>NW_027280989.1:0-600000 GCF_046629955.1 Centroberyx affinis | reverse complement strand
AAGGACCTATAGATTTACACACCAAGAGGGTGTGACCACTCCCGTGGATTAATCCAAATCGGAATGGCCTAAAGACAACAGCAATTTGATCAACTCCGATCCGGCTTATCCACAGGACCAGATTTGCACACGTGGCGAACAAGAGCCGCTAAACTCTCAGCTGTGGATGCTTAATGCAACTTAATTGAGGATGTGAAAATATATTCTGTCCTTCTAAAGGCAAATAGGAAATTCGCTTTGACATTTTTGTCAATAACTGATACAACCATGATAAAGACAATTACCATGACAACTGCCAAAATGAGGGTCGCAACACTATTGAATGCTACTATGTGAAGCCTTGATATTAACAGATTCGGAATCAATACTGTTTATCAGTGGAGCATGTTCTCATACAAGTCTGACTGAATTGCCATTTTTCTTCACTGACCTCTTACACACACATATTCTCATACACATGCACTTTCTTGGCTAGGACAATGGCGGTAGTCTCCTGAGTCCAGTGCTACAGAGAAGGGGCTCGTGCCCAGGGAGCCCGCACAGCTGACCTTCTGACAGCCAGGACCGGGGAGAAGGCTACATTCATGAGCAGATCTGGGGGTCAACATCTCCACACAAGCACTCCGAGGAGAGCTGAGTGAAAATTAATTAAAAACGCTAGTATGTGGTGAATGACGGGCAGCTTTTGTTGGTCCTCTGCATTGACGGAGGAGGCAGGACGGTCCCATGTCCCTGGTGCTAGCGAACCCCTGGTGGCCTTAGCCATTGTCTCGCTGCCAAGCTCTTGCCTTATCAGCGGCAGCATATCAATGAAGCTGCCTTCTTGTTTGTGCAAATGGTAATTACAACATCCACATTTTGTGCATTAAAACAATGACATCTCAGTCAGGGGTAAGGAGGGTTAAAGGAGAATGGTAGACCTTTAAACAGACTTATGGGACACGTGCCAGGAGAGGAAAACAAAGCAATCTCATCTTTCTTTGCACACATGTATTCAATAAGATTACAAAAAAGCCACAATGTCGGTAGTTATTGCCAACCCACATATCAAGCAAACATACAGTTCAGATGACAAGCCAACAATCTCATGGATAAATCTTCTGCAGCCTGTGGCCCTCCCACAGTGATATAGAGGAAAAGATTTAGAGTCCAAAAGCATTTAAGCAGGATGAAGCTCAGAGTTTAATGTTGTCCATCAATCCCATTCACACAAGACTACAGCCACTACATCTGTCCTGTGAGACCATCAGAGCAGTTTAGTGGCATGTTGCAGTTTAAAGGTGCAACAGAAGAGTCAGGTAACAGGGGACAAAATAGTCTCGCCAACTCTCAGTTTTAACTACCCACGTTCCCTTTGGCCCACACTCATTAAATGCAGAATGCATTTGTCCTTGTAGCTTTTCACACACACACACACACACACACACACACACACACACACACAAGCAAGCACGCACGCACATCCACACCCACACCCACACCCACACCCACTGTTGTTCACAACTCACCACATCTAAAGGCAATGGCCATTAGGTGTAAATGGATGGTGTTTTGCCAAAGTCTCAGCTGAGCGCATGTTTCAGGAGCAAAGCGAATGCAAAGGCCAACAGATCCATTAAACTCCATCCAGTAACACAGGACCCTGTCTTGACCACAAGGGCCACTGACATCCACAAAGTACCACTGACATGAGGCTCAGCCAAAACGTCTCAACAGAAGACATGGAATATAACATAATAAACAAGGTATTAGCAATATGGCTACTGGATGACTACTGGATAGGCTGTTCTAAAAACGATGAACTTGTATTTTACAAAATAGACAGAGGCACATAATATCACAGAATAAGGACTCATGACAATCACAGCAGAAAACTTTTTTGTCATTGTTAAACGTATTGACATGTTTACTCTACAGACAGACAAAGCAAGAGGGGAGTAAGGAAACTGGATTGATTAATTATTTAGCAAGACACTAAATAGAGCCATCAGCCCCCAGTGCCAAGGAGAATACTGATACATTAAGATGAACCAAGCATTTCAGACATATTGCAGCACATGTACATGTATTTCCATACATACAGCCTCTCCAATGGATAAATGATTTACAGTACTATGTACTGATCGTGTTAATGGTTTGCTCATTGACACAGCTGTTTAATAACATCTAAGCCAACAGGAATTGTAAACTAATCCTCGCACTATAGGCTGCCGACATTAATAAAGAGTATAGTTATTCTTGTGAAAAGAGCGTAGCACTTAGAGCTCCATAAAACTAGATCAAACAGCATGAGATATGGATGGAAGAAACTAATGAGCAAGAGAATAATGTCTTTTGGAGCACACAATAAAAGGAGCGGCTGGAGAGTGTTGCTGTTGCTGTTCTAAACTCCAGGGCAGGCTGGGGTCAAAAGAGCTGTGCTGAGCTCAATAGCCACAGTCAAGTGACTCAATTACCACATTTGCTCTTTGTGTTGACCCCTCAATTAGTGTGGAACTGTAACAATCTGCCCACCAAATACAGTCATTCATCACCAACTGCCCAAACCACCAGCCTGCTTCTCAGAGCCACCTCACTAGAGAAGAGGGCAGGCAGAGGTCAAATTAAAGCCTGGCCTCTGTAACTACCCTCTTTAATATCCTCTGTTCAACAGGATAAGCTCTGATAGGTCCACAGTCATTACACATGCAGTACAACAAGCCACTAGGCATTAAGGCAACTTGGGGCACAAGTCTGGTAATAAAATAGACATGGCTGCATGACTCCAGGTACAGTATGTTGGAGGTTGGAAAGTCCAGATCATTCCATATCTGACGGCAGCGTACAGGCTGATAAAAGTATCCGTTTTTGGAGATACCACTGCAGTTTAATAATTGGTTTACTTGCATCTTTCCTCTCAAAGGTAATGTACTATGTTTAGAAGGAGAGGGGACTGCGGTAAGTAAGAGTAATGCAGGAGTAACTAAGCGGCTGATAGCACAGATATCCAGATAAGGTCTAAGCGGGTGTTAGGTGGGTAGCCGTTTCCCCACCAACTTCAGCCACACCAGGCCATTCAGAGAGGCTCTCAGCTGTTGGTCATGCTGTCATCACAGACCGGCATAGCCTTACTCCTCTTACCCCTCTCCTGCTGTGGTTAGGGTTGCAGTCACAGTAAAAGCGAAGCTGTGATGATTTAATTATGATACTGGTTCATTCAGTCACCGAGGTTAGGTTTCCAGTCAAGGGTGAACTGATATGAGCTAAGTTTGGTTTACGTTTACAGAAGCACATGTCGTATCCCGAGCAGCTCACATTTAATCTCCCTGGAAGGCCAGCCGGAGGGTGGGGTCCCTGGGGGAGCCGGGCCCATCCTGGCGTCCCACCCAGCTCTGTGTAGCCAGGCCTGTCGCTCTGCTCTCAGAGGCCTAGTTTATTCATGATAGATAACTATGGCCGATCCACTGTCTTGCTACCTGCACCAGTTCATCTGCTGCCCGGCAAAGTGAGTAACATACCTCACTCAGGGGGATTCAGTTACTCAGACAAATGCTTCAGAGGTGCCTGACTGACTGCTTTGATTAATGGCCAAAGCCTGATACTGAGTGGTAACTATCATAATTGATATTCAACTCAATCTTGGTGTACAGTGCTTAATTAACCTCTAACTTCAGCTTATGTATAAGACACAGCAGTGAAGCCAACCAGCTAGTGATTGTTTTCTTGTCGTTTCTCACGGCAAATCTCTCCCCACACAACTGTTCTCTCTGTATTATGACTCCAGGGTCCTCTCTCCACTTTTTAGTTTGATAGCTTGCTCCTCCTTTAAGCTGCAATCAATACCTTTTAAGCAAAAATTGCATTTCTTAATTAAGGCAAGAGGGAGATATTAATTTAGAGCCATTATGCATCCAGGCCTTATGGTGTCTGACATTTAGTTGTGATTACACCAGTGCCTGTATACTGTCATGGAAGTCATTAGACTGCTGTCATCTCAACATGTTTTCCTGGCCTGATTAACGCAGCTTTCATAATGCGCTGCGACTGCTACCTATAAGCTAAAACTGGTAGGAGTGGTTTCCTTTGCCATTAAGAACTTTTGCCTTTTTTTTTTTTTTTTTATAAAGAGTGTTTCTCTATGAGCCTAGGGGGAGAAGTGTAATACCAAAGCCACGTGAGCCAAAGCTCCAGTAAGTCTGACCCTTGAAACTGTGTCCCAGTCACCTGCATCTTATTTACACTCAAGTCTGGGCTGCGGTGAACGCTTTGACATCAACTATTCATGGTGCTTTCTAAAGCACCCATCAGATGACAATCGTGGCCCCAGTGAGAACAAGGGGCTGTGTTACACACACTGAGGCCCCACCTCACAGGGGAAAGGAAAGGAACACTGTCCACTAGGCATTTACAAACCAAACACACTGTTCTGTTCAATACCACTCCTCTGAAAGCTCTTGTCGAAAACTATTCTGTGAGAAAGACAGCAGAATACATCCTTATATAAAACATGATACAGGTGCTACACTGAAAAAGTGTCTCAAGTAGAAATATGGTTCCTGAATGACTGAATTTACATTAACATGATATAATATTAACTTGAAACTGGTTTGTAAAATACTGCAACTTTTTTCTTCCATACTACTAAGGTGCAGCTCACAACCAGTACATATTCTGTTGCAAGCACAAGCATTCCCTTAGCTGTTTTTTGTTGTTGTTTTAATTAAAAAGACAGATGGGTGATTAAAAAAAAGTGTATTTGTGTGTATACATACAATTCTCTTTCTCTCTGTAACTGCACACTATCCTGGCTGACAGATACAAGGAGAAAAGCCCAATAGAGCACCTGGCAGAATTATTTCCTGGGAAAGCAATCTAATGTAATATCCCCCATGACCTGCTCCACACAAATAACCCAGGCGTAGCGGTCAGCCTGGTTGGGTTTTTACAGGAGATGTTGCATGTACATGAGGTGGAGCACAAAACAAATTATAAAGCAGGTAAATGGCCACAAGGCTCGGCCTCGCTCGCTGTACTGAACACAATGTTGCACACTGACTGCACACAGAGGATACATCCCACGCAACCTCTATTCTGTGGAAGCTGCTGTACTGGGAGGCTAAATGATATGGCTGCTGTTAATAATCAATTTTGTGGGATTAGTTAAAAGTGGAGGACAAAACACAAACAAATCAGGCGGCTTCTTCTAAAACAGCACCATAAAGACCCAGAGAAGCAGAGTGTATAGATTTTCTGCGGGGCTCAATTGTGTGAGAAGTTGTTGGGCTTGCATTATTGACTTTCCCAGTATGGCGGAACCGGGGTAGTTAGGTGCCTTTCCTCAACTCTAATTATGGTGTCATAAATAGGAGAGACCATTAATGAAACCCACTCATGGCTTTAAAACCGCAGATAGGATTTGGAGAGGAAAGAGGAGAGGGGTAAAGAGAGAGGTCTTAGAGTAGTCATGGTATCAATCACAGCAAACTACTCCTCTGTTGAGTAACGAGCATGAGAGCCGGTCAATAAGTCAGCCGCAGAGCCAACAGACTGTAATAGAGACATAGCAGAGGATGGGAGACAGAGGTGTTTGACCTGAGACTACCTGTCACGTTCACATGGCTGCGGTCATGCATCATCCTAGAGAAAAAGTCAGCCTGCCATGCGCTTGTCGGCAAAATCAATATCACACAACAACACTGTATGTCATGTGTTTCCTACGATATCTCGATCGGCAAGAGGTCCTATGAATATTCTGCTTTTCTTTTTCTAGACAGAGACCCTATCACGTACATCGACCTTTTAAATAAATCACACATTCATTTGGATGTAACGAAATAACAAAGCAAACTTCTAAAGGCCATGTTGTATGATTGGGATGCCAAGGACGTATCTCTCTACCTATAAACAATACAGCAGAAAAGCAGGTCACCTCAAGTTCAGCTGCTGCAAGAGGGGAAAGATCAATATAACATTTGCTGTACAATAAAAGCATAATACCAGAGAGGAGAAAGTGATGGAAGATCTAATGACAAATTTGTTTGGCTGGAATTGTTTCATTTGATTTTGATAAAAGCTGTCAGAAGAGAATTGGGAGAACAAGGTCCCTAGTGGCATTAGGGGACAAGAGGAATAGTTTGAAATAGCCTGGTGATAGAGTCCTCCTGATTTCCTGTATATCAAAGTCACTACACCATAGACACCTTTACGTCTATCACCAAAAAGGGTGTCAATAGTGAGTTTCAGTCTCTCTGGTCATAATACACCCAACTGCAATACTGTTTTAGATATAGCATAAAGAAAAGACAAAGTGATAACAAGAGATATTTCTGAGTCAAATGTGTTTAAAAGTTGTAGCCAGTCTCACAGGGAATGAGTGAGACAAACATCTATTTATTGAATGGAAAGCTGGACGTGAAAAGCGAAGTCACTCTTTATGAAAAGCACATTATGATGCATGTACTCGCAAATATTTTGTCCAGGCATGAAGAAGAAAGACACCATGAGCACTAATGATAAACACCCATTTCCCACCAGCATTCCATGGCTGTGTATGCATGAAAATAATTTGTCAACAGTATGATATTATATGATGGCCATATCAGGATCAGCAGTGGTTGCGACACATAGCACGTCTAAATGCATTTACAATATGGTGGCCACAGTAGAGCCATTCAGATTCTGCAAGGGGAGAGGCAATAAAATGTAATTACAACATGTTTTTTACTGTTAACTTCGAGACAGAATCGCAACAGCCAAAGCAATTTCATGCTGCCTCTGAAAACAGTATCTAGCAAGAAGAAAAGGCAAAGTCATGGTTGAGTGGTGAAAGAGAGAGTGAAGTGTTGATAGTCCTCTATGGACTAACCATGGACCAGACTGCACACACATCCTACGGCTAAATTAGAGGAATACATTTCAGACACATATTAGATAAATATTTATATGCCATAAACTGTATCAATAAATCCCTTGGGGAGAGGAGGCTATTCCACAGCATGTCAATAGCGGATTTCACCAGCAGATAATCATTTTTCTCTCCATGGTGGAGCTTGATATGAAGTCGATACGTGCTGTCAGAGTTCATTTTGGCGGTAGCAGTTAGAAAGACCGTCACTTAGAGGATATGGCACCCTACTATTCAGGTCCATTGATTGGGCGGTAGTGTGTTGGTGGGGGTAGAAGAGCTGGCTGTCATGTCTTATGCTATATGCTGTATGCTGGAGGGACGCTGCGGAGCGTGTGGAAGGTCTGCAGCTCCATTTGACCGTTGCGTTACAGGGGGACACAGGGGAGTCAAGCCTTTTAATTGTCTCTTTGAGATACGCCTGCATACAAGTAGTCATGATACGCAGGAGGGGGAGGGGAGAGGGTGGTGAACGGGTTTGAAATGGCAATTGCACAACAGTACTCTGAGACGATGAACATATACAATCAGTCAGGATAAAGATCTCACCCTTGGCGGCATGAAAGGGGAAGTGAGCAGCGCTCAGGAAAAATCAATACGGAACCACTCATTTTGGAGGGACATGTGTGTCACAGTCAATAGGAGTTAATAGGCTGGGTTGTTCAGAGAAGACAGGCGGCTGGGGAGAGCAGCCCACTCTGACAGCTTAATACATACTGAATGGCAAGCTGGTTGCATGTAACAGTCACTATGGACACATCAAGTCTGGAATGGAACCTGATGGCGCAGGCAAAAGTTAATTATAGAATAGAGCTGAAGGTCTTCTACACAGAACTACCGAATTACCCATCCAGTAATCGCAACAGACATATGTAGCTGACCCACAATACAGACTAGCCTACACCCCGCACGGTCAGTCTGTATTATGAACAGTGACTGTAATATATACACTGTGAAACAAAGTTTGTCGAGGCTGGCAGTTAGTGTTTCAAAGCAGTCATTTGGTTAGTTAGTGTTAGTGTTATAAAACCTTTTTAATTTTCATCAAATTGCAGAGGTTTTGAGAGGTGTTTTTGTACCAATAATACATTGATAGGGAGGTGTTATTGGAGAATCAAAAAGGAAAAAAAGTCAGATAATACAATGTAAATAAATGCTTCCTTCAATGATATAAGCATAGGCCTCATCCTCATCCACTGCCACATTCTAAATTCAAACTTTACGCTTGTTAATTTAGTTCAGTTAATTCACCCTATTTACCCCAAGTAATTTCCTGAAGTACAGACAATAATTAAGGTAATAAAAAACATCAACCATGAGCATTTTTGTAGTGGAAACTTTTAGACATCAAAGTGTGAAAACATCTTTTTTTCCAATTAAGAACTGAACTCACACATTTTTCTCCATACATCTTAACCTGACCAAATGTAAAAGAGCTTTATAAGGGAATGTTTTAGAATAGACTCCATGTATGGCGCTACCCTTAATTGCATGTGCAGGAAAATATTATATTGCATTTAAATACACACATTGAGATAATCCACTCATATATGTTTTTTGACTTCAACATATTTGGCTTTCCTAAACACAAGTGTTAATACATTTTATCTGCATTTTGAAATGTTTCGCAAACACTTGAAACACACACACACAAAGTTATGAAACGTTTTTTCAAAAACCTGGCTGTGGTTCTGATCCACTTTTGTTTTATATTTGTTTTTTTTTAATTTGTTTTATGTTTGTGTGTATGACAGTGATTTATAGAAGAGAACACCTATTGCTACAAATATGTCAATTATTCAACAGCCTGTAACACTGACCAAATCTGATATTGTTCACCACATAAAAACAATAAATAAAAAAATAAAAACGCCTCTTATGTAGTTGACTGTGCAGGTCCGTTCCAGACCTTGTGTTTCAGGGCGCACATGGGGGGGACAAAGGAGACAGATAAAGGCCAAGTATTAACGTGTGCTCACCTGAGGGCTTCTCCACACCATCATGTGGAACCCTTCCTGCTCTAATTAATCAGCTGTACTAGCAGGCTCATCACAGGTTAATTGGCTCGGAGAATGGGTGAGGGTCCTTGTGGCAAAACAAACAGAAACACACTTTCCACAGTGTTGAGAGTTTCGTAACGTATTTTATCTTCAGATGAATGAGATCCAGATCAGCCAAACACAGAGAAATGGCTAATAATAACTTCATTAATTGGGGTCTACAGGTCACTCTGTTTGGTTCCATAAAGCAGGATTCGCCTCTTAATTAGTACCCATTAAGACCTAATTTGGATTATTATCATCTCTTAATTTTATCCAGCTAATTGATAATTAATTACAATTTCAGTGTAAAGTTCAAAATTATCAGCTACAATACATTTTTATTTTACAAATCATACAAGTCATGGATTAGTCCAAAGCAGCATAATTACAGCAATAAAGTCAAACATTCTGAAACGAGTCTAAATTGGTGCTATCCTGTTGAGTTCCTGGTAAAATAATCTCTATGAGAACAGTCCACTGCAAGCATAAATAGAGCAGTAGATGAAAGATGAGGAAATATCAAACTGTTTTATCCTTTTAGTACTGGTTAGGACTCGGAAAGGAAGGGGCAGCAAGGCAGTTGCACTGTACTGATGGTAAGAGTGAGGAGAACAGAAGTAAAAGGGTCGTGGCTCCAATTGACATTTCAATAAGTGGAACAGAGCGTTAGCAATCCATTCCCAACTTTTCTGAAACAATTATTGAGATGGTACCTCCAGGCGATGTATGTTCCTGGTCCCCGGAGTCCTGCTGGCTGAAACAGTAATTGACTAAATTGTAGAACACATCAGGGCCATTTACAAATTTGCCGAAAATGAATCGTTTAAAATGAAATGAGGGTGACTCTCAAATTAGCAAGGAATATGATTGAGATGTGGCTCTGGGAATTAAGAAACATGATTTAGAGCTCTGCAGAAAGGAGCATCTGTGAATAGTCCAGTATTACACACCACCCTGCTCTGACTCGTATTTAAATATCACTGTGGTTTAACAGATGTTCAATAAAACACTGCAATTCATATTTAAATATAATGGCTAACTTTCAATACTGTCTACCTAAATAAGGTATAGTCTATCCAATCTGGACCACTGATGTCATTTGCAGGTTATTGAAGGTTGTCTGTCTGATGTATATTACATCTTGTAGATTCTATTGCCTAGTATGTAGTATATTTGAAGGTATATGCAACATACTAAATATATATAGCATTATGTATAATAAAGATCATATGTCCAAAATGTATCATCTTAAACTCGTGACACCAAATTAACTGTCAACTAGACATTTAAGTTAAAAGCAAAACAAAACAAAACAAACTACAGCAACAAAAAACCCAAAGCTGTAAACACTAAGCCAAAAACTAACATCAGGCTTTACATTATATTGTAATAAGAACGGACTTCAATACTGGATAGTGTAATTTGAGCTCATGGAACAGTTTCTCAGCTAAAAAGAATATTTTTTTAAGAGCAGTGTGATAAATCATATGACACAAATCTCATTGGTTTAAACATATTGTGCTGCAAGGTGTTTGGGAAAGTGATCTTAGCTACATTTTACATGGTGTACTCATTTCTGAAGAACACCAACAAATTACTCTGACTGTTAAGGGCCTGACAGTTTTGATTGATTGTTGTGCAGACACTGTGTTGATTGTTGCCTGTTGTGCCATTCCTGTGGCTCCCAGCAGCCACTGCTTTCATCTCACCCAGGCTAAACTCTTCCAACCAATGAAGAGTAATTACTAAGTTCATTAGCCACGCTAGTGGCCTAGAGATTTATTAAAAGAAGATTTGTCATTAACTCTCTCCATTGCTTTTGAATATATGAACTGTCTGCATTTTGCATTCAAGTATGTAATCATTACTTTGGCCATACAACATAAAAATATGCTTTACAGGTGAAATAGCCATGATAGATTATTTGGGAAAATAGGATGACTATGAAAGTCCACTTGAAAATACTCTAATAGAATTACAAAGTTACTGCCAAATGCTAACGCTGCTAAAAGTGCAGGGTGACAGAATAGGAAACAACATCACGGTGAAAGCAATATTACACAAACTTTCCCTCAACAAGAGACTTTTCCTCCACAGTTGGTCTCGAAATGAAGGAGCCACAAGCTATCTTAGGGCAATGTCCAAGTAATTTTTCTTTAATAGGAAAATTGTTACTTATTGATCTGCACTTTGTAATGCCTTCCAGCTATGCTCCAATCACTACAGCTGTCAGAACCATGGAAATACTCTCCGCTCCTTTGTGATTTGATGGCACACTGATTCCCATTTCTGGCACATTTCCAATGTTAATTACCTTCGACATAACATCATCTCCCTTGAAAGAGTCTCATACAGGCCACTAGTGTCCCACCAGAGGACAGTGGGGGGTAAGAGTGATAGGGTGAGTGCGGAGATATCATGCTTTGCCTGTCTAGAGCTTGTGTTGAATCCGTGCACCACTGACTCTGGCCATTAGGCAGCATGATGGGCTTTTCTTTTCCAGACCATTTCCCATGGTCAAAATAGCATAAAAACACCATTTTGGCTCAATAGCAAAGACTTCAACTGAATAATCACAAGGGTGAAACTGTAACTATTACAGAGGCACCTCTGGGATATCCATACATAACAGGGGTGTCAAAAACACTGTAGGTTTTCTGGAGGGCAAAGTGTTTAAAGTGTATGCTGTTGGCTCTTGCTCCAACATCTGCTTTTAATTACTCAATTAGCGCAATCATTTAGTCTCCTTGACATTCATCCAAATGGCAAATCATAGCCGGAAGTTGTTCTGTTTAAACAGAGCGTTAAGAGGAGTCATGAAAAATGCATACATGATAATGTATATGGATACTTAACTAATTGAACCAATTAAAGGGAGGGAACTGGTTTGAGTGAGAACAGCCCCGGCATCGCCCTCCGGGAAGAGGCTTTGACACCTCTGATCTACAGCCTCCCCTCTCCCTATTCACAGGCTCGGGCCCCGGGTCATATTTCAGCAGACAAAAGGATTTTTCCTTCAGTCATACAGCAACAATAAGCCCAAGTAGTCAAAAGCCATGCAGACTCAAGGCTGTATAAAGCATTAGATAAACCATTGGTGCTCACAGTGCTAGTGTATTTGGATTCTTTAGAAAATGTATAACATACTTAGTACGTCTAATCTGTCCTTGGAATAAATTATAATACAACACCTGCAGGCTCTGTTAATGCATTTATAAATTGACTTCTGGCTTCTTCTCTTTGGGCTTCAGTGCTATTGCCACCACTCAATAGCGAGGTCCCAAAACAGAGCCATATGAGTTAATAAGAAGGTACAGAGAGGAGTTCAGCATAGACATAAAAACAGATCAACGGCAGGCTCAAATGAATATGTTAGGTTTAAGACTAGCTAGCTTACCTCTTCCCAAAGTTAAACCAATGCAATCCCCCCACCACAAAAAAGAATGATTGTACCCCTGCGGTGGTGATTTCCTGCATGCTATGGATGCATAAATAAACATAGGCATAAATACACAGAGGACACTGACTGGGACTAGCTGGCCAAGTGGGGCAGCTGTTATTAAAAGGGCTATTTATCACTGTCACCCCTCTCAGGTTCTATCCCTCTCTGCCCTCCAGCGATGTCACTAGGCCGCACAGGAACAATGTGGCTCATCCAACCAAACCTACCCCCTCTATCGTATATATACAAACACATGCAAGCACATGCATATGTGCACGCGGTCACACCTACATATGCACACTTAAACAAAGTATATAGTTATAGCTTAACCTGAATGCATATGTATACTGCATGCATAAACTGGAATTTCCTGCACGGACGATCACTTGGGTAAAAACAATAAACACAAAAACAGGAACCTCGCTGCTCTCGATTTGTGTCAAATATCTACAACAGAGCTGCACTGCACACACAAACACCTTTCATTTTCCGCTCTGCTACTTTATTGATTGTGGCCACAATTATCCACTTTTCTGAAGCACTGTATTAAGTGAATTCCCCCTTTGTTGGACAATAAGTACAGAAGGTTGGCTAAGCCATGCTATCCCTCAGCCTAAGGGGACAGTCTACTTCTCCTGCACTCTCATCATCATTAGCAAGCCCAGATAAAAACACACCTCAATTAGTCCACCTCTGCTAGGGGAGGCACATCAAGTTAAGGCAGATGCTTCCTTCTGACCCTTGCCACACCTTGACTTACAGCAGCTCACTCCATGTCCAGACTCATAGGCCCCAAAAATCAAACATTATCCAACAGTCACACATATTGCTTAAATGTTTTCAGAACAAACTCATTCAAGGTCAGCCTTCAATTCAATTAAATCACTACCTTTTCACAGTGTATGTGTTAGAGTATATGTGGGAAAATTACATTTACCAGTATATGTGCACTTTTACCAGCAAGGTGGTAAATATAAACATTTCCCAAGGTAAATCTGGTAAATGTGTACATTTGGCAGTTAATGTGAGTGGAAAACGCTAGTCACAGGTTCTCTCTCAGGTCTCACGTTTTTGTACCATGTGTCCAGATTGTGGTGAGATTGTGAGGTGTGGGACGTGAGGTCATGTAACTCTACCATGTCAAAGAAATTGGCAAAGGCAGACCCTGCTTCAGTGTTTGCTAAGTTTTCATGCATGCCCTCCCAGTTGAGCTGCATCACAAAGTGAAGATGGAGCGCATCTGAGGCCAACAGTTTTTTTGCCAAACTCTTTACTCGTTACTTTTGTTAGGCAGATAAGACATTGCTGTGTTAATAGTCTATGTATTCAATGTAGATGTAGTTTGCACTAGAATATACAACAAATTTTCATCCACATGTAAAAAAGTGTGGATGCGCAAAACATGCTTACCTCTCAAATTTTTCCCCTATATGTTCATTGTGCTGTTTTATTTTTTCCCCTATATGTTGATTATGTGAGCCTTGCACTACTGTGAATCACATTTTCCACTCACATTAACCAGGAAATGTACATATTTACAATATTTACCTTGGGAAATGTGTACATTTACAAATCCTGTGGTAAATATGAACATTTACCATTTTCCCAGATATACTGTAACATATGCATAGTTCATTTGGGGTTTTTTTCTACAAATGCTGTGCACTGGCCAGTCATTCAGTCCATTTCTTTCAGCTATGTACCAGTGGCCTCTAACGCCTATAAACCTCTCACACACAGCTACAGCAATCCACTCACAATTAATGGAGTGCTTACTTAACCAATTTAGACCCCTTAATTCCTATTAATTCAACATAATAGCTACCCTCTCTGGCAGAATTAACAGCACCCTAGCAGAAACCCACAAGTCTCAGCGGGTTGGGAACAGTCAACCCAGCAAATTCCATATTCTTTGATAAATATGTAACAGTATGTATATCACTGTTAAAATGCATAACCCTCGTGTAAGACCCCTATCAAGTCTGCTTTACACCTGTATTACATTTCTCCTTCAATCAGCAGCTTTTCTGAGACACCGACCTCCCACGAGGAGCAGAAACCATTACAGGGGACTGCAGCTCATTTGCAGAAAGATTGGAGATCACGCTGCATCAAAAAGTATGTGAAGCATTTCTGAGAACAAAATTGATTTATTCCACTTCTATGTTTGTATGCAGCAACAGTATCAGTGTATTTAATGTAAATCCCCAGTCTGGTATTGAGTTGCTGTGTGTGTAGTGTGTGTGTGCTGCTTATTGTGCAAGTAAGGAGGAAGGCAATCAAACAACACAAGGGGCCTATTCTGGTGCAAAATTAAGGTACATACAGTACATCTTGATATAGGCTATTTGGCCCTGATCTCCAATGATAAAAATGCAAGCAAAGTAACAAATAAACAAACAAAACAATGCCTTATCCCCTCTGTCTGATCCATGGATGCCACTTGTTTATGCTACAAAGACATTAGGCTGTTCTTTGGTAAAAGAAAATGAACAAACAAATAAATAAATATTTCTGAGTATTTCAATTTTGACTTAAGAAAAACAGATCAAGCAGAGCCTGTGGCTAGAGGAGCCTGACTGCATGCTGGTGGGGGGTAAAAGACAGCCCGGGGGGGCATGGAGGGCGTCTGTTTTTTAATGAGCTGAAACTTTAAATACTGCATAATATATAATAAAAATGGATAGTTCATTTAACTCTCCCGATAAGTCGTGGAAAAACTATTAAAATCCATTACTCTTAATGTCAACAGAGTAAGCATTAAGTATGAATGAAGTGAACATGATACCACATCAACACCAAGAGAGAAAAACAAAACAATAATCAACTTGCACTGGAAGAAAAAAGGCATTTGGCATAAGGTTAAGTGCACAAGCTTAAGTGCATTGAACTAAACCCATTATAAAGCAATGACAATGATGTATTAAACTATATACATTTCAGAACAACTCTAAGAATAATAATTAGTGAATTTTTCATCAATGTGGAGTAAAATTTATGGGACCTTGATGGAAATGTCCAGTGTTTTTATTCACTGCACCTTCCAGTCCTACTTTCAGTTGGGACCAGTCTTGAAAAGACTACGCCAGACACGATGACTGACAGACATTTCAGCCACCCACTGTCAGTGTCTTTGGCAACACTGATTGGCACAGCAGGCATAGTCTTTCAACAGCCCCCCCCTCTCTAAACCTCAAAAAGAAAAAGAAGGATGGGAGGATGTAAAAAAGAAATATGGTGCCCCTTGTCATCCCTTGGGTCAAGAGATACACCATAATAGATTTTTAATGGCTCCACTACTCCAACCCCCCTCCAAAAGAAAAACACTTCCTCACCCAACAGCACATGAAAAAGGTAGTGATTCAAGTCTCAATGGCAAATCCAGCAACAATTATAAAACTATATCTTCAAAGCATTATGGTCTGCTCACTTTACATATTTCACCTTCATTCACTTCTAATGTATATGGTCATTATTACCTGTACACTGAAAAATGGGTCTCTCAAAGCTGATCACCATGAATATATGTCTGCAACTGGCGATATATCTACCAGAAAAGTAATGAGCTTTATGTTTGAGTTGTCACATTAGAATTCAAAAAGTGCCTATTCACTATGAATATTGTGACAATGTTGGTTGACACCTCTGAATTAAGATGTAATTTCAGGGCGATCCTCCTTACAGTGATCTGAGTGATGGCTCTGGTCCCCCTGCTGCTAGTGGAGCAAGCATGGAGACGGTGCTGGTGGCCGATCTAGAGGCTTAATGATAACCTCGCCAGCATTAGCTGCAGGGGTTGTTCATACAATAATTGTTTCTGCCAAGCCATATATCTATATGACAGAGGAAAAAAGAATGTGATTTTTCCTGCTAAATAATTGATTTCAGAATTGGCCGCATCAACCACTTCAAGGAAATGAACATGCTTAGTGCTATTTTTTTTACACAGAAGAAACTGAGAACTTATAAGCTAATTAGAAGATAATTACAAGACCTCGCAAGTTGATTAGCAATTTCACTGTTGCACATTAACAATTTACAGCAACACTACACTCAATTTCAGCACTTGTTTTGCTTTACTTACCTAAATTCTAAATAGTATTTAAAGTATTTAAAGTATTTAAAGATTTCACCTTGACAAAACTTATTACTAGCTTCAGCATGCAATTAAACATGCCAAACAGGCATTAATTCTTTGTTCATTACCACATTAGTTGTGTGTGGGGTAATTTAGCCGCTTCAATACAGGACTAGACTACCATGGCTATTAAAAGGCATCAATCTTTCACCAAAGTGCAGCTATATTTTCCGTTAATTTACAGTAGTCCATTTGCAGTCTAGATATCCTAGACCTGCACTGGTGGTGACCGAGGTACGATGTGTAACGCTAAGCCTCCGCCTGGGCTGGAGGGGAGCCCTCCCCTGCAGTTTAGAGTGGCTCAAAAGGTGCAGCCCTGAAAACAAATACAATGTACTCACAGGCTCCACAGCTTGGATTTCACTGACTCACATCATCCTGTAATAGCCAGACACAAAGCTGCAGTCAGTTGCAACCCCATGCAATTATGTCTCGCTGTACTGCAGTATCAATGCAGTGCATGGGTCAAAGGGTCAATGAGTAATTAAGACATGGTTGCCTGAGCATTCCCCATGCACACTTTCAGCCTTGACGAAAGGTTGGAGATGAAAGAAGGGGGGATTTAAGTGCAGCCTGATACTACGGATCAGATTTCCATAAGTGTGTCTAAATGTTCCTTGTTAAAGGCAATTAGTATGATTAAGAGATAATGTGGCATCATCACTATGTTTAAGAGGATTTTGCACATGAATACTATATGAGGATATAATATTGTACACATAAAGTTGGAACCATTAATATAAAAATGTTATTTTTGTCAGTTATTTGTTCCATAGAGGTGTACTTGAAGGGTTCTCAGAAAAGTGCTGAATATCTTGATTGTAATTTATTGTCTTGAGACAAAGCTATTCATTGTTTTCCTTCATCCCTCTTTATCACATCAATATGCCATTCTGAACTTAATAAAATTTTGAAATTATGTCAAAATTGTCTCATATGAGTGTCTTCAGGCTAAAATTCTCAAATGTGGATTTCAATGTGGATTCATTGTGCTATGCAAATTACTTCCAGGGATGTTAAATATCTGATCCTCCTATAAAGATATTTTTGGGGTGGGTCTTAGGCCTACAGCTGGATAGTCTAAGGCATAACAATTTACAATTTTTGACACTAAATTAAATTAAACCAGTTGTTTGCTTGTATGTAACACAATCAAGTTTTACAAAGGACAACCAAGAGGAGCTTGTACAACATGAACAGCATGTAGGCCGATATCTCAGCCTTCAAGAGCAAAGAGGGGCAAAAGGTCCATTGATTTACATGTACAACAAGAAATTATTCCTTCAGTTTCATTGTTGCTAAAAAAGAAGAGGCCAAGGCCAGAAAATTGAGGTCGCTGATAAATGCTATTAGTAGGAGATGCTGAGGGGGTGAGGAAATCAATATGGCAGTTTGTCAACCTGCCTCTCAGAGGGAGCAGGAGTCTCTGCAGCAGTAAGTGTGCCCCGTCAGCAAAGCACATTACCAGAAATCAAAGGCCAAAGAAGGCCTGAAGGAGGGGATGCAGATGCCCCTACACAAAGGCCACACTTTGGTAATTAAAACCCATTTTATCAGACCTGTCTTGTCACCAGTTTTTCTCTAACACTATTGACTATCTGTTGCATGGAGCGTGATCACTAATTTCACTTTAAATAAATGAGCTGTAGTTATTTAAATTCCCACAAGTGCAATGAGAGAGTGGACGCTACTTCACTTTAAAGCCCCTCATAAGAAGAGTGGATTCTGATTAACAGGCACCAGCCTAGTGTTAGATTTGTTAGTCAGTGTGGTATGAAAACCATTACTGTAAAATCATATACTGTACAAGCCATTCCATACAATTTCATATCTATAGTGAAAGTACACAAATGTATTTTCAGAATGTAATTATTTTATTATTTTACAGCTCTGAAAACTTTGTGAATATTCTAGGAAACATTGATTAGTGATTAACAGGCCATGCTAGTAAACATCCTGAACTTTCCCTTAAATTTTAATATCTAGCCTATAGCTTCCTGTATACCACTGTCAGTATTGCATGTCAATGTAGTAACATGCATAAATGACTCCACCAATGCAACTTAAATAGTATTTAATAACTGAAAACTAATGGATTTGTACATTATATAGCAGGACTGTTATAGTGACATGGGATGGCACTTCTGTCAACTGGCCCACCAGAACACAGTCTGTTGTGAAGAGGTAGGTCGTACAACACTCTCTTGGAGAGGCATTCAATGATTTGTTTTAGTTCAATACTGTGCGCCTTCATCCTCTTTGTAGGCGAAATAGACTGTGACCGGTCCGGCACTCGTCTGCACCGTTTCAGCCGCCCCCACCACCAGCCAGCAGCCGATGCCATAGGCTAAACAGGGGATACCTGCAACAAGTGGATACACTGTGTTCATGTATGCCATCATATTCCATTTGAAAATAAAATCATATTACAACGGGCTGCATCTTGTAAGAATAAGGTGGAACACTAAATGTATCTCTCACACTGACCTAGATTGATGACTTTCAACATGGTGAAAAACTTGTCCTCAAAGTCCAGGTTCTGTGGAGGCGCTTTAGTACAGTGATACTTAATGAAGGGGAAGCAGCCTGTTCTCAGTATTTGGTAGTTGGCTCCCTGAACTGTCCAGTTAAAGTTGGACAGTCCAAACTGGTCGTTGTGGACGGCACTGTAGCGGACACAGTAGGAGGTCCAGGGCGGTAGTTTTCGCTGCAGCAGGTGGCAAGTCAACACCTCCGAGGCTGCGGGGCGCAGCGCCTTCTTCCCAAATGTGCTTGGTAACAGCGCAAACTTTACAAAGATGCTGTGTATCCTCTGCAGAACGCCCCTCATAACTTATTCGAAAAGTAGACCAGTCTCCCTTTGCTGTTATTGGTATTTCTAAGACCTGGACTGCATGCATATACTTTAATTCAGGTACAGCCCTTTCTAGCCACAGACGCAAAACCAAATGAATGGATGCGGCAGAACAAAACCAGCTGCCCGTCCCTTCAAAGGCTGAGCAGTGGGGAGAGAAGCACGCCGCACACCGCCGGTGACTAACTCTAGCCAAACAGTGTTACGAAATACAAGGCAAGTACTCTTTCAGATGTAGCATAGCTCCGCTAACGTAGCAAGCTAAGGTTAACAAGATATCCCCAGCTTGTCAACTAAACAGAAATGATATCTTCCTTAAGATATATTCAGCTACACAGAGCTGCATGTCCTGATACACATATCGTCATAACTTAATCTTATTCAGCCCACAGACTTGTGAAAATATCTACTTTCTTCTGGGTGGGTGCTGTACTGAATTGAATGCTCTTACCGGGTACATCCACTATACTCATCCGGTTGGAAACGCAGCAAAGCGTACTTGTTCCTCTTTCTTCTTCTTCTTCTTCTTGTTTTACGGCGGTTGGCATCCAGCTTATTACCGCCCTTGTTCCTCTTTAACATTACTCAACTTGTAGACTTAGACTACTCAACGGAGACCGACTTTGTTTTCGAAACTTAATACTAATCTACAAAATGCTACATAATAATAACTATGTAGGCTGCATACTGTACACTGAAGTGACGATTCACCAGCGGACCATTCAGACTGCAGTAGCCTAGCTATACTCAAACAATAGAATATCACTTAACCAGGCCAAGTTATAAAACAACAGCATATTTTTATACAGTAATAAGATATATCATTTAGAATTGTATAAATTATTCACAATTCTAGAAGCCTTAGTTATTTTGGCTGTTAGCCTATATTATGGGTGAATTGCATCAACAGGGGTTAAAATTTAAACTGGATTAAATCACAGTTTAGCAGTTAATTATGTACCAAACTGTAAAACTAGTTTAAAAGCAGGGTTAAATTTAAACCTTCATTTAAATCTCAGTTTAGTTTTTCAATACTTAATACATTTGACATGTCAATTCCTGATTAAATAATTGTTCCTCTTTTGCATGATGCTGTTACAAATTTCCCCCTCCTTTATTTGCCATCAAAACAAATATGGTTAACCCATTTATCAGCTACTGACTCACCACCGCTACAGATAAATTTCCTCTTATTTTTTAACTGTACAGCTTATCGCTTACCAGTGGCGATAGTGATAGCCCCAGTGCAAATGTTCTTGTTTGGCCCTTCCCCACATGCACACACGCACACTACAACCCTCTCTATAGCATACATATTAGCAGGCATATTTATCACAGAGCAGACAACTGCAAAACTGTCACTACCAAAAGGTCCACTGCACCACCTCTCACATCCCAAACGGTAACCAGTGGTCAGCACCATGGACAGCAGACCTCCAACCACCACAGCCTCAAGTCTAAACCAAACAAACTTCCCTTATGTAGCCTACAGCTTTAAATGTTCTAAACTCTCTGTTCCATGTCTCTCAACACAGGTCTTTTGTGAAGACCTCATTGCATGATCGGATTAAAATCCACAACTTGAATCCAGAAAACAAATATACAGATAGATAGATTTGAACAAAAGCATATTATAAACAATTAGTAAAATGAAAAATTAAGTGATGTCCTTTCCTCTGCATGAGGAGAGGTGCAGGGGCCTTCTAGGCAGACTGGAGAGGCACACAAGGTCATCTGTCCCTGCATGAAAGAAACAAACATATACACCATAGTGGTAAAGTAATAAGGTTATACAGCTAACCATACATCTATATTTATTCCGAAATACTTGTTTGCAACTTCAACATTAGCAGCTAAAATGAGATACTATAAGAAAAGGGAGGCAAACTAATTGCTAATCTCTTGATAAACCACAAGCAGACTAAAAAGCTAGCAAGCCTGTGCAGCAATAAGTGTATTTTCAACAACAAAATACTTATGAACGATACTAATGAAATACAAAATACTTATAAAAACACTATAATATAATAATATTTGATGGCACATGAACCATGTTAGTGAAATAAATATTGTCTACTTACATTTGTAGTCCTTTAGAATCATTTTCTTGTCAGCTGCTAAAAGTGACGCACGGCCACCAGCAGCGATGCATTATGGGGCATCTCAGTATGTCTAGTAATACTGGGCAGCATACTCAGAAATTCTTGCCAATTGTAGTATATATCCGGGCATTTTTTTGTGCAGTGGAAATACACTAGATATTTTACGTCACACTTATTTTTCAGTATGGGTAGCAGGCGGCTTCGAACACAGGGTGAGTCTGCTTTAAATTATTTGAATGAATGAATATTTAATGGCTCCCTAAATGACACCTTCAAGTGGAATTTACCTAGTGTTTAGAATAATGAAACAGTGTAGGTGTTCAATAATGTTTATTTTCTTTTGCCAACATTAAGGTCTATTCAGCCTGCTCAAAGAGACCACCAGACCATTTACTGTTATATCCATCATGGATACTGACAGAGTATTTCAGGTATTTATTTGGTTTGCTGCGTTAAATCAACTTTGATCCTCAGCCCAGCTAACAGCAGTTAGTTGTATCAGTGACCCATCTGTTTAGGTAGCAGCTTTGTTATCCTCCACTGCTTGGGCATTGTTCTGAACAGTCATCTGCAGTACATCTTCTATGTCCTTGATCAGATCCTCAAATAAACACAAAAAGAAAAGTAAATTTAAATACATTTAACTACCCATTCCACGTGAGCAGGATCTTTCTAGCATTTGCTCTGATGTCACTACTTTTTTTTTTTCATGAACTGGTCACACCTTTCTTCATTGAAAATAACATTCCAGCTTACTACAGCTTGATTGAATATACAGTATAGTCTCATGATGTAGATGATGAGGAAGATCGTTAGGCCATTGACATGGTACCTTGAAATTAGTCTCTCCTTGCATTTTCGGGGATGATATTTCCTGTTGAATGACTGACAGATTCCGAGCAAAGGTCACTAGGGCTCCCTGGAGATCCTCTGAGACGGTTCTATTAACGACACCCCAAACAAACAAGTTTACTAATGATCCCCATGTTGCCAGCTAAGCAACAATCACCTTGTTTATCTGGTGGTGTTGGTTAAATGAAAACTTTCAGCTGACAACATCCTCAGTCTTCAGGGGGAGATGTGAGCAGAGCTTGATTTAACCGTTACAGTGCTGTGTAAGATAAAGGATTTGGGTGATAAATATGTTAAATAACCTTCCTCTTAACAGCTGCTAGGGATTTACAAAGCCAGAGGTCTGACATCTTAATCCTCTGAAGGAAGTGTCTCTAGAACTCTTTCATCCACTTAATACTCTATTGTCATTTTATGTGCATGCATCCTCTTTTCTGAGTATGTTTGCTTTACCTCCCTCTGTGAGAATATAATTTTTGCTGTACAGTACGACCTTGTGTATAATAGGTGATATTTACCTTTTTATCAGTAAATGAACAGATACTGTATGCTTATGACCCACAGTGAGGGCATGATGGAAATAACTATAGGGTGTGCTTCAGTGTCAACAGTTTGTACCTTTTTTTAGGCCATTTTGCTGGGGGGGTTTTCTGAGAGTTAACCCTAAAGCTATTACATGTCAGAATAAACTGAAAGGAAGCAGTTTACTTTTCTAATTTGATAAGGAAATATAACTGTGTGTATATGAGTGTAATGTGATATGTAAAGAAATACTTACACCATTCCAAGACTGCCTCTCTCACTGCTGTCATGGAGAGCAAAAACAGTGCCTTCCTTCCTCTGGAATTAAACAGTCACAAGAACACTGATAAAAGAGGAGCTCTATCGTCATATAGTGTAGATTAAATCAATTATATGATGTGTGTCAAAAATGAACAAGATGTAATGTTGATGAAAAGGCCAATAGGTTCATCATGACAGTGTTTTACCTTCATGTCAAATCCTATGCCTTGAGCCTTGCACATCTTAAAGAACACAGTGGGGTACACCATGGAAAGGTTTGTGTGAAACAAGCGGCTCCCAATAACCGCATAGCGATTAGCTGCAGGAGGCTGTGAAAAAAAACAAAAAGCAAGAAAGAGAAACAGAGACATGGAAAAAAATGTAATGGGGTGTGTGATTGCTGGCATTTGTCCTTTTTATCAATCCTCACTGTGGCAAAATCATTTTTATGTTGAATTATATTCGGGGTTAAAGCATAAGCGGTGGTGCCATGGTGCATGAAGCAGTGACACGGCTACAGTAGAGATGGCTGAACCCTGTACACATGTCCTTAGGGTCAGTGTTGAGTTTAGGGAGTAAGTGTGATTAGTGAACATGATGAGTGTGGGGCACATGTGGTAAACTGTTGGGCCTTTCTTAATTAACTGCGGGGAGGAACAATTAATGTTTGGAAGACATGCCAAATACACGATGAACTTAATTGTATGATGCCAATCAAAGGAACTACAGTTTTGGGACTATAAATTTTTGCATTCATCATAAGACAAAAGCACTACTGAATGCACAATAATATGATACATATCACCATAAAAATAAAAGAAAAAATACAATTGATTCTGAGAATATAAGCAACACTAGAGGGGTTGATTACTTAAAAGTGTCAGGGCTCAAGAAGATAAAAATGTGCCTGGTTCACAGGCACCTTTGGGAGACAAAAACAGTAGGATTAAGCCCCTGTGAGCACAGGAGATAACATAACTACCATAACTCGCTGCGATGGCCGTGTGTTTGCAGTTGTCAAACACTGGACCCTCACACAACAATAAAAGTGTCCAGCAGGGATTTAATTGTGTTTGTAATATGCAGGCCCCTAATGATGGCCACTGCTAAAGCCATTAACCATTGCAGTGGCTCAAATGCTGCACTGAAGCACCAGGCCACCAACTAAATGAATGTTTGATAAAATAATACAAGTCGCGGATTAACAAGCGTAAACTCAGGCATGCTGCTAATAAAAGAACTCTATTGTTTAAGGCCTGGCACCAGGTTGATGAGGTGTTCAAGCATGCATACACATGCATAATGAATACGGTATGAATTATTAATGTGTTGATTATTTAGGCTCATCTATCAAAATGATAATGAATTCAGCACCTAAACACCAATAGAGCTCAGTGCGTAATTACAGTATTTAGTTGTATTTAACAAAAATGAAGAGCAAAACACTGATCTATCTTAGTGATTACTGTGGTGGTAAAATAATTAGTTTTGAAGCTCTGCTTGTTTTAGACCAGCTAGTTTCAGTCTTGTTGAGGTGAAAAATTAACTATATAATTAGCAAAAACAGCTGTAAAAGTATATAACATCAAAATACATTAGGTTAAATTGTTAAATAATGCTTTTCACATTTCACATAAATGTAAAATAATCAATACTGCCACTATAAGCAGACATAAAATGGTACTTTGGCTGCTATCTGCCGTGCAGAGGATTTCTCTTTGATTGGTACTGGCACTTCTAAACGGCATGTGCGGCAATCCAGCGTTCCACCAGTCAAGATCAGAAGCATCTGGGTCATGGCCAGCTGGTTACTGTATCTCAGGTCCACATCAATAGCCCACACCTGCAGACAGCACATCATGAAACCTATGTCAAAGCATATGTGATGCAAAATGAATATAAAACATATAGATCATTTGATTATTCTAATTTGAATGGAAAAAATGGAACATCAAGGCATTTCACCCACGCAGCATTATAAACAGATAGATAAAACAGGGCCAATACCTTTTAGTCCTTAAAATATTATCCATGTTGAGAGGCAGGAGAAAGGAAAACACTGTTAATGGTTTATGTGCTAGGTATTTCAGCTGTGGAATGACACATGCACAAAGTAGATCCTTTCTTGAGTATTTGGGTCCATTCTGCCCTGGGCTAGTTTGTTTGGCTTATGTCCGATGAGGAGCTAACTTCAGATATGTATGGTAAATGGCATCATTATAAGTATATTAAGGGGTCAGGTATGGTCATAGCCTTCCGCTTAAACAGGGCTAATTTTCCCGATAATAACCTAATAGCTATGCCCTCTCTTCAAAAGTGGCAAATAAATCACCAGTGAAGGAGTTGTTAATAACTAAGTGGCAGTCGGCTGCCTCCCTTTGCTGTTCCTATTTGTCAAAGTAAACGCTCCTGCCACTGAATGCAAATAGCTGCCTGCCTTGTGAACCCCACACTGTCTGCAACCTGAGCGCTTCATCTCCACCAGTACACGGACATCTGACCATACTACACAGTAATTCTCTCACATATTTTTTTTATTCAATTCTAAAATATTGTGATTCAGATAAGGAGTGACTTAGCTAGAGGCTACATATGCTTGCAATACTGATTCAGAAACAAAAGTGTCTGCTATAATCCAAGATAAGGCTAACAATTCCTTTCAAAGTGAGTTTCAATAGTAGCATGGCATAGTTAAGATCATAAATTATCAATATTGTACATTGTAGTTAAAAGAAAAATTGACATTTGCATCTTTAAAAAGGCTGTGGCAAAAAAATGTATTTTTCAGCACTTCAAGAAATACTCCAAAATATTTTTGGTGATTAAAAATGGGTGTTAATGCTTAGGATTTTCTCTGTGTAAATATAATTTTCAGCAATAATCTTATTTGTAGGCCGGGGGTTGTGCATAGCACTAGAATGTTTGTTGTAGGTGGTGATCTAGAAGAGCTTTTTTGCAAATTGCATAAGTAAATTTTGCAATCTGATTTTTGTTTACTAACAGCGTAGCCCTAATCTTTAAAACACATACACGTTAAATCAGGTGAACATAAAGAGAATATATACACATTCAGTATTGTAAGTAGACCTCGGCAAAGCATCAAACGAAATTGCAGACTGTGTGCATACATGTCTAACAACAGTTCAGCAGTATGTATTGCACTCAGCATCCTGTACTGCAGGAGGTAGCTACCAGTGGATAGATGCGAGTCTGTATGCATCAGGTTGATACCTGGGACTGGGTGATGGGCACACTCCACAGAACCATTCACTCGACTCACTAAAAATCATACCCCGATGTCCCATTGTCGCTCTTAACAGAGCCGTGGGAAATGTAAGCCTGGATTGTACCTGTTTTCTATAGCCTTGCATTTTCATTAAAAACCCTGATGCTGCAGCTGGGGCTCCACCATTCCACAATGTGGGGAAAGACTGCAAGGGCAAACATATGTGACCCACTTCTTCCCATCAAATAAAGTAGGCGGCTTTTAGCAACAGGTTTGAATCTAAATTGATGTTTAAATCCAGACAGGTTTGCCCATGTGGCTCTCCTCTGTCTGGGCTCTGTATGTGGCGAGACGAGTAAGAATCTGTCTTCAATGTTCCTGCTTCTATTGAAGCACATACTGTTTATGATCTATTCTTAATTACGCTGTCAGTGAAACCCATTCAATTTCTGGTAACATCACAGCTGAGATTCATTTTTGGGCTGTCATTCTATCATTCTTAAAGAAAGAGCAGCTTCGGTTACTATGATAAATTTGAGAAATAGCATATTTTGTGATATGAGATAGTATTACAATGCTTTATCACTGCAAAGACACCTTAGTTTGTCTATATGAAATCTTGAAATGTAACAATTACTATTAGGTGTAATGAAGTGAAAGTCCACAGTTATAGCATAGTTTGTCTGACAAAAATGTTTTTAGCAGGATTTTATATATCAAAAGAATCAGAAATAGCGCTGCACTACTATGAAAACTCAATCGCAAATATTTGAAGTTTCAAGACACAAATTGTGCATTGTGTAACCCTGCTAGTGTCCAATTCATAAGATACTACCCTCTAGTGGCAAAAATGTCCTCAGCTGCATCTACTCTAAATCCATTTCTAATTGGGAATCACTTATGAATGCTAAAATAAATACAGCATCGGCAAGGAAAAGAAAAAAAAATACATAGGGAGAGATTTACTAAAATGTTGAAATGTCCTGAATAAAATCCACTACATGGAGGAAGATAGCAGGTGTATTGCTTTGTGATGGATTGTTTCAGGAAAAAAACAAAAACAAAACCCCATAACATTTTCAGTGTTATTCATACCCCTTTGTAAAACTGTGAAGTAGGTCCAGTACTTCCTCCACTGTATTGCATGTTCAGTATTTTATAGGCCATATTATAAACAAAGTATTTCATTTTACAGCTCTGGATCAATAGACAGTCAATGTAGCCACATGTTAGGAGCAGAGGTTAAACCATCATAAACCAGTCCATTTCCAATATCATAAATCAAGCAGGTTTCAGCTAAACTAAATCCTGACAAATGAGATCAGATTTCCAAGATGTCTTGTTTTAATAAGTAGACAAATTTCAGAGAGCGCTGCAAGTTACCAGTCAGGGGTTAAACACTGACAGGACATCCCCATGAAGCAGTCAAATCACTTTAGAATGACCTATTGTCTGAAAGATAGGTGCCTCTGACTTTCTCGATGTTGTAAGGTTAAAGGGCAAACCTTAAATGGTGGAATCAGTGTATTGACACAATAAGACCTGACAGTTTATTAGATGGCCTTGTGAAACATTTGGTCCCTGTGCCCACTGTTTGCCTTGCCTGTTTCGCAGCTCCCAGGGGAGCAGTAGGGGCAGCATCTATCTGCTCATATAGATCCCTGATCCTGCCTAAAAATTGATCTCTGTGACCAGTATGGTGAAATGGAGAGCTTTGACACCGTGTGTTGCAACAGCCTGACATATTTATCCGGGTAGCATAAGCTAAGGCTTCCATTTGCTCTGGCTGTGTCTTACCTTCTGTTCCAAGGTGCTGTGGTTCAGGAAGGTGGCCAGGTCCAGGGAGACATAACCTATGATGAGACGCTGCAGACAGGCCCGGCCCACACGCATGCAGATGGAGTGCAGCGTGTCTGGGCAGACAGAGGTCTGAGGGACAGAGGAGCCCACAGTCTCCAGCTGACAGGAGCCATGGAGCTGGTCTCCACAGGACAGCATGGTCACCACACCCCCAGGCTCCAGCAGCAGATCTACTGTCAGACAGGTCACGCTGTCTGACGGGGGGTAGGCCTCCACCACCCCACCTGGACACACAGACGCACGGTGAGGAGAGAGAGATGGCTACAATACAAACAAGGTTGATTGAGTCAGAGAGCAAAGGTTACCCATAAAACAGCACCTGAGCTCTCTTTTGATGTTAGCACTTTTTTTCATTGAAACGTTTAAAACGTGGCAGTAGCAGCTGTTTAATAACCAACAAGAGTAATAGGAGAATGAATTCATTTGTCAGTTCACATAGGCAACATTTGGGCACTAAAAAGGGACATAGGAAATTCGAGTTGGCATATTCTAAATGGGAGTATTTCCTGGTGAATAGCATTCAGTGCTTGACAATAGGCGTCTGACCTTGCCTGAGGAAGGTCTTCAGGAAGCAGGCCCAGTTGGGATAGCAGGAGGTTTTAGCAGGCTGGGCGTGATGGGCCAGCCACTCTGGGACCTCATCTAGATATCTGAGCAGAACAGGCTCCTGCGAAAAGTAAAGTTAAAGTGTATACATCAGGGATCTACTGGATCCGAGTTGGAGGCAGATCTGAGGGCATTATGTACGTTTGTTCATTCAATCACATGAGAGCAAATCTTGGTTACTTTATTTTGTCCCATTATCATAGCATTCCAGGTGTCCACCACATTGCTGGAAATGCCCTTGTATTATCCGGATGACTCCAGTGACTAGCTGTTATCCTTGAGACCTTTGGTGGCTGCTTCAATTTCTCTGTGAGTGTCTGATGGATACTGCGAGAGGGTCTATCTGTGAGTGACAGCCTATTATCAGAAGGCCTCAGGAGTCTAATGGCTTTAACTCACAGCCATGGAGACAGCACCTGCCCTCAATAACAACTCCCTCCACTGGGCGGCTGATGAATACCTAAGCTAACCCCATCTATCTGGGGATCAATCAGGGCTTGACTGGGATCGATATCACTCTTGTTTCTGTAACTAGGAAACGCCATAATGGTTTCACCACTTAATTATGCTGTTAATTGCCAACTTTCGCTTTAGGTGTCCCGTAAACAGTTTGGCAACTTAAGTACATTCTCTCATCTGACCATGCTGTAATGTAATGATTCAAGTAACAACAATGGCTCAACTAAATGTTAATCTGTCATTTTGCTATATACTATAAAATTGCAATTAAATCCTTATGTTGACTGCATAAATTGCCCAAATGAAATGGATGAGTTGATTCCTGAATATTCTTTTAATTGCATAGAAGGGGAATTATTTTGGTCACACACAATAAAATCTGTGAAACTGAACCACCTTCTTACCTGTCAAAAAATGACTAAATTCTGAATGGAAATAATGTCTGTGTTCTTTTATCATTCTATCTAGAGCGTTACTTTGTTTTGAGTATATTCTGTCTGGCTTCATTGGAGATGGAACTGGAGATTATGCTGTTGATATTCCAGTCATGTAACAGCCATCATCATATTCAAGTACTGTAAGATGCGAGGTCAAATGCTACACAGTGATTCTCCCTACACAAACCATAAAGCACACAATGGTGCGGCAAAAAGTGTAAGGGAACGGTTGCCATTTTCAACGGAAGAGCAAGCTCACCCCGGGACTTTGCCTATGCAGTTCAGAGAAACAGCAGGACAGGAAGAAAAGAAAGAGAGGTATTTTGCAATAAATTATTTGGACTTAAACTGCGAGCAGTACCCTGTGATAGGATTCAAGCTTTGCTTGGTGTCCACATAAAGCCAAGCAATCTGGTCATAAATAAAATAGATGTAGCCCTGCCTCTTTGATTGCCATTTAATCTCTCCATTACACAATGAAACAACTGAGACACTATGTATTGAGAAGAGACGGGGCAAAATCTGACTTGCCATACACTTTGTATGCACATTCATTTACTATAACACTGTCCCACCGCTACCAGAGGGACAGAGCTTCAACCTCAACCACCTACAGTTCATGATTAATTTCACATGTAATAATAAATAAAACATATGGGTTACTAATATACTAATATTAAATACAACATATAATATAACATATTTCACTTCCATAATTTTGCATCCTTGGTTGAATTTAACATCTTAGTAGCAGGGTAACAAAATGCCCTCTGCAAAAACATTGCAGTTGCATCGAGTTGTGACCTTAAGTGAAAGCAAAAGAAAAACAAACACTTATCAAAAATGGACCACAAGAAAATGGTTAAAATTCTTAGGGATTAATTATGTTCAGGCAGAACAGTAGATATTGGAAGTCGTCTGTGCAAACAGAGAGGCTGCACAATATTTAGACAGAAAACATCTGTATAAAAGTCCCTCTAACTCTTTAGTGGTGGTGATTATCAAATGACCCATTTCGTTGACAAACTTAACCTAAATAAGGTGTTGCTCAAGATCTGTTTGTACACAGCATGACAAAAAGAAATACTCCATCTGTTGACGCTATTAGGTGTAATTTTTACCCTCTTGTGCCTAATGATCCATACGCAAGCTGTGTGTTTGAGTGCTTAAGTGTCTGTATGGCCCCCTTCAGGCATTGCATGGGTGCAGATCTACACATCTTTAACCTCTCTCTGTGTAAATGCTGAAAGAGGCCTGGGGGCTTTCTGCAGGCTGAAACATTGTGCTGGAGGCCATGGGCCTCACAACATTTAGAGGAGCACACTATCCTCTAGACCTCTGTGAAGCTCCTATAGTGTAGAATGGCCCTTTCCTCCTCCTCTTTCTAACCCTCCAGCCTTCCGTTGCCATGGCCAAAAGGGATCGGAGGGTTGGTATTATTCTAAAGACCACATGGCATTCTTGTATTCTTCTCTGTGTGTCAGTCCGCTATTCTTCATGCTGAGCCCCCCAGAACAAGCAATAATTAAAAAATATGCACACAGTCTGTTTAAAGTAAGGCCAAGTCCACTCTCTTATGCCCTCAGTCTTTTTACAGTGATCATCAATGGTACAGGACACCACACTGAAGTACAGAAAATATTTTTATAATATATACTGTAGTTTAATCAGCACTTATTTGCTTATTTTTTGGTAAACAATGATCTTGGTGTTAAATTATGAATTGATATTTGAAATGCTTTGTTTAATCATTTGTGTTTCATTAATAATTAATTAAATTGCTACTATTTTAATGAACATGGCTTTACACATCTATAAACCTTATGCTTAAATGTTTGCAAATATTCAGAATTGCGAGTATCTATCCTATTCACTAGGTGTCATTGCTATTGCAATTAGGTCTATTTCCTTTCAGCCAAGTGCTACAGTAATGAGTGCTATATCTCAAAATATGCTGCCATGCTTGAGCATCTATCTACAGTTTCTGCTGTGAGGAGAGGATAGCAAGGAGATACATTGATATAAAATATTCATATGTTTGAGTCTATGCAACAACATAGTTCTATAGGCTTTCAGCACTCTATAGAACTCATAAAGTTTAAATTGCCAACTTTAATATACATAAGCATAAGCATAACAGGAGAATGACGGTATAATAACATTAGGGGGCTAATACATTTTGAGGGAAAACAATGTCATAACAAAAAAAACCTCATCCTATGAGGAGCACAGGATGTGGGCTTGCCTTTGATTAAAAGAGCAAGGTGTAGAATAAAGGCCAGTTAAAGTGTTGTGTCCATATGGCCCAGAAGCCCTGAGGCTGTCGGCCTACACTGGGGGCCTCGGCACTCTTCCCTCTCCATGGGACCCCAGCTGGTGAAACAAACCCCATTTACTTTCCTGCGCTGCCTCAGCCACCATTATGGACCTTGGCTGTGGCTCAGCCGCTCTCTACCATAATTAACAGCACCAATGCCACAACAATTACAGCCCTGCACCACACATACACTATGAATCAAAGAAGGAGCTAATAGGAGCAAAACAGAGCGAGGCATAAGAAGCTTGAGATGGCTGCTGCTCTTTGGAATAGAATAAAAAGTAAAATCATTGTGCTCAAAGCCCACAATGATTAGCCTGTAATTAGTTTACACAAAGCTCCCTGTTAAATGGCAAAATACGGTAATTAACACATGACAGAAAATCAAAGGCTACTTTGTAAGCATATGAGAAATAAGCGCCAGAGGCTCAGAAGCTGTGTACAGATTTCAACCATACTAACTGAATACTTTACTAATGATTAAGTACATATTATTTGTTTTGAATAAGTTTCAGATAAAATCTGAATATATTCTTTGGAGAAGAAAGTGAATGTTGATTTTTTTTATGGAATAATCATAATAATAAGATTTATAATCCATCAAATAGGGATGGGCTAAGACAGTCAACTCTATTGTTGTACACTGTGCACTATGTTACTAGTGTTTTCATGTCTACTAATTTTATATAAGCCAATAAGGCCTAGATCTATATTTTGATCTTTTGTTATATGACGCCAAAGTTCCTAATCCCACCAATTTTATAAAAGTTGTGGAAAACTGTCTTAAAAATATGCCCTACTAAAGTCTCATGATTCCTCTAGAATATGTCATCACATAGAAATTCTAAACTAGACCGAGGCTGCAGGTCCGTGTTCAACACGAGTACAAAAGAGGAAATAGACCTTTTTCTTAATTAAATTAAGAAGAAATTGTTAAGCATTCTACCTCAAAAAATGCACAGTTCATGCTTTTTATTATTAAGATAGCCAAGAAACTTGTTCTTAGGCCTACCCACAGTACAGCCTCATTTAAATATTGGCCTTTCTTGACACTAACTAGTCAACTAATCGTTCTGCCAACCCCCCAACTAGTCAAGCTTGAAAAAATTGACTTTTGCACATCCCTAGCATTGAATGAGTGCTATGGATGGACACAGAATTAAAAAACGCAATGCAATAATGCTAGAAATACTATCAGCTGCAATTAAGGATTAAAGTTTTTAGTCCCCCTGGCACTTCAGTCTACTCTGAAGACACGTAATACATGTGAAATTATGTCTCATTGATCTAAGCCATGAGTTCATTAGCATATACACCAATGTACAGAGTAATGAAAGGAGTAATCTGCGACCAGAATTATTGTACTGTGTTTTAATTGTCACTGCCAGGTGAGTGAGGGGATTAATACCGCTGGGCAGTTTACGGTCCTCTCTAACACACCAACACTAACTAATGGGTGTGCCTCAGAGGATAGATAATGGCTGTGTGTATACTCAGATATTTTAGGTATTGATTTAATGCTCTGTGGCTTTAGGGATGATGCTGAAAGTACTGTACCACAGGGACCAGCGCTGTGTGTTATGTTAAGGTACCTACTCCGAGCTGAATGATGGTGTCTCTCTGACCCCACTGTGACCTATGCTTTGATTCATTCATTGAGAGGCATGAATCTAACCCATTTGTGACCTGTCTAGTCTTAGTCTAGTCTCAACCAGGAGCACAAACTCCATTTGAATATCTACATGTTATTATAAGAGCTTAAATTTAAATGGCTGATTCCTCATTGGTATGGATGTAATAATAATAGCAATAAACTATGTGTGTAGCACTTCTCTAAAACCAGAGTCTACAAAGTGCTTTGTAGGCAGCCATAAAAACAAGGCATAATAGTAAAAACATAACTTTAAGTAGAAGAAATAAGGGAAATAAATAAAAGAGAAGGAAAATAAAAAAAAGACAAGAATCAAAGGCAAGTAAATTCAATAAAATATGACATAAAAGCATGTCTATAAAAATGTGCTTTAAGAAGTGATCCCACAGTTTGTGATAGTGATGGAATGATGTAATCCTTTCGGGCATATCTATACCTGAACCCATTCTGTGTTCCACAGATCAGGACCATGACGACGGTACTCCTGCAGGGCCCAGTTATAGCAGCTTAGATGGCACACATCACAGTATGCTGTGCCGCGGCCGCCCTGCTCAGAGTCCACCTTGAAAAGCCAGCGCTGCACATCCATGTTCTGAGTCATCAGCCTGGCCAGTGTTTCATGAAGCTAAACCAAAAGAACAGACGCGAATTACAAACTAAATGACAAATATAATTACAACTGAAAAGTTATGTAAATCTTCCATGTTATCTGGCACTGCTGAGGGACCCCATGCTGTGGCGGAGTCTGTGTGTGCATTTGTGCATGTGTGTTTTTGGTCTCTGACCTGGTTAAGGGAGTAGATGTCTCCCTGCCCAGGGGTTACATCAACCTCTGCCCCCGCGAAGATCCTCCTCCCTCCAGACTTGGTGCCGTAGAGCTGCGCTACGACCGGCTCTGGGCCCAGGATTGGCACTCCCAGCTCATCAGCCACTGCCAGGTCATCCACATGGGCCACTCCGCCCACGATATAGGCCTCCTTGCCCTGGATCAGGTTCCTGATACGCTGCAGGGTGCGTGGGCTGTACTTTAGTAGCGTGGACAGGCACATGTTATGGGTCTGTGAAAGAGAAGGGGAGAAAGATTACTGCAAGAGCTAGGAGTTCTCTGTGTCTCTTCCAAGGGTTGTTCCTTGACCTGATTTATCACTGTGTACACACAACAGATCTATTATTGTAATAGCCAGCAGGGTTTTGACCTCTCCTGTATTCCAGCAGGTTGAATTGATAAAAGCTGCCGGTGGGAGGCCTCCCCTATCCTTCACATCTTTAATGTGTGCTAGCAATGAGCTCCTTGGGAATACAACTAATTACTTCACATCTGTATTTATTTGATCCACATGGAATTATCCCTTCTGTCACTGGCAGAATGCGCTGCCAGCCATGGGTAGCAGTGATTCATCTCAGCAACACGTCTGGCACAGTTTAACAACAAAACAGCAGGAAAATCAATAGGGAGAAATGAAGAAGACCATGCCATGTTGTACATTTAATCTAGCACGAAAGCGTAGGATGTAAAAACACAACATAGTAAGACCCCTAATTTTATTATATTGAAATAATCAAAACAATGCAGAATTGCGAAAGAACACAGCATTTCAATAGAATAAATATTGGGTTAATTAAAATGCATTTTAATTATTCATTGAACACCAGCTAGAAACCATGAAATATATTTTAATTAAGTTTAACTTAATATAAGTTGAGTATGTTTACCTTGACCTAATGTAGATGTTCCATTTAAAAACTACTAAAAGGAAATGAAAAATATTAAAACAGACAAACACAGTGTAACTGTCACAGCACAACTCTTTAGTAACAATCTCCTCTGGTACCCTCTACAGGACAGTACACAAACTACAGATGCTCATGCCAAACAGTTGATTTCTAAGCAACAGCAGATTCTAAGATATTGTTGGAAATATGTACATTCACATTTATACAACAAAAGTTTCACATTTCACAAAAAGAATGTGTGTGATTGTCCTTACCGGGAAATACTCTACAGCATCAGGTGTGAGGATGGTAAAGCGTTTGATGCAGGAAGAGGACTGAGTGAGTTCTGCGTCTCCCACCTCCGAGGCTCCATGAAGCTTCAGCAGGCTGCTGTAATAGTGCAGGATGTCGTCCCCCAGATGCCGGGGAGAGACATAGATCACCTCCACATTTTCATCTAAACACACAGACATGGACTACATCAAATATTATGATATTATGGGTTCAACTTATTGAAAGGTTATGGTAAAGTGTGTGTGGAGAGTTGATGTGTGTGTATGGTGCTGAGGCAATGCAAAGCTCCTACCTCTAACATCACACAGTCTGCTTATTTGGATGTTCTGTAGGACGTCAAACCCCTTCAAGCTTAAGCGCTGGCTCTGGGAGTAGCCTGCCACAAAGAACAGGGTCACAAACTTACACCTACAACACAACATGATACATTCAGAAAGATTCATATCTTCTCTAACTGGCTTTAGTCAAAATCTGGAGCTTTGTAAAACTATCCTCAATTCTGTAAGCTACTAGGAAAGCAGGTAGGCTTGGGGGTGGGGCGGTTAAGTCTAGTCATGCAGTACTGCAATCAGATGATTAATTTAACTTAATAACTAGCAGGTACAGTGTCTGTGGTGTTCTAGGAGCCCTGTTGTGCCATGTCCAGCCACCACCGAGTTACATCCAGTGATACTTCCAGGAATTCACTCTATGTGTGTCTGGATTTCTGCCTGAGAGAGAATCCTCAAATGAATCAAGGTAATTAAATGATTGGATTCATGCTAATTAACAACAATGGGGTTCAACTTTCTAATTATCCTTGCTCACACAGCACTCTCCGTAGCCACCCCAAGTGCAAATAAAGCATTCCATCTGCTAGTAATTAGGCTTAATAATTTTAGACAATCGCTCAATGATTTACAACGCACATGCCTGATTACAGTCTAAATGTGAGCGCCACAGTGAAATTAGGACAAGAAACGATCATACTGTAGCTTGCACTCTATGTTTAGCGCAAAAACAGAGTAGCTTTTTAATCTTTTTGCTATTTGATTTTTTTTTTTGTTTTTGTTTTTTTATTTTCGCTCAGCAGTAGAGCAAGACCTTTGTGCCTCTTTGAAAATATTCAGCATAATGGCTTTTCATTTGCTTAATCTGCAAATTAAATGGCGATTGAGGCTAAATTGTTCAGTTCCCTGGCATGGGGACTGTCATCATCCTCTGAGTGCTTTCCTGCAGAGAGCCATTTGAATGAGACAGGGCGGCTCCACCAGTGCCACAGACTGGGGCAGCAGAGTGTCGGGGTATGGGATGACTGCTGCTAGATCAGATGTGTGTGTGGGCAGCAGGCAGAGAGAGCTACCTAATGACGGGATGTGGATAATGGTCCTCTTGGAGGACTGGATGTGTTTCCAGTTGGTTGCCAGATGCTGGGGATGGAGGAAAAGGAGTGATCAGAGAGGGGACTGCCTGAGTGCACACCCACCCACACACACACACACACACACACAAATCATCACATCACTGCATAGCTAAAACACATCAAGCCAGTCTCTCTCTGGGCCTAACAGAAGCAAACCAAGCATAAAATACCACCTTAATTAAATTAAGCGCTTACTTAGAAACATCTTCTCCCAATTAATTCAATCAGCAAGGTACATGATGCTACTGCCAGGGGAAGATTAGCAGGCTTAATTAACAGGGTATGAATGTTTAAAGGATGAGAACATACATTTAGTGCATGTATACACACACAGTGATGGTAAAACTAAATGAACTTGTAGGTACTAATTAATATACTGTCAGTGTTCTCAAAGATGTTCAGCCAAGATGACAGCGCAGACATGACATCTGCACTGAATGGAAAAAAAAAATTACTTAGCATTATACATCTAGGAAGATTGTGCTGTCATACTGCTCTTTTGAAGAGCTAATCAGAAATAAACATTTAATTTTGTGATCTTAAAATTTCAGTTCTGAGATATTGAGCATAAAGGTTTTGATGTCCTAGCTGGCAAAGCAGTTATGTAATCAAATCTGTCTTTATAGCTCAACAAGACCTGCACCCCTGTGGTACTTAAAATGCAAAATATCAAAATCATAGGACAATTAGAGACAGTTGGGACAATTGTTAGACAATTGGATTTTTAAGAGGGCCCCAACAGAGATAGAGCTTTAAAATTCTGTAAGGTCAATCTGGGTTTGGCTCTATAAGGTTCTATATAAGGTTTATGAGACAATCAATGGGAATTAATGGGAATGAATATGATTTAATGGTAAAATGTAATTATCAGTTTTGAAGCATATTAAGATTAGATGGAATCAAATTAAATACAATTTGGTATTGTATTTTCTATAGAGCCCAGCAAGACACCATTGTGTAAAATTGCATTTACTCTCTATTCATATTTTTTCAGGTCTTTTGTAAACAAAATTTCATGTGATATCACAACAAGCTATAATGCTTTTTCATGTTGATTTAAAAAATTTCCCATGACACCCCTCTTCTAGTATTCCACGAGGATGGATTGGACACCCTCTTCCTGGCCTGTTTTTACCCTGAATCCCCAACCCTAATTCTCCCTTTGTCTTCCTTTTTTACTGATGTTGCTGCTATTCTCGTCTCTTTATCTGTCTATCTGCTTCTCTCTGCTGTTCTGTGTTTCTGCTGCTCTCAACATGCGATAAAAAAAATACTAAATCAATTAAGCTACACATTTTGGTTAAAGCAACAATCACATTGCATCGGCCCACTTCTGTGCTTGTTTTGAAAAGACTGTGTTGGAGAGAGTGGTGGAGCTAACTAAAACAAACAGCCATGCCTCCAGTACAGCTGAGACCAAAGAAAATACTATAACATACAGTACTTATTCAGAGAATGTTTTTTTCCAAATTCTCAAGCTGAAATGATGATGAAATGAAATGAATGAAATACTGGACTGCAGAAAAAAATTACATTCTGGTTGTATATATATTGTTGTAATTCCCTGCACAGATGTGAGAGGGTGCATTCAAGCACAAATCGTGGATTGTAACCATCTTTGGAGGTACATAAAATAGGATGTTTTCCACAGGACAGGAGTTGATGTTAGGCCTATATCCACATACTGTAGATTCATCAGATGATAAAGACAAAAAACCTGTTAGTAAAAAACAATGGCCATTCTAGGCCATCTGATGTTAAGACTATGTAGCTAGACTTAGCTAGCTAAAGCTAGTCATTACATCAGAAAGCTAAGAATTTAGTTGGTAAACCAGCAATTAGCCTCTATTAAGCCTAAAAGCCCCACTTAGGCTACCCTTCAGTATTATTATGAAAAAGTGAGGTCAAATTGTTATTAATTTTAAAAACATTACTGTTTTCTGGCTTGCTTGCCATTATTACTACCCTTTCAGGCTACACTAGCAAGCCTCTGACAGGACGTGGCTGAAAGTTATCTTTTGATTGGTCCTCACTGAAACACTGAAGTTTGGGATTGGATTAGGGTGACCACATTTTCAAACCCCCAAACCGGAACCCTTAAGTGTACCGCACGTTCATGCACGCGCACATGTATGCACTTATGCACGCACCAGAGGCATTTTCATCAGGAAGGGGGACAATTATTTCAGCGCTTAGCACACCTAGTGACTGCACCTTTCAACACCATGGACAGCGCCTCAGCAAACAGAAAAAGATGTTTTGTCTCCAAAAATCCACCAAAACATAGTTCATTTGAAAACTGTTTATATTTTTTGATTGGGTTAGGTAATAATGAGCGGGACAGAACATGATAAACGTCTATGTAAGCACTGAAAACCAGTATAATACTATTGTGGTGAAAACCGGGACAATTTGGTAGTGAATGTTGAAAACTGGGACATTTTAGTGTTTTACAGATATTTGTCGGGACTCTGGACACCCATCTTGAAACCGGGACAATCCCGGACAAACCGGGACGTCTGGTCACCGTAGATTGGATGGGAACTATAACCTTATAGTACCAATCTGATGTACTTTCTGAGATAGATCTTTTAAAATATTTAAACACAAAAAAAATAACACTACACAAACATAAAGTAACTTTCAAAGATCATGAATATCTGAAAATGTGGATAAATAAAGATTTCAGATAGAACCATATAATTCCAGCTCACAATTTGTCTAATTTAAATTGATTTAGAAGTTTTAAATCAAGGTATGTCTACATGTGTAGTGCAAGGCTGCATTGTTGGATTTCCATGGAGTCAAAGTGTGAGAAAGAGAGAGAAAGAGAAACAAAGGCAGGCAGAGAGTTGGATATAAGCAGCCTCACCTGGGCTCTGTTGCGGTAATTCTCCAGCTGTCTGAAACGCCTGGCCTGCAGGGCCTTCCTGACACGACGCATCTGAGCGTGCATCAACCATGAGATGGCGATGGTCCCTGCCGCCCACTTGCGCCGGCAATGGCGCAGGTAGGTTGTCCGGGCTAAGTAGCGCCTCCAGCAGGACTGGATCCGGATGGCAGCCGCCTCGATGCCTCCCTCTCCCGTGTAGCGCTGACCTGGGCGTAACACCAGGTCCAACACCTGCTCCCTGTTTTCAAGCACTGAGAGAAGGCCCATCAATGGAGGAGCCCTCCTCCAGCCAATATCCCAACCCAGGCCAAAGTCTGCCAGTCGCTCCCCGCACACCTTGGCCAGAGGCACAGCAAACTCCCTGAGCAGCTTTTCCAGGGCCTCCAGAGCATCTACCAGGTTACCCCAGCACAAGCAATAGTGCTGCTTGAAGCGACAGAAATCTGCAGCCATTGGGTCAGTCCGTCCCTCTGTGATGGTGAAGGGGAATTTGCTGATGGCTATAGGAACTAGCACAGGGACATTCTGCAGAACACAGGGAACTAGGTGAGAAGCAACCACCCTAGAGTTTGATAAAACAATGATAACTGTGGGAAATCAGAAATCAGTTACAAAGAATTAAATCCTGTCTTTGATCACCTCTTTCTTGATTTAATTTAACATCTACTTGCCACTAGTTCATTGTGTATACCTGATGGCTTTCAGGGGTAAGACAGTTGGAGCCTTGCATCATACTCCTGTAGCCTGTGCTCTTGGATGTTGCGGAGGGAGGAGGTGCAGGTGCTTTGGTGGTCCAGGTGGGCGTGCATTCTCTGCCAGTTCTTTCATGGGTGGGTCCAGGTTCCTTTCCCCATGTCAGCTGCTTATGACACCTGGACTTCCAGTCTGTCAGGCCTGAAGTCACAAACAGACAGGCTCAACTGTACTCTATCAATGCCTGTGGTTAATCAGGTGCAACCAGCCATCACTGTCAAATCTGACTGGCAGCTGTCCCTATATTTTTAACTACAGATGACTCAGTGAGGGATTTGCACTAAAACTGTTCCAGAAAACGAGAGAAATAGCAGAAGAGAGCAGAGCAGAGGAGAGGATGAATAATAGCCAGTGGTTTACCAATAAGCTCTCACAAAATGCTGGATTGCCACAGAGGCAGGGCTTTTGTTGTCAGGTTCCCATGACAAGCTTCCTAAATTCAGGATAATTTCCAAGCACATTACTCACATCACTCTTACCTATCCAAGCATATTCAAGCAATATCCAAGCAATATTCTTCATGACCAGGCAAATGAAAATCACTCGTGGGCCAGTTCAACCTACTCATAGGAACGTGTTCATGTCTAACATATTGAAAATAATTATCTTGAATTTATAAAACAAAAGTTGCGGGAATAGAATCAGGTAAAATGTATTATCTGCTGTGGAATCCCAGGAGAAGCACTGACCCATCTTGGAGGAACAGGAATCCTCTCTGCGGTGAAGAGAAGCGGCCTTGTGCTGGATCAAAGAATGAAGCATATGTGCATCTGGCACTGATGAGGGAAGCCTCTTCTCCAAAAGACTTGAAATCCCTTAAATATAAAAAAAAATGCATATTAATGTAAGAAGAAGAAGAAGAAGAAGTTATTATAAGATAAGCTTGTTATTTGTTCCAGAATAAGGCCAGTAACTAGTATCAGTACATTAATACACACTACGTACATCCAATGGTGCTTTCTCCATCAAGGTGGATTTGTGCATTTCTTTTTTCTATTATTTTACAAATACAATAGCAACTTTCAACACATTATTCTTTTCTGTGATCATCAAACCTTTAAATAGAAGCCCAATTATGACTACCAAACACATCTCAAAACCACAATTAAATAGAAATTAAAGTCAAATTGAAAATAAGATCAAAATAAAGACTAATGCAAATCACAACTCAGTAGCCTGGCAATATAATGGTTTGAGTGATATCAAACAGCCAGGCCAAAGCAATGAGGATGTGGAGCATAACAGAGAGGTGGAGAAATGTCTGTTTACCTGCTCTCATGTCTTCCTCAGGCCTTGCCAGGTTGCGATGTCCCCCTGGCACAATGGACATTGTGGGACCTGTGATTACTCTGTGATGTGTTTCCTAAATAGAACACAGTCATAAGATCTAAACTGGTAGATGTGTGACAGATCTGTGACAGAGGCATGACATTTGACTGTGAGGATATGCTCTCTATAGGGATCAAGTAGCTCTTGAACCAGTCCTGAAAAGTCATTGCCAACATTTAAGCAAAAGCCTGGCCCCAGCTTCACCAAAGAAAACACAAAAACTACAAGTTTAGTAGCTAGAGCTTGTTAAATTTGAATGTTATTTTTTGGGTCAGTAGCTAGACTTTCTTCAAGAGGGAACTTTGTAAAAGACTAGGAAGCGACCAACCATTAATCAGACCCGTGCCAGCTTGTTGATGTCAGAAAATATGACTATCTGGCAGAATAGGTGTGAAGGAGGGGGGGGGGGGGGGTAGTGTACATGATTACAAACAATAGATTTTCTGCATTCATTAAGAAGTGGGAGAGCCATCACACAGACATTGACAAAGTTGTAAACTGGCCAATAACCCACTTCCTGCAGCAATTAATCAAAAATTGGCAAAGATTACAGGTTAATGTAAAAAAACACTACAACTTAGAATTATTCATTCCTCTCTTCTGCTCATATTTAAAACACATTCTGAAAAAAGAACAGACCAAACTACATATCATACTGAAACTAAAATTAGATTTCATGGCTTGATTTAAGATACACAAGACAATGCTTATATGGAGTAGCCTCAATTTCCTTATTCAGGGACAGATTCACATGTCTCATTGGTCAGAAAACACGTATAAAGTTTGTGCTGCTGATCCTCCAGACCTGTCACCTGATGTCCTCCTCCTTATTTCTCCTCAGACCACTGAGCTCTCTGACAGACCACAGGTAGCAGCCAGGTGCTGAGAGAACCTCCCCTCAAAGGCACACATCTGTTTCAGATGGGGTTGGGAAAAGGTGGCACCTTTGTAAAATTGCTAAAATGCAAAAGCTGTTTCCCTGGCATGAGTAGAGTGGAGAAGAGCTGGCCTGAGCTGCAGGAGGAGGCAGCAGGCAGAGAGCCAGTGGTTAGCAGTTGGGTAAGCTACGGCTGTCTTATTGGCATGCTGGAGCAGGTACCCACTTCTGTCCTGAGACAGCTGTAAACCAGTAGCCCATAGCACAGCAATCAGGCGCCAGTTTCTTTAGAAGAATGCTGATGTGCTGCAATCTGCTGCTTTCCGCTTTTTGCAGCCAGTACTTCTATCCTCTCCTGTATCAGAGTGACAGTCTTGGCCTCTATTTCTCATGTCAAGTATAGATGGCCAAAAAATGTTGGAGAGAAAAGTGTGTAAAATATATCTAAAACTAATGCCGACCTTTGCAAAGATTAATTTGTTTGCTGTGATAGGTGCAGGCTGTCATCACTAAGCCAAGTGACCTTTATGTCACTGTCTCTCTCTGAGCATGGAGACTTGAATCATCTATTAATACAGACCTGTCCCATCACTCTTCACTCCAGCATAAACTGTCTATTCTTAGGATTAAGGGAATATCAGGGACAGGAACAATGATGCCCAATTCGTCTTAGTTGTTGCAGAAATTCTTGCAATATTTCCTAATCAAATCTTCCCTGAGGCTTGTGCTGTATGCTACAATTGATATCAATAAAGGCTCAGGACACAAGCAATTGATTTCTCACTGTACAGAGAAAAAAATGAGAAGCCATAAGATCATTCTGATTATAGTTTAAGACCTGATGCACTCATAGATATCATCTCCAGTAATGAGACTGAAGTGGGATGAGAACATCACCTCCATTACTAACAAGGCCGAACAGTAGCCTACTTTCTCCAGCAACTAAAGAAGTTCAACTTCTCCTGGGTAGTATTGGTTCAGTTTTACATAGCCCCAGTCTAATTAACCGTCACCTCCTACATTATTGTCTTGTAGACTGCTCCATCTGCCTGATCTAACAACAAACTGCAGTACATCATCTGGGAAGCAGAATCGATTGTCACCTCCCCTCCATAAAGAGCCTGTCTGGCTCCAGGGCAGACCTGGGTTAAATAGCATTTGCAAGTTTTTAGTGTTTTCTTGAACCTGCTTGGAGTACATAGGACATTACAGTGAATACCACAAAGTTAGGAAAATCACAGGTAAGCATGTGAACGTCAAAAAGTATTTACTTTTCTGTAATTGACAATTTACCTGACACAATCAAAACTGCTGTGGTAAATGATGCGGGGAAAAAACCAACACACATCTGTTACTCCAAACAGGTTAAAACAAAGGCTAAATAGTATTTGCAAATATTATTTCAGCCAGTTCTGCTCAAGGATGACATAGTGCACAGAAAAGATCAACACTGATCCTGGCCACCACTTGTTTCATAAATGTAGGATGTGCAAACAGTATGACTCAATCATGACTAAATCAACACACTACCAGAAAAGTTTCTTCTTCCCCATGCATCCATTACTCAAAGGACAGCAGCCTGTCACCCCACTAAACGTATAGAGACACATTAAAGACTACCCATCATTTCACCCATCAATCACTTTTGCATATTAAGTGTGCCTACACTTAGCTGTCTTGGTATACTAAAAATATAGCGGAGACTAGTCTGTACATTGTCTGCTGTCGTTTAATATCAGCAAATGAGCACAAAAATCAAACAAAAAGAAAAACAGCAGACTCTAGAATGGCTGTCTTCGCATGTATCGTAGGAGAGGGAGCAGACATTTGCTATGGGATAATCTGCATTAAACGTTTCGGTAGTTCTTATATTCCAGCAACTATGAAACGACATAATAACAACCTGAAGTAGCCCTCCTTGCACTTGCACTGTCAACACTTTTTTTGAGAAATCTTTTTGTATGGTATTGTAAGCTTATTAACAGAATTTCCCTCTAATGGATAACAAAGATGAACTTGATTTAATGTCTGTGTATTTTGCTGTATTAATGTTATGTGCACCAACTCACCACAGCAAATTTCTAGCATCAATAAATACTAGTGCCGTTCAAAATAGGCGTAGGCTATCAGTCGCTTGCTCTGAGCCCCGCTGCTGCAAAGAGCGCTGTTCGCTTGTTTATTCAAAGTTTATTAATAGACTATTGAACGTGTCGCGTGTCCAATCCGACACTGCACGTCCTTGGGTCCCCAGCAATGCACCCGCCAAGTGTGAAGTAGATCGGACGAACGGATCTCGAGATATGCGAAGGACACACACACAGACAGAGATTCATTGCTATGCTTTGACGATAACAATTAAAATGATTCTGATGGCGCAAAAAACAAGAATTTAAAACAAGAATGAGGTCATCAAAGGTCTCTGCAAAGTGTAATTTCTACTGGAAGCATACATGCATGGTGTAAAAACTACTGGTATTCCCAAACTACAATTAAAGATAAACTAATTCACATTCATACACAGATTACTCACTGAATTTGCGCTCTTCTTGTGCAAATCAGGAAGAGGAATTCCAAATTTCTGGTGCATAATGGCTCTGTTCTTTGGGTGAGCAGGATTACACAGTAAGCGCATTGTTAACGCTGACTTGTGCTGAATGAGACAAAGAAAAGAAAAAGATTCAAAACTGTAGTTATATATGGTAACATGTAGAGACAGCAATATCAAAATATCAAAATGATGTAGTATATTACTGCCAAGTGGAGAAGTATACATTTCTGAACATGAGTAGTTGTTTACCTTTTCCCCAGGTGAAGGTCCTGGAAGTTCTCCCCTTTGTGGACATGTGTCTGTAAAACTCTCCAGAGTAGGGTTCCTGTGTAAAATATCCTTTTCAGGCTCACAATACCCACCACCACAATTAATTACAATTCTAATCACAGCATTGATAATGTATAACAGTGAGATGGTGAAGTCTCTCTACTGTAGGCAAGTCTCTTCACTGCATGCTATAATTCAGTACCAACAAAATTAGGCTTCTTCTTACTTACCATTTGGGAAGCTGAATTGTCTTTTTTTGTAAGTCTTCAATGCTGGGAAGAATCAGCAACTGCTTATTCACTGTTTTCAGATACTCCTCTGCACGCTTCTATTTACAACCAAGAGAACATAGTAATTCTCACTTTCTCCTCAGCAGTCAGTTACATTTGTCTTATGATATTGTAACGACATTGTTATCAGTGCTTATTCTCAATTGTGGAAAGCATCCTCACCCTAATGCCTCTTTCTGTCCTGCGAATAGCAGTGTCCAAGGCTTGAATGTCCAATGTTTCTCCCTTCTCACTGATAGTGATTTTCCCCAGACTGTGTTTCAGTTGTCTCAAATCATCTTGAACCTGTAATTTACATTATGAAATGGTCTCTAGCTTGCTGGCCTTCAACAACAGACAAGCACCAATCAACACAATTTATCTAACTTTTACCTTAGCTAGTTCTTACTAGCTACTTACTGCTAGTTCTTACATAGGTTAGTTATACGTAACGTTATTTTAAATTTATGTCTGGAGTTTAAACGTAGGCTAAAGTTATGACAATTTGTCTTAGATTTAGTTGCCTTAATTAACTCATTAATTAATTAACTTAGCTAGACTGTGTTATGGTTATACTGTCATAGTTTAGCCAATTTAGCTAACGTTAATCTAACTTCTAAAGCTAACGTTAGGTTATCTGTCGAAAATGAGCTTGGCGCTAATATAACTTCGATCCAGGAACGGTGTCTCATCCGTTCCTAATTATCCAAACATTACCTGAACTAATACTGTTCCCAGCGTATCTTCGTTTTTAGGCGTGTCAGACATTTCTTTGAATTGCGGATTTATATAACTGAAACAAGTATCAGAATTCCATGATGAAGACTCATGTCAGACCAGTTTGCTAACCATCTTTACTGAATATCTTGTCATTTTCGAAACATTCCTCGTAGCTATGGCAACGAGACGCCAAATCCTCCAGCACAGGAAGCATTTTGTTTGTAAATGCCGATGTTGCCCATGTTGCCTAATACAAGTTACAAGTTACAGCTTTTAGTAGCTAAATCTTATGAATAAAGTGCACAGTCAGAATGTACATAAGTGTAATCATAGTTTTTCTGCTGACTGAAACAAAAGGTGATTGTTTTAGGACTCTGTAGCAAAACGTTGCACCGGAAGAGATTGTCGCATCTAGTCAGAGTTGAAAGGTTAACTAGTTCAGGTTAGCTAGCAGCTTACGTCTAGCTCGCCCCAAACATTGCAAAAATGTCAGTGTGTGAAGACACTACAGAAACGACTGTTCCATCTGTACTCATCACAAGCTGTGACAGTGTTTTCAAAGAAGAGGACCTGATAAAACGTAAGTTTAACAAGGATTAACTGCTCAAGAAATGTACATGCTATGGTAAACAGGGTAAGCTAAGCTAACATAGCTTATTAAATTCATTAGCACAGCTGCGAACATTTGTTAGCGTCTACAGATATCATTTCATTTTGTTAACCCATTTGACTGCATTTGACTCGTTAGCTAATGTATCTGTGATGGGCTGACTAAATAACGCTAACGGGAAGGCTGCTGATTCATAAATCAGATGTCTTTTCAGTACTTTAGCTAGTTACTGTCACCAAAGCTAAATATGTGAACTAGACTGATGTCTCAATTGCCTTGTCTGACGTCTAACAAATGATCGTGATTTTTTGTTTTAGAGATCCTGGGTACGAATACTTTGCCAGAGCCGTCCAAGCGGGAAGAAACAGTAGTCTGGTATCCATGGATCATCAACAACAAATACTACACGGCAGACGTCAGGCTATGCGTCGTACCAAGCACATTCCAGATGACTTCAGAGATTGCCCAGTCCATGCAGGCTTTCATAGCTTATTTTGACAGCACAGTGGTATGTGTGTGAATCAGGAGAGCTAATTCATAAATTTAAACAGCTTATTTTATGACATGTTACGTGAAATATGTGTGCATGGTATTTGCAGAAGGATGGTTTGGAAAAGCTACATCCCTGGATATCAGTGGTGGAAGATCTCGCTCCAGAGGTGCTCATTCTGGTGTGTGACAGAGTCTGTGAAAATGGTTAGTAGTATTTCATCACTGTATATTATCTGTTGGTTTGCTGAACGGTCACAGAATATTGTTTTCAGCAGCAGTATATGACATTAGAAATTGCCATTTTATTCTAGGTGTCAGCAGACATGAAGCACAGCAGTGGTGTTTGGCTCATGCCTTTGAGCTGGTGGAGCTCAATCCTCAAGATCTGCCAGATGAAGATGGTGAGTTTGGGATTTACAAGCATAATAGAAATTATAATAACATTACGTGCACGTACTGTATATTTCCATACTTTGAACATTACTGGTATGTGTACTTACATTTACATCCTCTCATTTGTCAGATGACTTTCCGGAGTCCACAGGAGTAAAGAGGATTGTCCAAGCTCTCAATGCCAATGTGTGGTCTAGTGTGGAGATGAAGGATGGTGAGATGACATTACATATAGTACATTTCTCCAGTACACTTCCTACAGACTATTTTTATTTGGCAATGTGTAGAGATCTGACTTTCTCTCTGTCTCCTAGAACACAATCAGGGCTTTGGCTTGATGAGTAGTCTGGTGGCTTCTAGACACAACAACCCCCGCAGTTGCCAAGACCCACCGGTGAGTGACATTTTTGTTGTTATTGTTATCATTTGCTAATTTAATTATATTTTCATGTAATTATCTTTTATGTTATATCCATCCTTCATTTATATGTGATTTTAAATCCATCAATTTTCATGGAGGCATGCTTACTTGGTTCCCTTTTGTGTGTCAGTCTTCCAGTTTGCCAATAGAGGGCGCACTTGACAGTGAGGAGGCCAACAGTACAGAAAGTGGTGGCAATACAGGCACGCAGGCGGACACAACAGTTGGTGAGTGAATGATTGTTGGTCCAATGTAACCGACTTCTTGCTAAAAATCTGAAGAAATGCAAATATTTTATTTCAAAATTTAGATAAATCTTGCTTCTGGCAGATTTGAATCAGTATATTCACCTGAAACATGACTATCTTGATGATTATAGACATTATGGCATTAGATGTTAAGTCATAAAGATTCACCAGTTGTGTTTTATCTTCTCAGATCCAATGACTGACTTGGACATTCAGGAACTCGCTAATCTCACTGCTGGAGATGCAGACGTGGAGAACTTTGAGCGCCTCTTCACTAAATTAAAAGAGATGAAAGGTAATCAGGGAATGAAGAACAAACACACATACACACAAGTCTGCCAGCGAAGACGGGGTGGGGGGACTGGCAGGATTACCGGTATCTTGACACCTGGCTTTTATTGTTGGTGTGGAGGAAGTCAAATACTTGTACAGCTGGTGTCCCTTATGTTGTTTTGTTCATTAATATGGAAAACTTCTCTGATTTCAATCTGCAGACAAAGCCTCATCATTACCTCATGAGCAGAGAAAAGTTCATGCAGAAAAGGTAGGACTGCATCCACCCCTGATACAAGACAGAGATGTTGAGTAGTAATTGGACCTGTTGATTTTCATAGTTTGTGACTTGGAGATGTATATCTGAGTATCCTGATAATGTCTGTGTGTGCATCAGTGGAGTAGAAAGCTAGCTATACTGTTTAAAACAGGGTGACACAAAACAGAAAATATATATAGACTACAGTATCGTCACACTTCTAGCAGTTTATTCAATCCATGCCCAAGTTAATGATGTGGCAGATTAAAACGTTACAATTATCTGACAATGACATTTTTGGAGCAACAGCATGAGTGACTTGGTTATGTTTCAGTGGGAATCATTGATTGGCTCAGCCCATTGTGTTGGTAAACAAGAAACCTGTTTATGCAATTTGAGATTATATTGCATATCTGATTACATTATGCTAAATCTGCTTTCCAGGTAGCAAAAGCATTTTGGATGGCCATCGGTGGTGATGAAGATGAGATAGAGGGGTTGTCATCAGGGGAGGAAAGCTAAGCAATAAATACCAGTGACTGAGTCATCCTTTCTCCTGATCCCTCTTACCTATCCTGGGGCTCCTTCAAGATCCAGCGCCCTTTGACCTGCTTCTAGCACCGGGAGAGTGGAGACACTGAACGATGGTATAGGCATATTAATGTTTATGAACCCTTGTCTCTTCAAATGAAATTAATGCAATGCTGCTGTATAATGAAAAGCAGTTGGATTTCCTTATTAGGGGCAGAAAGCCATTTGGCGGAAAGGAAAGGCACTGTTACGGGAGCCAACAGACAGCTCTGACCCTAAATTCAGTCTCCTCTTCCCTGGGTCCCTGGCTGCACTTTAAGCCCTGAGTGAATTTGAAGACTTGATGGTAATACAGGAGGAAAAAAACATCTAATAGAATTGTGTGGGGTTTGTTTTCAAACCTTTATATATCTATATCCATATATACATATATACATATATACACATATGTATAGCCTACTGGGATCCGCCTGAGCCAACACACTAGGGGAGAGAAGTCAGCGAGGGTGGACTCGAGCACTTGTATGCTCACTATGGATATATGTGTGTGTGTGTGTATGTATGTATATATGTATATGTGTGTGTGTGTGTGTGTGTGTGTATATATATATATATATATAGATATAGATATAGATATAGATATAGATATAGATATATAGATATATAGATATATAGATATATAGATATATAGATATATATAGATAGATATATATACACACACACACACATATATATGTGTGTGTCCTTTGTGTTTAGGTACAGTTGTCACATTTTTTAAGTGACATAATGTGCCTTACCATCAGAAGCATTTGTAAGACATTTAGTGCACATTCTGTTGAATCAACATAAATAAAGACTCAAATGATTTTAATTTCTTCTGCCGTTTACTGAGGCTGTTGTTTTGCTTTTAAATTAATTTGAACATGAGATTGTCGCACTGCTTGGATGAATACAGTTCTGATCCTTAATCTAAGCAATATCAACAATCATCGGCTTTGAGAAAAACAATTATTTACCAGTAATGACTTGACATTAATTTTCTTCAGTTGCATTTTATTAAATTTTCACAGATAACAAAACAATGGTCATTTTAGAACAAATATAACAAACATGAAAAAACATGTACATAAGACTTGGAACAGAAACCACCAACTAAGAAACAACGTAAGAGTACAAAGGAATATAAGTACTGACACAGATACACAGTATTTCCGTTTAGCACCGTGTAACTGTTTTAAATAGATTAAACGATGACTCAGTCTTCTGTACTGTAAGTGCAGGATTAACATGGCGATTTCATAGACACTAATCAAGGACATCGAGCATATTACACACACCTTATATTGTAGCAATGCACATGTGAGATATACAGTATTTACTTGACAAGCAAAATACCACTACCACCAAAGCTTTACACTGATCATTACAGTAAATTGGAGGTGCATCATTTACCCTTGAGGAGCATATAGTGTGCTGCTGGCTAATAGTTGGTAAGAGGTGAAAAGACTTTTTTTCCACTCTAAGTGCCACTTCTATGGTCGCTGCTGGTGAGTACTCTAGCCATTGGAGTCACACAGTGCTAAAGCCTAAATACAATCACTACAGTCGCTCATTCTGTGTCAAAATGTTCTTATTATGGAATAACTTTTCCAATAACAGTTGGTACAGTAATTGTATGATTCAAATAAATTCATCCTATGTCTAACACGTAATAACAGACAGACCTAATCAACTTGGGTTAGAAAGGCCCATAGTTAAGCAGATGGGCTGTATGGGCTACCATTGAGCTTCCTTCTTTGTTTTTCTGCACAAAAATATATCTCACATGCCTGCTGTGGCACACCTCATATAAACAGACTATAGGTTGGATTACTAAACTCAAAATCTCGTCCCCTAAGTGTAACAGCCCAATCGTACATTACGTTGGTGAATGTGTACATGCCAGGGGTCAGTCAGGTCCACTGTATCAAGCAATGCATGACTACAATAAATCACAAGCTATAAATATTTATGTACAATGATCATATTGAGGCGATAATAAAAAATATATTCCCCATGCAGGACAGTATGCAAAAATAACTTATAAAATGTCTCTTTCATTGAGCAAAATAGTTTTCATACAAGGATTCTTTTCAAGAAACAATGGCACTAATGTCTATTTCCTTGCTTAAAAATAGTTAAAATCCCAATTGAAGGATTCATTAGATATTTCACAATTTCATCAATATAGACAGAAAGCAGTATGGGCAAAGTACCTTGTACTTCAAATATAATTAAATATATAAGTTATTTCATCACTACTCACAATGATGTTGTTTTTCATGTTAATTCTCCTAAATCAGGCTTAACTGATAAATATTCACTCACAATTCACAATGATGACAAAGATAGTGGTAGTGGGACACACTGAAACACCAGCATCTGCAGCGCCAAATACTCAAAGGTTTAGTTGTAAGCCAAATATAATTTAGAAGAGGAAAACATGTTTTCAAACATGTGAGAGATGACAGAGCTGAAACTGTTCTATGACCTAAACTTGGAAAAACAAACATTTCAATCTTCTTTATCAAAATATGATACTGACAACACTAAAAAAAAGCACAGACATGACACTGTCTGAATGTATAATGAAGAAAACTAAAATGTGTTCAGTCTTTTGAAACCTACTGCAAATATGCTATGGCTGACTGTTGAGCACAAGACGACAAAACAACATACAAGTCATAAAACAACCATCAAATGGAGACACTAAATGCTACTAAGGAAAGTGCTTTACAGTGTGTGAGGTGAAATGTTAGAGACTGTTGAGGGAGGAGAGTGATTTGATGAACCACATCTTTTTCCTTATCATTGAGAGAAGCTCCTGCTTTCCTATGTGGGTTGTGTATAAATGTGTGGATAGGATCGGGGCTGCTTGGATGTGTGTGCTGCTCCTAGGACACACTGGAGCAGCGGATGCTGGGGGAGCCCATCTGTGTGAGCACCTTGTCCAGCCACTGCAAAGGGCCGTTGAGGTGCAGCTCAATCCAGCAGGGGGTGCTGGTCACCGTTTGACGTCTGCAGAGGACAGCGGACAGAGGGGGAGATACAGCATGTCATTACTGTGACAATTATAATACATCATGGCCCCATAAACTGGATATCACTTGCTGACAAATGTTACTCTATTACATGTAACCTCATTGTATTTTTTATTCTGTCACTGTAAAAATGCTGGCTACTCTGTATTTGGTAATACTTGATTTGGATAGTCTAATGTTGATACTCAGCTAAGTCTCAGACTATTATACAGAAAGTATATAGTCCCAGACTATGTAAACCTAACCCTGACATTAGTCTAACCCCAACCCCATTTTTAAATCTAAACCCAACCCTAACCCGACCCTATTTCTAACATTAACCCCAACCCAAACCTTAACCCTAGCCCAGACATTGAATATCTATAGACTACTTTTCACACAATTATGTGTATGACTTGTGACACTTTATAGAAAGCCGAGTATCAACATTGGACAATCCAAATAAACCCAATATGACCCAGTGTGATCCAGTATTTTCGTGTCTTTTCGTTTAATTGGCACCACCAATGGGGTGCATAATGAAGCCAACTTCACAGGCTGTTTCTAAAATCATTTAAATCTCTACCAGCAATGTTTTTCTACAAGGTATTTGGTGGCAGAAACATAACACGGACGACTCACAGTCCGGTGGGAATCCCCCATGTACAGGGTGTCTGAATGTGTTCACCTCCCACTCCGTCCCCCACACCACTGCATGCCTCCTGCATTCTTCCTCTGTTACTCAACTCTCTCCAGCCGTCCCACTGCTGCACCCTCCCCCCATCATCTTCCTCTCTCCCTTTCCAAGTCTGCTGGCCGCCTGTGCACAATACCCTTTCACTCTTTGTCCTCTTTCCCTCTTTCACCCCCAAATTGGATTTAATTGTCCTTCTGACCATAAACATCAAAGCCCCCTCACCCTCTCTGGCCAAACTTGGGGTCCACAGCTCAATGAAGCCATGTTCCCACCATCTTTACTGCAGTGCAGCGAACTCCACAAACACATCCACAGCAGCCAACTACTCCTCACCTTCAGTGAAAGGTACTTATAAATTTGATTCAAAGCCATGTTTATGTCTTGATATGATCCATTATCAGAAAAAAAAAACACATCCCAATATGTTCACACCAGTAATGTCTCTGTATTTACTTTACTAGCAGGGACTGCCCCAGACTACCAGTGCTGAGGGTGAATGCACTTTCTTCTCAAATGAAACAAAGGGAGGGTCTGGACCCTGGAGAAGTTCAAGCAGGCTGGGACAAAGACAAAAGTATATGGCCTGTGTGTAAACATGCCAGGATGTTAAGGCAGGTGCTTTATCCTACCTTGAAAAGATGAAAGCGGGCTATCAAAAAGGCTATGGGCATAAATAGGTATGTTTAAGTATGGATAAAGGAATAAAGGTAAATGTTTGAAGAGAAGGATAAGAAAAGCTGACTGGGCAGAGTTCACGGTGGATAGGGTGTTTGGAAAGACATGGAAAGACAGAATATAAGTGAGAAGATATGATGTAGGCGTGAGAAAGGTAGAGTGGGTGTCTGGTGTAATCAGAGCCAGGCTGTAAGTGGCTCCACATGCTGTGGTGTCTGCAGAATGACGGCTTCTCTCAAGAGGAGAGCCCTGGGCAGAGAAGGGCAGGTTCACAGAGGGCCCACTTCAGACCCCCTTAGACCCCCTGCCCCCCACCCACACCCAGGGGATTACTCAGGCCTGACAGCTTGCCTCAACATCCACTCTGTGTTTATCTAAGTAGTGTGAGAGAGAGAGAGAGAAAACAGCAATGGGACTGCTTGAGTCAGGCAATGTCCTACTCAAGTCTTTTGCTCTCAGTCCTGAGCCAAGAACGGTGAAAATGTATGCGGTCATTCCTAAAACCTGGTAAACGACCAACAGCTTGCATACATAAACAAGACAGACACTGCAGGCTTAATTTTCAAAAACCTGGTGATGGATAATTTTTGCAAATGTTGCTACAAAACGGAAAAAACTAAATGTTTTATTGGATGGAAAAACATTGAAAATGTTTAGGTCTTTTCTATGGTTTACTATGTCATTATTAATGGGATTTGGTGAGGTGTTCCTTGCTTGAATAGAATATCAAAGGGTACACAAATACAAATTTCTTTCAAAATGAAATGCTGTGTCTGGCAGGTCTGCACTGTGTCCCCTTGGGTACAAATGCAAAGATTTTTTTGAACTTGCATCATTTCTTCTGCATTGTTTCTCTTGTTTCATTTCACTTGGAAAATGCCATGTTTTACAGCATATCATAAAACACAGCAAGCTGTGTATTATTTATGTGTGACTTGGCACACCAAAATAGCCTCTAGATGATTCGTAGTCTTTTTATCTTCTTTTTTTTTATCTTTAAACTGTTAAGGAAATAAGCGCATATTTAGTCAAAAAGTCAAGTTTTTTTTAAAGTTTAAATGTACCAAATAACTATATTATCTTCATCTTGTTGCCATAAGCAGTTGAATTTGTTTAAAAAGTATATTTACCTGTACTCTGCTCCCCAACCTTTGACAAAACTCATGCGAATGGTGCACATCCTAGTGAGCTGGTAGACTGCCTCAAAGCCCTGGTTGACTGACTGGGCCAACAGGGCAGCAAACTCCTGGTTGTTAAAGATCTTCAGATTGCAGCCTGAGAAACAATAACAGATCCACTCTTCAGATTACCATGTCAAAATAATGTCAGTGCAAATGGGTCATTGGCACGCAATAATACCCATGTCATTCTGCCTCTTACGAGTGCACGTGTGTTTGTACATGGGTGTATCCTCTCATGCTGACCTGGAGGGATTTTGCAGACAGTGGCAGGATGCCAGCCATAGCGCTGGTTGCAGTTGGGACTCTGGACAAAGATGGCACTGTCACTGAGACACTCTGCAAACACCTCTCCCCCAATGTAGTACAACCTCACGCCCCGTCCTGGAGGGGGAAGAGAGAATAGTCCAGCTCAGTGCATTTCCAGCTGCTGTATATGTTAAGTGCAAATACAAAAGCCATATTAAATATAGGGTTCATGTGATCCCAATGAAATAAAGCCAGTACCTATATGTCTGCGTGTCAGCTCTACTGCTGAGTTGCGGTTGACGTTGGACAGCAAGCCCAGACAGAAGCGTTCAGAGTTGGAGGGATCTGTGAATCCATCTACTGTGAGCGAGGGCTGTGAGGCGTGGAAGGTCTCTCCTACCCGTTGGTTCAGCTCATAATAGGAGATAGAACACCAGAAGGCAGACTCGCAGTACGTCACAGGTTGCAAGTCTGAGGGAGCGGGGGAGGAGGGGAGGGGGTTCGATAGAGAGACAATAACAGAGATGAAAGCTACAGTGAGGTCTTTGAAAAAGGAATTAAGAAGTTCATGAAAACAGGTAATCTGGTCTGTGGACAAACAATCAGTTGACTGTGAAGATCCACAATGTTGATAAGAGCTCCCTTTGAACCTTTTCCATTGGCTCTTTCCCATGACCCACATGGCTCCAGCCAGGAATGGGCAAGACATGTGACGTGCCTATTTATTTTTTCAACAATGACCCCCCTGGTGGCTTTCCACATAGATAGAATAACCAGGCAACAGGATATTATTATTATTACATTACCTGGAGCTGTCTGTAGCTGGCCCTGCCACAGGACTACGATAGGCCATAGACAAAGACTCCATTCATACCATACTTCCTCTGTTACTGCCCCGAGGCTAAGCCTCCCAGACCCAGTCCACTGCTCTTGTATATTGCTCATCTGTCTCTCTCTCTCTTTTTCCCTTTCACACACACATTGCTCACGCACTCATACACCCACTCACCCCTAGCTAAATACATAGCGTGTGGACTTCATGTGAACAACACCATGGCTAGAAGTCAGTGATATTTTGCCTGTTAATCTATTCAGTGGCTTCAGCAATGGGAGAAGGCACCATCACCATGCTGGTGAGCTGTAATGTCCTTGAGTACAGCAGAGCTAGTAGACTGAAGTTATGCAGAGAACATGTCAGATATAATCCTGCTGCAGATTAAAATCCATCCAGGCGGGGGAGGATGATCCATTTGCAGGAGGCATTTATAGCGATGACAAGGAGATGTGGCAGGACTGAACATGTGTTAAGAGGACAGGCAATGGGTCATCAGGTACAGCGCAGGGCAGGGGAGTCCATTGTTCCAGGATGATTCAGGTTAAAAGGCCTGGTACAGGATTGGCCTTATGTTTTTACTGTAACATCTATAGCATAATCTAACTATACCTGTAGTTCAATGCTGTTCAATAATGGTCATTATTATTTTTTATATTATTTTTGGGCATTTTGCTTTTATTAGACAGCTGAAAGTAGAGAGAGACAGGAAAGACTGGGGAAGAGAGAGGGGGGATAACATGTAACAAAGGTCCCAGGCCGATTTCTAACCTTTAGCCAACTGAGCCACCATGACGCTACCTAAATTAGTTTTTAAATAAAGTGTCATGGCTTCCAACCATATGAGTGCGCATAATAAATAATATGCTCTCTTGGTAGATAAAGCTGCCCCCCCTTGTTTTTGCTTACCGAGGTTACTGTTTGCTGGTGAGACAGGATTGGGCGACAGGCTGGGTGAACCTTGAAATAGAAGAGAAATAGAGGATTGGGTCAGGTTCAGGGTCAGGACAAGGCATAATTGGAACAGGACCAGCTTGTGATGTGTGTACATTCATGCGTGTCTCACTTGTGTCCATGCTGTGGTTGAGCTGGTGGTCACTTGTCTCTCCATCCTCACTCAGATACCCAGGTGGAGGAGTTTCTGAAACACACACATACACACACAGATATAACACACACACACACACACACACACACACACACTCCTAATCTCAGCAGACCACAGGTTGGTCATGTGCTTTACACTCAGCACAAACCTTGCTGAGGCAAGTTGATAATTCCCATTAAGCACAGCTAGCTATGGTTTGTGGTTTAAGGAGTGTTTTAATGATCTTTCTTGTTTTCTCCTGTTTTTTAATCCTATGAGTTTATACTGCACATGTTTGAACTGTGCTTTGGTAACTGTTGTATAAAAGCAATAATACACTTGATGTTCTTAACTGTGAAAATGGGAACTTTGGTGATTCAGTGCAGTACCTCGTACCTATTGCATCACTGTCACACTCATAACCACAGTACACAGCGCTTTCTGGTATTATTGCTGTAATAAACAATTTCCTAGAAACCTAGGAGATATGTTATTTGTTATGGCTAGCTGATAAAAACCAACTACCCAAATATTTGTTCACGGGATCGACATTAACTTTTGTAATTTTGTTTTTTTTTTAGATATGCAACCAATCAGTACTGTAGAGAACAGAAAGTGATGTGATTGTTTTTGTCCATAATCTGCTGTATCTAAATATTCATTTAGACCACGCACTGAATAGTTGACCATGAGAAAATTTACTTGTGCACATCCTTATTAGTTCTGCGTTCAGAATTAGTGGTACGGTTTCTCTCACCAGGGATATAGTTACTCTGGGGCTCAATGCCAGCTGGGAAGTTGGTGTTTTCAGGGATGGAATGGCTGTAGTCATCCAACGGTGGAAACTCTGTGGGGATATCTGTGTGCCGTGGTACTAGGACAGGAGGCAAAACTGGAGACACACAGACAATCATTAAGGTCAAGCTCAGTTCCCGATATGGCAAAAGCATATTGAGTAAAACAACTTGGGTCATGTGGCAAGCTACTGCACTCACTTGGTGTCTCCACTCTCTGGTAGTGGTATGGGTTGACACACACTTCATCCTTCTTGGTGTGGAAGGCAAACTCACAGAGGTCGACCGCCCTCAGCTCATGGTGGGATTGCAGGTCTGGCCAGCGCCACAAGCGGCAGTAGATCACATGGGGAAGACCTTTTCTGTGGGAGACCTGTAGACGCCCATCTAGAGACCTGAGGGAAACCACCAACAGGACAGTTATGGTACATGCAGATCAAGACTTCTTCGCTTGCGTCGCTTCACTCTATCAAAAGTTATCGCTTGTAGGGATTTTGGGTGTATTTTGGGGACAAGCATCTGAGCAAATTCACAGTATGTTTAATATCATTTGTTTATGGAGACCCGTTTTGTATTTTATCATTTTCTTTATTTCAATTTGCCCAAATAGCTATAATTCATGGCAGCTAATGTATTTTAGTCGGCTGGTTCCAGACTCCTCAATTGTGCTGCCCACTCTTCAGATTTGGTCGAGCAATTCAGAGAGTCTTGTGTTGCTCTAGTCAACGGCATGTTCTAGCTCGGAGAAACATTTGAGCCAATCAGCTCCTTTGTGGGCGGGACTAAAGTTTGAACCGTTCGTGCAACTGTTTTTCAATGCTGTTTCGGCAGAATAGTGTTTGTTGAAATCACCCCTTAACCAACATGGTCAAAAACGACCATCATTCTTGGTGAAGTTGGTAAATACGGCCAGCATCAGTGTAACTGAAAATAACTTCAACTTTGGAGGCAAACTGTTCACCTTATGAAATCATGTCTGATGTGCAACTACCTTTAAAGCTGAGTCACACTTGACAGAGAAGAGGAAGGGATGTTTAGAAATGATTGCTGTGGTTTAGTTTTCTTTTATATAAACTGGCTCAGAGGAGAAAGTTGTGCTGGTGTTTTGATCTACATTCATGTTCATAATGTATCAGTGATCTCCAATAAGGAAGATCAACATTAACAGAGGGCAGAACACACCAAGGTGTTTTATTCACCTCAGACCAGTTCAATATAATGCTTTTTCCGTAATGTTCACTTTTTGAAAGTATGAAAGAGAGTATTCTATGCCAAGCCGTACCTCAGCCTTTCCCACACAGGAGCACCAGTCAGGCCAGGGCAACATTAGCTTACATGTGAACCATCCTCAAATGCAAACACCACATGCCAACTAATAAGGTAATTTGGAATACAAACAAAAGTAGGCCTATGCCTAAAGGCTAGGCCCAAAAACTACTGAAATGGGTGTTACTAATATTCAAATGGAAAAGGTCTTTTTAGTGAAGCAATGGTTAGCAGACAGGCCAAAGGGTGTTAACCATGATAATATGATGCAGACCTACTGAAAAGTAGCTAAAATTGCTGTGACTGTATATGGCCTATCTAAAGAGAGTGATGAAACCTCATATCATAACAGGTTTTCCACATGGCTGATGTAGCTGTGAGGTGCAGGACCAAAGGCAGTGCCATGGAACTCAAATATCCACACACCTAGGCTAACTAAAAAAGGTCAAGGAAAGGCTGTCCAGGTCCCTTGATACCCCCCCCCCCCTCCCCCTCACATACTCCTAAAGCCCAGGGTGGTGACGACTCTATCCCAGCTGAACTCCACAACAGTTCAGCTCATTGTTGACCTGTCAGACAAGCAACATATGGTTCTCATTCTTCACCATGACTTGGCCTTCCCCGGAATCACACCAAGACTTGAACTTAGACTACTCAACCAGGGGCACCATTACCATTATTAAATGCTTTCTTACTGCATTTTCAGCCCTACCTCCACCACCCACCATCATTACATGATGGAAGACTCTGGTACATTTATTGTTTTCATGAATGAAGCGTTCACTGATTCTGAATGTGAATGCTTAGGGATCTCATTGTCAGCTCTGCTCCACTTTTCTATGTTTGAAAAGTATGTGTAAAAGTAATAATTCGAAGATGATTAGCTGTAACCAGTTTGGTGCTTTGAGAAGGCTTAGCATCACCTCACATTTTTCTGTTTCAGTCTGTGGCTTGGATAAGGAAACTGAACTCCTGGCACAATAAAAGGGTTACTTTAGGCTATGTATTCATTTATAGGCACAAAGCTGACAAAAAAAATGTAGGCTAAAACACAGCCTAAAAACACAAAGCGAAAGATTCACCTGAGTGTCCAGAACATTTGGTCTCAGGTCTGACAAAACAACTAGACAGTCGATTATTAACTTTTGGCCCAAGGTGCTCTGGTACCATGTACACTTCACCTCCTTATGCCTGAACATGGTATTCCCTAATCGACGATCCATAACTAGAAAAGAATAATAGCCTAATAACAATAACAATAAACATTATTTATATAGCATTTATCAAAGCGCAGTTACAAAGTGCTTTACAAAACAGAGAGAAAAATGGGTACATAAAAAAATAAATACATACATAAAAAAAGGCCACTAACAACACACCGCTCGGGTTCAGATCAGGAAGGCCATTTGTCCCAAGAAGAGATCAGAGTACTCTGATCTGCTGTTAGGTGCTTACGCGCAAACAACAATCAGAGTTTTCCTCTCTACAACACAGTCGCATTGAAGTGGAATCCTCTCATCCATCGAGAGAAACTCCAACTGCACAGCAGCCAGGCAGGGACCCGTGAGTATCCCCACATCCGCCCAGCACCTTTAACCCCAGGCAACTCCTGAGTAGGACAGAGACTATCCTTATCAAGGAGTTTGGTTCCAGAGCCAACACTACCAACACACAATAAAAAACATATAATAAGTACGTATACAGAATAAGTGGAACTTTTATAAAAAAAAAAAAAAGAAAAAAAAAAGGCCTGTATGGAATGTAGCCCAAATACAACATGTGGAAACTGAAAAAGCAGAGTATTAGTAAGTAGTATGTTTATCAATATTGTCCACTTTCTCCTATAGTATGGTTTGCTCAGAGGTGTAGTGATGCTATGGCAAATGACAACATGACAACATTGAGTTTATATAATATCTTACAAAAGGAGATACCTTAACTGCCTCCTTCACTGCAGTGTGCTCAAAGGACAAAAAGCAACCTAGGCACATTTCAAATAGTTAATCCTGACAAAATTCCAGACTACTGAGTATGACCTAATGGAAACACCAAACAACAAAAATCATTTCCCGTAGCTGGCAGACTGTTAGGATATTATCTACTTGTATGGGAAATGACAAAATAACCCAATAGAAAGCAAATTGAGGGAGGCTACAGAATGTTGTGCCGATAGTTGTTCATTTGACTGATACATATGGAGAAAATCTACATGGCTTCCCTTTAAAAGAAACTAATCAAAAAGGAAGATAATGTCATTGCTATTACAAACTCTCTACACTAAATAATCCAAACAGTGCAGGAAGGAAGCACAGAACTGATCTGCCTTCAGTGAACACAGTGCAAACTTTTATTACATAGATTTCCTGTTGGTTGGCTCCCTTCTAGAAGCAAGCACCACTGAGCCACTTCAAATGCTGAGAACTTCTTTCTCCCTGTGCCACATTAGAGGAGGTGATGACAGTACAGCATACAGTAGGCTTGTTGTTTAAGTACAGAATCACTATTATCCCCCACAGATAGCAAGGCAGCCGTTACTCTGTAAACCTACAGCCTCTGGCCCCACTGGAATTAGACCACAAACTAAACAGTGGCCCACGCCCTCCCTTGGGCCCGGAGCACATTCCCAAGCACTGAGCAACAACCTTTCAATGTAGGTTGCCACCCATGTTCAGACTGCTATACACACACACCATGATGGGAGAGTCTCTCTCTCTCTCATTAGCAATTAGGCCTACAAGTTGTCTGAATTGTGTCTCCTTTGAATAAATAAAACTACTACAGATGCAGGATCTTTGAAGATCTAAGGAATAACTGGGCAGTGTTCAAGCTCCTTCTAGTGCATTACACATTCGCCGGGCCAAGATATGGGCCTGTCTCGTTTTATGCAGTAGCAAAGGGGGGAGAGACAGTAAACTAACAATAGGAAAAAATGAGGCAGATAAATGGTACCAACAGCAGCAATACAGTAAACAAATTACGAGGCATTTTGGCCAAACGTCCAAGCACATTTATACACTCATTCAGAACACAGAATATGTGCATGCACAAACACTCCTGCACAGTACCTGAAAAAACTACTTTTCAGACAAACGGTATTGGTGTTAGATAGCTATCCCATCTGGGGAATCCCACAGAAAGCATTCATTCCAACTTTCCCTGAGTACACACACTCTCTAGTCTAAACATTGTCCCAGCCCTCTGTGAGTCAGAGCTCTGCTTCATCCAACCACCCCTTCTTCGCCCAACCACATGCGTGAACTGAGTAGACAACATTTACAGTACTGTGTGGTAGTAGGAGACCCACCACAGCTAACAAAGCAGCGGAAGAAACTTGCTTGCTTGACATTTTTGAAAGACTACAACTTTACGTCACATTGATTCACAGTTATCAGTTACTGTTTGGTCTACCAGTCATATCAACTCGACAGAACCTGGCTAGTTGTGCAAAGGATGGGAAGCTATGACATAACAGGCTTAAAAGTAGGGGATGACAGCCACAGAGGCGCATCACTTCAAGCTACAGTCAAGGAGGTTTTATACAGTAGCTAACGTTACTGAGACACCACTCAACCACCCATATAGTTTGCGTCGCATCAATGTTTCAAACTGGAAAAAGTGTCAGTTGATTGTTAGCTCTTTGGACAACAAAATAACAGATTTGAGCTGAAGAGCAGGTGAAGTTAGCGCCCATAAACTAACGTTAGCTGTAACGTTAGTCGGCTTGTTAAAACATGGCTGTGGCAGCTAGCAAGCTGACCAACCAACAATGCAATTGTAACCCACTGCTTAACATTAAACTCTGTTTGTCTCGCCACTGAATTTCACAGCTATGCAACGTTTACTTTTTAACGTCAGCAAGATAACTTTGATTAACTACGCAAGCTGGTTCACTGACAAAATATGAGCTTGCTAATATTAGCTAGCTAACTATTTGACTAACGTTAGCTGTCATTAGCATTAGCTGGCTAACTGCGAGACAGCTCTGTCTCCTAGTAATGGCGTTACCTGGGTATGGTTATGCATTTTGTGTTGATATTCTGTGTGGTAATGGCTTTTTCCAACTCGTCCAACTGTCCCGTCTTTTTCAACTTCTTCACAAGACTTTTGACAGCCTTTTCGCACCATTTCTCCTCTTGTCCGTTCTGCTCTCCCTTCTTCCAGCCAAGAAGCCTCTTCACGATTGGGGGAGTGAATGGTAATATAGACATTTTATGCTTTTAAAACAACTACTTACAGTACTCCTTTTTAACTCTACGTTCGAGAATTGCAAAATCATAAAATTATTTTCCTATAATAATAGCCAAGTGAGCTAGCCGGCCAGCTAAACTCCCAGAGAAACAAATGGCTAGACGCTGCCGGGGCTCAGCGGCGGCTTGCGTCGCAGATACTCCGTTCAAGTTGAATGGCTCTCGGAGTGCAGGAGCTCCTCCAGCAGCCAGCAGGTCTGTCTTCTGCCCCTCCTCCTCAGCCAGCTGGAGCAGAGAGTGGGATGCTGTCGTTGGACTATCCTCCACGGAAAAAACTGACTGAAAGTAATGTATAAGCAAATAAGTGTAAGACGTGTAGGTAATATTTTATTTTCAATGGTGATAGTATCACCATTGAATGATCATGTTCAAAGTAGCTTCTAATATTTTACACAAACAATTGCTTTTGATCATTAGTTTTTGCCTACAACTCACCTTCAGAGTGAGTATTTATATAGACTACACACTCTACAACAACTTCAAATTATTTATTAAGCTGCACATGGTGTGTCATGGTACATAAAAAAAAACCTCCTAACAGTTATGACGGCCCAGGAATAGAAAATCTGTTCCACCTAGTCATAACACAATACATTCCTATTTTTTCTTTACACTTTATGCATCTACTCATTTAACATTGAACTTCAGAGGCAGGAAAGGGATGAAATGTTGCAATCAGAGATATGTCAACACTGAAATGTGATCCAAATTTTACATTTACTGTGCCCATAAATAGAACACCCTTAAGAGTAATCCTTTTGATCCCCTCATAAAAGTGATTTAATTTCACCTTGGATGCATCTTTCCAGAAATGGACGAGGTGACCGGGCATTCAGTGCTATTTGTGGTTTGGGTTTTATGGTGTTATTGATAAGTGCACCCCTGGCTGTCGCCTCCTGGTGAACAGCAGTGTGCCTGTGCTATAAATATCTCTGCCCAGGAGCAGCCCCTTTTCCTTCTCCCTATTTATAACCTCCCTCAATGACTACTAGTGTCTATTTTTACGCAAGCATTTGGCATGGCTTCTTACTTCCTTCTTCTTAAATAAATATTATAGCAATCTTGGCAGTGACATCTGAAAAGTAATATTAAGGGGCATTTTGCATCATTCTCTGGAGTACAGTCAGTTGATAACTATGTATGTCTAAATGGATATGCTATTCATAGTAGTAATCATTGATAAACACCCCTTTATAGCTAAATATGACCTTTTCCCTCCATTTACTTGTACACATCCTCTCCGTCTGTTTAGACTACATTTGCTGTCTTGAATTCCTAAATGATAGATTTACACAAATTATTACAAATTACACAACATGATGCAGTAAGATGAAGGCCAAAAAGGGAATGACAGCAGCAAGTTGATGCTTCTTTCTCCACAGAGCCTCTGGAACAGGTTGGAGAGTGGTGTGCACCGCGACCATGTGCGGGCCTGCTCCAGGCCGGCACCTTTTTACACCCAAGGGACATGAGCTGGACAGCTGGTGTGGAGTGTTTTTGCGTGTGTAAGTGTGTGTGAGAAAGAGTGTGTGAGAGAAATGGGGGGCTCGTGCAGAATGTGTCAGACGGGGGGCAGATGGGCCGCAGCAGGCAGAGGAAGGTCTTAGGGACAGAGTGAAGAATGATTTTGGACAAAAGGCACGACGGCTGGCTGAATAGGTAATGACTGCAGACAATCTGATGGATAACAATGGCATTGTGATAGACCACTCATGGGGTACATGGGAAACAAGCAGGATGGGTCGCAGGGGCCTGATCAGCTGGACTGCTGTCACAGGGAAAGGGTATCAATTAGAGTAAGTATGGCTTTTGTGTATCCATATGGGAAAACCTTAGAGTGAGAACACTTGATTTTTTTTGTAAAGATTTTTTTGGCTTTATCGGATACATGAAAGTGGGCAGAGACAGGAAAGACTGGAAGAAAGGTCCTGGGCCGGATTCAAACCCAGGATGTTGTGGTTACATCCTTCAGGCCACTGAGCCGTCAGGACACCAAACACTAAATTCTTATCATAATCAAAGCACATAAAATTTGAAACTGTTTGTCCAGTTACAACCCCGGTTCTGCTATAAATACCAACAGTCTGTGCTGAATAATAGCTTGCCAGCATATTGTATGATGAAAAGTTTCAGGGCAGCTTACATTTATCCTCTAGAAAACTATAATTGCCCCAGAAGCTAATTGCAGTGTGTTAGAATAAGAAGTGGCTGTTCAGCCAAAGACTGCACAGCCCAATCAGGGTGGGGTCAGGTTCTCCCTACAATCTCTGCCTCCGTTTTAATCTGCCTTCACACTGCAAGCTGTTATCTATTGCTTGCAGCCATCAATCTCTCCCCAGACAGTGACACCTCCAAATCTGGGGCAGCAGTGACCTCTAGCCCCCCCTCCCCTTCTCTCTGCCCTAAACCAAAACACCCTCAAATCCTCTTCTTCTCGCCTCAGACTTCCCTCCCTGCCTGCCTCCTCATTGTGTGTCCCTCTGTCCAGTATATTCCCTTCCCTTTAGGTCACATATCCCCTTTCCTCAGTTTCTGCTTCTCAGATCCCTCACGCATCTGATAGGCTGATATAAGTTTACTTTTCCTCGATGATACCATTAAGATGCTTCAGGGAATGTGAACTACAATCCTGTTTTCATGCAATATGTATGACATTTATCTATCATTTATGTACATTTATCCTGTTAAGTTGTCCAAAGTTGCAAACTCTAAATATAAATTTGAGGCATATAATACCGGTAAGTTTGATGTGCCACATTTTGTGAACAGTCCATTACATTCACAATTTGGTACACTACATGAAATACAGCAACTAGCAACAATTAAGATAATGTATCACCACCTAGTGGCTTCTTTCCATTACTACAATATTGATGATTTCAATATGATTTCCATTCATACACAGAGGCAACAATCAGCAGCTTTTTGTGGACTTAAGGCTAATATTTTACATTGTATAAATATTGAATGTCCCAACTCTTAAATGTAACACTCACAAATCTTAACTAACAGAAATAGGTCAAGTTTGGCTTTGTGTAAAAAAAGTAATTCCCAAAATCCTGTTTTTTTTTCTATTTCCATATCCTCCTTTCCTTATACAATTCAAACTTAGTCAGTGCAAGCAGCATTCATCTACATTGAATGTCTCCTCCCAAGTAGGGATAACACTCACTGTAAGTATAATTTATTAGGGAATCAACACCATAGATTTATAGGCTATTCCATAAACACAATTTACATGTTTATTGTGAATAATGGCCCATAACAGCATTTACGTGATTCAGAGGCTTTGCAAAATATCTCCTCATCTTACATATGGATGGAATTCAGCACTTGGCCATGATTCATTAACTTTACCTCCAGGCTAAATGGCTTTGTACTGGGCCTGTACCTCAAGCACTTGGCCCTGTATTTGCGAAGGTAATCCCCCTCCTTGACTCCTTTATTAATATTTATTTCAGGAGTGGGCATTGTCATCATCAATGATGGACACAAAGGAAATATTGTTGTTGTTTTTTTATTATTATTATTATTCATCCTTTTATCAATTTGGCAGGCTATGCAAAGTCTCTTAGAAAAAGAGACACATTGAAATAGCATTTTATTGAAGACAGACTGGGAAAGTTTTGATAATGAAAGTATGTTGCCTTTTATTGACAATGTTGCAGTCGTACATAACATTAATAACATTTAGCTTACCATCGATCAGACTTGATCATTTTTATTACTTCCTCCGCAAATCTTACTTGTCATTTTTTAAAATCTGGTAAATACACTCTGTCACTCACACCACCACCAAAACTAATGATTGTGAAATTAGTTTCAGCGCAATCAGGAGCTCCCCTGCTAAGACCCACTGTATCCATATGCATGAAATTGCTTCTGTTAATACATGCTATGAATCGTGGGTAATGCAGTGAATAATTCTGACTGCACGCAATAATGCTATTTTCTATTAGATTGGGGACTGTTGTGAAGCTGGAGCCCTGTGGCAATATGCTTGTAAATGGCCATGTATGGATAATTAAGCATTACTCTTGAACATTAAAACTTGCTTATTTCAGAGAGCTGCAGGCAGTGGAGGTCTCTCATTGGACTACAGCACTATTTTAGGTGTTAGTCTTTCCTCATAATGTGTTCTCATTAGTATTAGTATTCCAGCAATTGTAAACTTTTTGATCGCCGTTATTGAATCCTGATAATGTGTTTTCATTAGTATGAGTATTCTAGCAATTGTAAACTTTTAGATTTTTTTTTATTATGCCATTCAGTAGCCCATATTCCAATTCTACACAAAGGTACTATATGCTGATACTGTCCTAGCTTCAATCAATCTGCCTTTGGCACCTGACTAAAATGATTGTATTTTTTTTTTTTATTATTTAGGAATTCAGTGATATTTAATATCGCCTAAAGATGAAAAAATATATTAGTATATTCATTGTATGGCTTTTTATTGTGTTCTCTTTTATGGTCCTCTGATCCTCCAGTCAATATGATGAAATATTAAGAAACTAATTAACTAACTATTAAGAAAAATATTTTACCATGATCATTGGGTGTGGATATTTTATAAGTGGAATCCGAGTGTCTTATTATTTTGTTTGTTTGTATTTTGTTTATACATGTTTGTATAATATTAGGTAACAAATCACTGTTAACAAAATATTTAAGGCAAGAGACAGTCTTGCACAGAGACTATTTCTATATCCAACCCATATTTTTTGTTATTCTGAGGAATGAGAAGCTGGTGCAAACTAACCTTCAGGCGCTCCATCTGAGCTGGCTGACCTGCATTAGCGATGGGAGGCCATGTTTCAGGGAAGTAAATAAACACATACCAACACAGCGTTGGACGATGACAGGAGAGACCAGTCCTCTCCCTCCGCTGTTGTGTTTGGGTAAACCTCCTCTGCATCATTTTTCTCCTCTGCTCCAGCAGTCCTAGTCTCTGCCTACCATCCGCCCCACAGGGGGTTAATAGCACATCATACTGTACCTGCGGGCCTGCACCGCTGAGCCGAGATGAGCACGGGTAGCAAGGTCAGAGACAGTCACACACTGTTACACAGTCACATTGCCTATGAGGGAGAGTGCTGGGGGCAGCAGCAGGTGTGTGGTTAGCATGAGGAATTAGGATATGGTTTGAGAAAATGCTGACATGACTGTGTTTGGACTGTGGTTTGGGAAAGAATAAAAATATGTGTACAGGCATGACAGTAAGCACTGGATGAAAGACTACAACTAAAGTAATGTAATTGCTGCATAAGCTTTAGTTATCTGTCAAATATGTACTTGGACTCTTTGTCAGACTCAATAATGGATGCATACTGGGGCTCCAGAAGTGCATGGGGGCTGAGATGGGATTTAATCTAGGGGGGCGCAACCAGATGGGGATCCAAACGGCTTTCCTAACATCCTAGAATTATGTGCCACATAAAACTCTCGGCATTTTTTAAAAATGAATTGAGATGAAGCTAGTCTTTATGAAAACAAAATTCCAGCTCCCAACCCTCTGATCAAAATTGTACTAAAGGCTACTGTACATTTGTGTCTAACCAAAAACCTGTCAATTATTTGACCAAACATACTTCTGGGGTTGGCAGGGAGATCTTTGGCTTACAGACATTTTCCTAGACGCTGTGACTGGCCGTACGTCCCTGGGACAGCCCAAGGCCATTCCTGTCAGAGTGTGCTTGAGCAAGACATGTATTGCAAACTCCAAAAATATTTGGACAGTGACACTAGTTTGGTGTTTTTGGCAAAGTACTCTTATCCATTTGGATCGTATGAATACTGTATGATTATGAGATTAATGTACACATAGTCAGCTTTAATTTTTGTCTATTTCATTCATATTTGATCTACAGCACTTTAAGTAGAGGGTGTACTCATTTCAAGGTGCCACAACTATATGAAGGTTATCTTTATTTTCACCCCTATTAATTTTAATAGGGGTGAATAGGGGTTTTTCTTTTCTTGTATTTTATGTGTAGATGAATCAATTGAATAAACCTAAACCATCTATAATGTCTATGGGGATTGCCTTCTCCCTAGCAGGTACTACCCATCACTCATTAAAAATGCAATCTCATTATTATCTTTGTGATGAGGATGGAGTTTGATGTGGCTTGGAAGATGATTTAATGTGGCTTCAGGAAAAGAAAGCAATCAGGATCGCTGGAGTCCTCAACAATAGTCTACATTTATCTATTGTGCATCGGCACATAGCTTCTGGTCAGTCCATACAGAGGCACAAAATAGATTCATTTTGGCACAGGTAGGTGAGTTTCTACTGAACTGTGAGTTAGAGACAGTACGATCATAAGTAGAGGACCCTATATCACATGTTGTCAGGGGGCCCAGAATTCACTATAGAGCCCAATGGTGCAGGATTTTTTTTTACCTCACCACTGTGAATAGCTCCAGGGGAAAGACGTGATTTTATTTTCTAATGAATGCCAACAAACACTGACCAACCGATAATAAAATGTAATGTGTAACAACAGTGACATTCTTTCCCCACACCAGCTTCTTCAAAGTATGGTATCATTATCAGTTTAATACCGGAGTATAAGATGACTTTTCCACAACAAATGTATATGTATGCGTATAAAACTGTTATCTATGTGAATGGCATGATAACATTAGCATAAGACAGAGACAGAAGCGAGTGTGAAAGTGGAGCGGTGGAGTAGCAGTGGAGAGAGGCATGTGGACCAGGATCACTGCTTCATTAAATACACAACATAGCTCTGATGCCTGTGCTCTTTCAAATCCATATGTAAACCATTTCCTCCCTCCTCCTCTCCCAGTCTTAAAACCTCCGGCTCATTAGTGTTGCCTTTATGACATGGCTTTACCTAAATGCCGTGGATTTTTCCATTCCCTTTCTGGCCCACTCACAGGCTAAGACTGTGCTCAGTAGCTAAAAGAGCGCCCATGAGGACATTTTCTTGCTTAAGCAGCATTCCTCCGCTGTGGTTGCAGCTTTTATGCTTAAGCCCTAACACTTGGTCTTAAGCTTTGTAATGCATTGCACTCCATTTGTTGTGAATTTAAACCAAAAAGAGTGTCCTGGTGGCTCATTTAGTTAAGGGTGATGTCCTTGGTTCAAATCCAACCTTTGACCTTTTTTGCATGTCATCCCCTCTCTGTAGACTGTCACGCAGAAATACCAAAAATATAATGCCTAAAAAAACAGTATCACTTGATAAGGCTATGATAAGCATGGCAGGTATAATGGTACATGTTCAAAGTGACATGATTAAACAGCAGCCTTTCAGAAAAAGTATAAAAGCAAGGTGACAACCTGCCTCCAGTCTCCTCCTCTCCTCTCCTCTCCTCTCCTCTCCTCTCCTCTCCTCTCCCCCAGTGCAGGCTAGCTGGTCCCCTGTAACCCTGCCTCCGTGAGCCATTCTGTGCACCCGTCCCCCAGGCTGAGGGGGGCGGACAGGATGCCTGGCTGCCTGGGCCTAATGAGGGGCTTCCTGGGACCCAAGACAAAGCCTGGGCTCATAGTGCCAACCGCTGTGGACGCCTTGCCACCCAACCCTCTCACTCTCATCACCCACACTTAGGCTGGGCACACACACACACACACACACACACTGGGGCACACAGACTGCACACACAAAGAAAACACACACATAGACAACACACTGCACACATACTGTTCACAAAGCTTACTTTCTGTATGTATTTCCTTTTGAAAACATAAAATGGACCTTCTAAGAGTACATCTGCTGTGGCAATACAGATTAGGAACCACAAGGTGGCAGTGCGACACGGGTTTGAATGCTCTCCAAAATATGAAAGAGTAATTTCCTTCAAGTGCTGCCTCTGTCATAGTCACATATTAATATTATCATGATGACAAATTTAGAATCAGCAGAGAGAGTTCATCAACACAGTCTGTCAGGGCGGACAGAGATTATGTTGCATCTTTAAAGTAGCTGATATTTACTGGTACGCCTCGATCATCCAAGATCATTTATGACACTCCAAAATCCCAAGATGTCATGTCTGTGATGTTTTGTATGCACACAATGACATCCAGGAGGTAGACAGGCAGAGATAGAGGCAGAGGGCAGGAGAAGGACAGGCTGAGAGGGGGAGCAGAGACGACCGAAGGAGGGGGTGGAGGATCCAGTTTTCCAACTGGCTCCTGTATTTTATAGAAAGTGGTTTGGGGTGAGAAGTTTTTTCCTGTTTATCCATTCAGTGGAAAATAATATCCTGTAAAAGCCAATAAGTTTCTGTCTTTGAACTCAATGAGAGTTTTTCTTCTCCATTGGCTTGGGCTCTTTGGGAGAAATGAGGGCGAGCCGTTTGACGAAGGACTTCCCAGCAACCGCCTCCAACCCTCCACACATGTTTCTGATAGACCTCCACAAGCCCCAGTAATCCGAGGGCAACTCATTCAGAGAGAGGGAGAGACAGAGATAAAAAAAAAAAAATGGGGGGGTGAGTGAGAAGGAGAGAAGGAGATAGGAGGGAAAGATGGACTAAAAAGCAGAGTGGGAGCAGGCCAAGCGGGAGGAAGGAGAGGAAAAAAGGAAACATTTTAGAGCTGAGATGTATCTGCTATTTGCCTCTCTAGAGAATGCGCTGTAGACTTCTCAGTTTGAAATGGAAGATTTGTTTGTTCTTCCGGCCAAATCCTTGGTCTCAAGCCGATATATTTTCTTATAAATCTGGACCACACATTATCTGACACTTGGATTTTTTGATACAAGCGCCCCAATTCTGGTGCCCTGTCAGATTGAGAAAAGTTAGGGGAAGGGAGAGTAAGGGTTAAAATTTAAGTCTGACATATCCATACATTCATCGTCCCTCTTTTAACTCACTCAAATTATTTAAATCAGTTTTTCAAATAAAAAGAAAAACATTTCTTGCTAGAGCATGGTTTGTTCACCTGGACACCACAACACCTTGGGAATGTGCTTTTATGTTGGGTTTTTTGCCCCTACCTCTGAAAGACATGCATGTCACTGTGTGTATATTTGTGCTTGTGTGTGTGCATGCTCCAATCAGTGTTCAGACTGAATCAATCTATCAGAAGACTCAAATGTGCGCAACAGCAGCTACCAGCCTCTCAGAAAGAACACCACACACACCGCAGGTCTTGCCAATGTCTTAAACACAATGTAATCCTTCATGCTTAATTTCCTCTCATCCCTCATAAATCACCGTGGAACCTGTGTGAACTGACAAGCAAGTGTAAACACCTGTTGTGGTGCGTGTCACTATTTTAACGTGTGTGAGTAAATGTGAGTGAGTATCAGCGTGTAGTATAGGGGTGGCAGGAGGTGTGTGTGGTGTGTGGGGGGGGGGGGGGGGGGGGTGGGGGGGGGGTAATGGATAGAGTGGATCTATTCTGAGAAGCTGGCTAGGAGAGAGGAGGGGGATGGACTGTGAAATCAAAAACAGCCCAGCAGGCTACAAAGAAGCCTCAGCTGGAATAACTCACTCACAAAAGTTACTCTGCTCTCCTGAGCGCAGGCAGGCTGGCTCATCCCAAACACGGGACAACAGATCCATCCAGCAGCCGCTCAACTCAACTCTCTCTCCTCTCCTCTCTATCCTCGCTATCCTATCCTCTGCTATCCTATCCTATCCTATCTATCTTCTCCATCTATACCCTCAAACACAAAGGGGGACATACTACTGTTGTAAACACTTTAAAACAATATTATCAGAGGAAGACAAAACTGGCATTGCATTACTTGAATGGCTCCCCTTAGCAAGATGCGCAAATATGTTTCTTGAGCAGCAAAGCAGTATATTACAGTAAGAATAACCATGGATGAAGTCTACACTGTATATCCTTGTTGTTGCAGTACAACCTCTGGCCCTCGAAACGTCTTGGATCAATTGGCTGCAATGGAGAGCACTGGAACACTAAAACAGCTTTTTAAATCTGACTTTTGGATCTGTACAAACTGAAGATTCCACTTTTATTCAATCTACGTGTATCCATTTACATACTGCTTATGCATATGTCACTGTGTAATCACTCTGTGTGGCTAGCACATATTCATAGAGTTAATTGAGTGTATACTCAATGTATGTGTACTCAATAGTGGATACATTTGATATGGGACTGTGTGTAATAGCAGTTATTGCAATATGATTGCAACTCACTGTTAACTGACACAATTTTGCTACACTACTGACACAATGTTTACATTATACATATAAAAGTGTACAAGGAATAAGTTAGGTTCTAATTAAACTGCAACAACATGCAAAGAGTGTTGATTATGGCATACTGAGCAGGGTCAAACAAGTCAAATGTTGGCCTCTTCTCTGAGTAAGAGAAGGAGAATGAGGTCAGTGACTGCAAGGAAGAATGACAATGCAAACAGACACAGACAACACAAACAAGAGATTGACATGGTTGCCTAAGGTACGAAATAAAGTAAGGTATCTGAGTGTGTTCAAATGTGCATGTGTGTGTGAGGATGGGAGAGTGCGTGTGCACATGGCTGTGTTTAGGGCCTAGAGGCTTGTTTAGCTGACCTCAGTGAAAGCAAACCTCATGACAGAAGGTCTGGCATTGTCTTGTGTGCCCGGGCTGCGCTGAGCCCAGACGGTCTGCCGGCCGCCAGCTTTGCTTGCTTATAACGGCTGAGAACATCCGATCCCCTTGGGGAGGACAGGAGGGGGGCGGGGGGGTGGGGGGGTCTACTGCACCACTCGCCACTTTCCTCTCTGTCTTTATCTCTGCTCTTTAGACAAGGAACAAGCATTAGCCAGGTCATCAGCCAGCATGTTTATTATGTATTTGTGTGTGTGTGTGTGTGTGTGTGTGTGTGTGTGAAAGAAAACAACAGTGGGGTAGAACAAGAAGAGGACACGCTTGAAATACAAGAAGTTGAAATACAAATGGAAGATTCTCTCTCCATGACAACACAGAACACACACAAGGAAATAAAACTAATGGAAGTAATTTCTCTTGTATTTAATCTGGCCCATTTTAGAGCAGCATTCCAATGCAGGTAATCACAGGGAGTCTAAGTATTTCATTGATGAGTGCGAGTCCCTTTTATCCCGTCCAGTTCACTTCCACTAATTCATCTATCACGCAGAGAGGGGGGCTGAAGCTTTGTGGTCTGACAGAAACAAATGGTCTCTAATCACCACCAGACGCCCATGTTCAACCATGACAGAAGACTTCCACTCCCTCCCAGAGTTGTGTGTGTGTATGCTGTCTGTTCACTGTGCCCATCCAACACACTCTTCACAGACTCCACACATGGCCCTCTAGGAGCATTGGCCATTCTTGAAAAGCCCAGAAAGAAATATGGAACATTTTTTTATGTTTATACATTGCATAACTTTTGGGTGGAGTATTTTCCCCCCGGTGTTTCAAAATAGTAATGGTTCATTCTCTGTGCATAGTGTAAGGTGGAAAGCAAACAAGTGGCGGGAAGGTGGACGAGCGTTACCTCGGCCGGTCAGCTCACTGTTCAGAAGCCAGTGTGGGAACAGACAGCCATCTCCATGACTGCATGGAAAAAGGTAAAGCCAAGGCAAGAGCGAACACCGAGCCTCCCAGAGCACAGATTCATGCGCTGGGAGACAGAAAAGGAAGGACTGACGGAGGTGAAGGACGAGGTAGAGAAACAGAACAAGAGGATTCTGGTTCATTGTAGTGGTCAACATATTACAACGATACATTTCACAATTAAGATGAAAGCCGGGGACAAGAAAGGAATGATGGAAAATGAGAAATTGCTGCCTTTGTTGCTGTCAAAGTGAACTTGGTGGAATGCCAGAGTTAAGCACAGCTGGGGAGGTGATGAATGATCTTGATTTACCATGGGACTGCTCAGAGCCAGAACTAACTATAATCTGACAATCATATGTTACTGATGGGAATGGCCATCTTTAACATGAAATCACCCCCCTGCATGAATATAGACCTACTGTAGAAACTGTTGAGGAATACTGCATTCCCCTTGAAGGATTTCTTTCATTTACAAATAATCGATGACTGCAACTGTCAATCAAAATGAGAGCAGTTAATGATTCTATTTTAATACTCAATTGTATATTTCTTTTACACTGCCCATCTTCCTTTCGCACTGAACAAGAATTTCTTTTCTTGACCTTTTTTTTTTTACAATGTAAATCCTTAATAGCCGACAGTTTATCTTACGTGCTGGGAACAGTGAGCAGTCATCTGCTGCCCAGATTCCTGAGCCTGTGTCCGGTAGCCGGCTCCTCAGTACACACTTACAACACAGGACAAGGCCCAAACAATGCTGCACATCTGGGGCCTCAGCTGGCCAACAGCCACAAGCACTCCCCTCTCCTTCTCCCCTGGTGTACATTACAGCTCACTGTAAATGTACAGTTTCATACCTACAGCCTGAACCACAACTCACAGGGACTTTCTATGTGGGCAGAGGTCAAATCAAGTTTACACATAGCATGGGAAGAAAATCTTGCCTCAGTGCAAATCCTGGTTTGCTTGAAGATGTATCACAAGTATAAAATACCACTGATTTCCAGCACATCCTGACTGTCACATGCACCATGTAGCCAACGTGAAGATTGTAAATCCTCAAGATGAAATGTTCAGACTCTCAGCCTCGACTTCATCCGTGCCTCCTTGATCTGTGGGAACGAGCAAATATCAGTCTCCAAATCAGCATGACGATCTTTGTTAACGGGCACATCAAAGCTATCTGGTTGTTCACATCGCAGACAGAAACATAAAAGGGCTGTGGTATGTCACAAGAGTTGGAGGTATTTCATTTGCCATTGTAAGAGGAAGGAAGTGTTTGGAAGAGGTTTGTAATATTAATTCATAATGTCTATGTTTTATCTATATTTGTTGACAGAACATATTTAAAGTAATAAGATCAAAACATTCCACAATATATGGATATGTGTAATAATCTCATCTGACACTCGCATCTGATGACAAGACTCGTGAAATATTGGTGCAAATTGCTAGGAAACATACAGTATTATATTTCCCTGGGTAAGGTTGTCATTAAGGTCTACAAAGGTGAAAATCTGTTCTCTGGCATATAGTCACGACAGTCTTCTCCCTCGCCCAGAGATGTAGAGAGAAAGAGATGGTGTCTCTATTATAGGTGATGATATTAAATATATGGAGGATCTAGAAAAATGAATAGCTTTTTCATATCTACAATATGCCTGTGCCTTGATAAGCTGAAATTAAGTTATCCAATTTCATACCCATTGCCAGACACCTAAATAATCTCTTTTGTATGTGTAGAAGAGTCAATTCTATCCTGACCTTTTTTTTTTCTCTTCATCTTCCTTTCTCACTGAACAAGGGTTGACAAGTTCTTGTCGTTCCTGGCCGGTTGGAGAGAGACCCAACAAAAGAGCCCTTGTTTGAGACTTACCCCTGTCAGACAGCGCACTTTGATATTAAAAACTCTGGCGAGGGGGGAGGAGAGTTAGAGGAGGGAGGGAGGAGGGGAGCAGTGGGGGAAAGATGAAAAGGATGAAAACAAACTCCTACTGTCTCCTAAGCCCATGTCTGTAGGTGTAACCTCATAATGGACGCACAAATATTTGTCCAGTCAAAACAAAATAAAACAGCTCTTTGACTCTGTATGTAGTAAGTCTGATCAGTCTCCACCAATGTGTCTCTAGCTTGTCCTGCTGTAACAACCACCTGCCTATTCTCTCGTATTCTCAAACAGTGATCACATTGACACACGGGGCCTCTCTTCAGACATGAGTGCTGAACAGGCCTCTTAGGCTGGACTGGAGCCATTGCCAGAGGGAAGAAATCCCCTGATACTGTACCTCACTGACTGAGGCTGTGCCAGCGACCTGAAATACTAGCAGATGCCTGGTTGTGCCCAAAAACGTGTGTGTGCCAGCAAAAATAAACCAACATTGAGGACCAAATTTACCTTGCCCTCAGTTTAAACCTATACCCAAGAGTGAGAGCTGGCATGAGAGTTCAAGACTGCAGTGTGGATTCCTGGAGGAAAATTGAACTTTCACACTGGTGGACCATGGGACATAAAACACATTACAAAAATATGAATTTCATTACATCTCTCACAAACACATAATTCAACCAGAATCAGCAGAGCCCAGTAAAGGCCTCTTTTCAATTTGCAGCTTGCTCTGGGGCAACGGAGGAACGAACAGCAGCAACACACACAGATAAGTCTGTACACTTTCCAAGCAGGAGTGACAAGCTACAGCATGTCAGCCATTCAGGAAGAATGCAGAAGCAAGTGTAATGAGGATTTTCTCTTTTTTTTTCTTGCAAGGCGCCTGCTATCCTGCTTATCCTGATTTTGAGGAGCCCTGAGGGCAGTTATTACAGCATTTATATTAATTCCCCTGAATTGCTTCATTTTGTTCATACAGGCCAGAGAAAAATCTCAAGCAATTAGAGGAATGCTAGCGGAGAGAGATGTACTCTGCAAAAACATTTGCTCAGTGATGGCGTATGCATACAGACCACATTGATCTGCGTGCTACTGGAAGGGTTTTATATTGTACATGGGCAGGGCATTGTTGTCCTAATGATGATGAGATCCCAGGTTGTCTGCTGTATGGAGGCCCAGTGTGCTGCTACTCTCGTGGAGGCTGACCTGGCTCCAGTAGCTGGGGGCTCATTCCTATTAGGGATTGTTGGCCATGTTAATGGCTGTAAGAACATCATCAGACCCGTCAGCTCTGACAGGCTGCCGCCACTCGTACCTGCTGCCACAGGCGAGGCGATGGGCGCTCACATAAATCTGCCCAGGAATCCGTGAGAACCAAACCATCGCGCGCAGCTAACTGACAAGAGCAGCACAGACAACAAAGCAAGTGTACCTGGCTCACCTCCTGCCACTCTTCACCTCAACAAGCATAAGCTGGTGTAGAATGAAAACCTATCTGAAACTGAACACATGTAACACATCCAGGTATTCTGTATTGATCTACATGATGGATTACAGCAGCGGGAACATCCATCCATGCAGTGGTGGTGGAGGGCCAGTCAAATGAAGCTTTGACAGAAGAGGCAGCTTAAGACCTGCTGCATTAGTTTTAATATCGGGAATCCCCCCTTCTTTTCTGAAATTCTCTGCTCTCTACCTTTTTTGCCTGTTTAAGCTCTTCTCTGCCCTTCAGTTTCTCTCCCACCTGCATTTTCTGTAATTTTCTACAGAAAATGTGCTCTCCCTCCACCCTATCTGCTTCTCTCGATCTTCCATCCCCTGTCTTTCTCCCGTCTGCTCCTCTCCCTCTCTCCGCCTCTCCCCTGCTCTCTTACAGCGAGGTGCTGACAGAAGTTAGCATTCACAATCTTTCTGTTAAGGCTTTAACAGGAGCCAGATGAAAGACAGCAGCAGATTAAGATGTTAAACAGCCTCATATGGGATGGCACGGGACAAGTGAGGCAGTTGGGCCTGGAGTGCTATGGAAATGGAGACAAACAAAGGCCCAGGAATGTCAGATGGAGATCATGTTGCACGGCCCTCAAGGAATAAGACGTGTTATTAACACTGGCTGCTCTCGTTGGCTGGGAAGCCCTCAGGGGACGCTTATGTTCTCAAGGGACCCCCTGGCCCCACAAAAGCACTGAGCTTAGGGACAGCACATCACACCATTCCCCTGTTCTGGACACTCATAGACATTCACTACCTAACCGCTATCGAGCCGCCTGCAGAATGGACTAGGTCCCGAGCTTCTGTAGTTTGGTGAAGTTTGATGCAGTGTAGTTTGCTGTTTGATAAACTTTTATGGGTTTTTTTTAGATGCTTTTTTGGGCTTTTCGCCTTTATTGTATAGTTCAAGGTAGAGAAAGACAGGGAAGATTAGGAGATAGAGGGGGATGACATGCGACAAAGCTCTTTGGACCCCAACCTAAGCAAATGCAAAGATGCTAAAACCATTTAGCTGCGTTACCAAATTGTCAATTGATTGTTACTTATATGAAACAAGTGATAAATCACTGCTGGAAGGTATTGTGTTGCTGATCCATAGTATTGAGCAGAGGAGCCAACAATTCCTGGTCATAGGCCACTCCTCTGCTGCAACACTGTTGGCAAAGAGGTGAGTATTGGATGTACAGTTACACTGGGCTGGGCTGCCAAGTCTGACGTATACTTGCATTGCCTAATACTCTGTTGTTCCATAAACCTTATAAAGTAACTGTCGGGAGATAACATCCTGAATATGGATTTTAACATCCAAGCTAATCTCATAGCCCATAAAATATCCTATGTAGGGTTGTAGGGTTGTAAATGTGTTGCACATTATTAGTATTTTCACATTGTTCACAAAAGTGTCCCTAAGACTAAAGTGTGATGAAGCAGAAACAATACATCCACAGTACTGAACTTAGAGACATAATTCAAGTTAATAAATTTGTACTGCAACCAGTGTTTGAAACAAAGGAAGCATCACTTAAATCTAATTAGTGATTTACTTTCGCCTCATTTTACTTGTACAGCCAAGTTCAAACACAGTGAAATAAACACTATTGTTAAAATAATGAAAACCACTGTGTGGCTGGACTGGTATCCATATCCCTCTTCCCATTAAAATCACAACAGAATAACTGAACAATTACACAGACAAGTCAGTTTTGTTTAGTAAGGCTTTAACATTGAAATAAAATGCCCCGGCACAACAGTCCTGCAGGCACCAGGAGCAGTTAAAAGCTGCAGTGGTTTCCCTCACTGGATTCCATAGCATTTCAAGGGCACCAGCTCTCCTCCAGTGAGACAAGAAGGAGCCCTGCTTTTTGCTCTTTTGGACTCCCACCCACCCTCTGAGCTGATTGTGAACGGCATGCACAGAGTAATGAGCACTCGGTTTGATTTGGAGAGCCAACTGCTTTCTACATCTGTGTGTGTTTTTCCCTGCATCTCGGGCGTGAATATGAAACATTAACTGTTTTTACTGTTCACTCCTGTGTTTAGTTTGATCGGTGGCTGTATGACACGTTAGATGTGTGATGGAATGTAATGTGTTCATTTTGACACGTCGTTTTGAGCTGCTCAGGTTGAATGAAACAAACACGCACTCAGAGGCTCACACACAAACACATGCACGTGTACACGCATGCGCATACACATACAAACATGCACACATGCATATGCACACTTATGCACGTGTACAAACACACACACATACACACACACACACACGCACACACACATTCCAGGCCCCCACTGGCACTCATACGCTCAGCAGGTATGTCAGTGTGGAGACAGGCTGTGGTGTGTGCCCCTGGAATGCGAAACCTGACCTCTGGGCTGGAATTTGAGCCTCCTCACTCATCTCCACTCTTCTTAGAGATACGCTCCAAAAGCCCTCTCATAACTGGGCCTTGCACTGCCCAGCAGAGTACTTAAACAGCTAAATAAAGTCATCTTCAACAACTGATGATTCCATTTATCTCTTGCATCTGCTAAATGGCTAAATGAAGATAAGAAATCTTAGAGCGCACTCAAAACAAAACAACCATGAAGAGGACCGCATTTCTGATTCAAACCATCTACCGGGAAAAGGAAAGATGAATTCTATGAGGAAGCAGGAAGAATGAAGCAGCTTTTAAGTAAACTGCAGCCAGCAAAGAGAGTGTGAGCGGACCTGAGCAGGGAGTCATCAGACCTTCAAACATGCCGTCTGAAAGAGACGGGGCTCCAGCGCAGGCAGAGACAACAGAACAGAACCAGCGACGTGGACATCTCAGCTCCTGAGGAGAGGAGGAAGAAAGCCCACATGGTTGAGCCTAACCGCCCCAGCAGCTCCAGCCGCCCCATCAGCCCCAGTCCACAGAACCACCAGCATCGCAGGCCAAACCTCAGACTGGAAGCTTGGAAGGCAAAGCAGTGTGACTGCATTTCCTGAGTCCACCCCATTTAAACTCACAATATGGAACATATTAGGAGCCCTGCAGAAAAAAAGGGGGGCCGCGTTCCTAGATCTTCTCTTTTACAGCCCTTTTGGAAAAAAAAAAAAAAACTCAGTCAGACTTCTAAAAGAACAAACTGGGCCTATGGAAAAAAAGTTGTTGAGTTCTTGGCTAGATCAATGAGCATGACATACTTTAATACATAGGATTACTTTTCAAAACATATGTGAGACTCAGTGTTAAGTGGATGTATTTGGTATTACTTAGTAGAAAGTATAAAACTGATCGTAAAGTATGAAACTGATCCATAATAGGTTCTCTCAAAGGGTCAAAAGTGCCAAATATCTACAAGCAGACACAACCATGTAGGTATACAAGCATCTGTCATCACCAGTGCAAAACTACATTCATGTGCTATTGCCTCACAATTTAGCTAGATATGTCTGATGGGATTTGATTATAGCACATAAGGCAACTCTATTAAAGGCTGGTATAATTTATAGGGATCTTTGACACAATATCACACAGAACACTACAAACACAGCTTTCCTTCTTATCAATAAAGCTCCCCGTACAGAGAGAAAAGGAGAATACTCTAGAATGTCCAGGAATGTAATTCTAGCTGTGTCTGCAGTGAATGGAGTCTTGTCCCCTGGTAGGGGTTAATTGAAAGAGGAATGCCTTTCCGATTTTAAGTGAGAAAGCCGTCCTTGGTTAGATTTCGGGCAGAGAAACGCAGAGCAGCGTTCTGCCTGTTTGCAGTTAAAAGAGAAGCCTGTGTTGAGTCAGGTTGAGTGTGTCATAGTAAAGTTAGAGTGTGACTTCACTCTGCCAGCCTCGGCCTCTGCCTTGTAACAACAGCCTGCAAACAAATGACACTCCACAGCACAGGGTTTACAGAAAACCTTTTGCAGCGACATACATCGGTTGGGAAAAGGAATGTAAAACACGCTTATTCTTTTCTAAATGGATTAAACATTTGACAAAACACCTTCGATATACCTGAACGCCATAACAAGGACCATTGTGCTCCCTTCACCCAAAGAGACATAGGAGTTGGACAAGGGGAGGTGGAGATAGGCTGTTGATAAATGCTGTCAGAATTGAGCCTAAGGTTGTATGCGTGTGTGTGTGTGTGTGTGTGTGTGTGTGTGTGTGTGTGTGTGTCCATGTGCGTGTGCTCACACTGTGGCATTCTTTTAACCTCTGTGGAAACTCACTAAAATAAATCCTTTTCGTACGTCAGAGAGGCCCCTGTGCACCCTGTAATTACTGAAGGGAGGGTGGGATCTGTAGAGGAGCATCAGGACTGGGCTGCTTTTGGCTTCTGAAAAACCACCTAAATGCTTACTCAATGGTCTGTTACAGGCTCAGTTAGAGGCTTGCAGTACAGTAGCAGAATCATGGTAGGTCATTGAAAACATACAAAACAAAAATGCAGCGCTGCTTTGCGGACTGTAACACACAAGATGGCCTGCCTGATAATGAAAGAAATCACTAATAAACAAAGCCGCAGGAGAAGCATTTTGAAAAAAGAAAAAATCATCTTTCTTCTCAGCCTTACCTCCCCCTGTGATCTCTGCAAAATGTACTAGAGGAATAACAAAGCTGTCAATCAGTCATTATCCAAACACCTTGCGCATACACACAAACACACACCTACGCAGACAAAGACACGCACAAGCCACACCAAAGCACATCAATAGGCACATCAATCACACCACTTCTGATTCACAGCGCTAAATTCAGCCTATTAGGTGGAAAAACACCCAAAAGGAAAAAGACTCCCTTCCCAGCCTGCCCTGCGTGCTGGCCCATAATCCCCCCTGAGAGCGTGGATCCCCTGTGCGCTGGCATGTGTCAGCACGCCCAGTAAGTGGCGAGCATGGCGGCTGCGAGGAGCCGTAATTAACACCCTCAGCCAAGGTGAGAAGACTTCCGTGGGCCTACGCTCATGAGAGAGAGAGAGCAGGAAGTGTTTCAGGCGCTCTGTGTAATCTCTCTACGTTCAAAGGTGCTATTACTTCACTGTGTTTTTACTGGGGCCAGATGTGCGGGATGGGGTCATCAAATGGAGTGAGTAGTAGCAAGCTGCAGTAGTCCCACAGCTGCCTGTTTGAAACCACCTAATAGCTCTTCAATACTGATTCTGTCTCTCTCTCTTGCCTCATCCCTCATTAGCATAGTCTTGTGAACAACCAAGTTGAAATGGGTTTTGTTTGTGATTATTTTCTGTCAGTCTTATGGTTACTAGGAGCGGTTTATTTGCAAGGTGTCAAAGGAACCCAAAATTAAAGAGGGCACGCCTCCTTGTATGTTTTGCCTGTGCACACCTTCCGTCGAGGAGAAAGAGATGAATTTAGTGACTTGATGTTGATCATTAGAGAGACCAAAAATCTGCTGTTGCCAATTGTGAACACGGAGAACTAGGCCTTAGGAGAGAGAGGCTTACAGACAAGAATCTACAGTCTATGGAATGTACTGAGGCTTTGGCAGGACAGAAGCCATAATAACAGGGTTTCGAAACTCTGAGCTTTAAAAAGCAGTTGTCCACATACAGACTCACAGAGAGACTCGACACACAGAAATGCTCACAAATGCAGATATACCCACATGCAACATTTCTGTATCACACACACACAGCGCTTCATGTTTGTCTTGTGAAAAGTAGCTACTGCGTTGTTTTCTCTCTTCCATCCGTTTCCAATCACTGCAGCTCTGCAACTACAGCACAGTATGTCATAAACAGTGGAACAAAATGGCGGCTTGGTTTTTTGGGCACAGAGCGACAGACTTTTTCAGAAATGATTGAGGGCTGCAGCCTGCTAATCAATACCATTCCTGTGCTCATGGAGCACACAAAGCTGCTTACATGGCTTTTCCCTTCTCTCCTCCATCTTGCCCAGAGTTACAGTACCGCTGCCACAACTATTCCAACTGTGGAGCAGAGCAGAGCAGGCGCCTTCCCAGAGATGCAGCTAGATGTGTAGTGTCGCTTGGTCTCTACCCAGCCCCGTCTAATTAGGCCCCCTCTCATACCCTCTGTGGTGGCTTGTGTAATCTGCCCACTATGTGTCTTAGCTCCTCACCACCCCATATAATTGTCTGCCAGTTCCTCTCCAGTGGTGATGTGGGCCCTTTTCCCATAACAGAGACACAAAGGAGAGGGATAATGGCCCCCAGTTGCAGGGAAGAGAGCAGAGGCAGAGACAGAGGCGGAGTGGAGCCACTCCTCTCTGCTGTTTGAACTCCACACAGTCTTGGCTCCAGACAGACAGCAGGCCTGGAGGAGGCTGTCTGAGCCTTTATGGAGGAGGGGAAGGACAGAGACGCTGCACTCAGCAGCCAGACCTCCTCTAAGATGATGCACTCCCAATAGGAAAATAGTCTTTTCTACAGAAAATATGACTACTTATCATAAAAGAGGCCTCTATTCATTGTGCCTTTCAGCTCAAAGCACATTGCTAACATACATCTTTAAAAGCTCATCCAACAGTTTTATTACTTCTAATAAAAAGCTTGATGATCTCTTAGAGAAGAACTCCTTTTAAAACACATCATATCCTTGTAACTGTACAGTTCAGCACTCATTAGACTAGAATCAGAGTGTTACTGAATGACTCTATTGCTGAATGTTGGCAGAGACCTATATGCCCCCCCCTCACTACCACCACCACCAATCTGACAACCCAACACCAGCAATTATGAAGGAAGCCAGCTAAACCACATCCACCTTGGCTGTAGTTTTTAAGATTCCAGTAGGCTTGTAAAACTTCTTGGTTTCTGTGCATACATTCCAATATCACTGTGGCGGCTTCAGGCTGCCGCATCCCTGGTCAATTATAACAACGTCCATTGTGAGAGGAGCCGGCAGTGGAGACGAGACCTGCGACCACTGGCCAAGGATGTTGTGCTGGAGTAGGACCTCCTGACTGCTGAGCCAGTTCCCTAAAGACCCTGGAAAGTAGTTTCATCAATTCCTCCTACACTGTCCTCCACTGTGTCCTCTCAACCCTTACCACCGGGGCTCCTTAGGACCTCAAGGACATCTGGTTCAGTTGAGCTAGCTTGTCTGATAACAGCTTTCATAAAGGAGATTTGGTAATGACCTGTGCCTGACATTGAAGATGTCAATAAAGTATCAATATCATCCTTGTTATAATGGCCAGTAGTATCTGCTGAGCATGTTCTTTAGCTCTTAAATGGCTGCCACTACTGCAGAGCTTATTCTACTCTTTAATGACACGTTGTTAACATCCAGCCATTCCTGGCCAACAACAGTGAAGTGGTCCCTCGTGCCATTTCCTGCTTGGAAGAAGTGAGTAGGACAAGTTCATCTCTGATCTTTCTGTCGTCTGTGCCCCAGATTGTTGACTGGGAGAACACCTGGAGCATCTCCACCCTTGGCATGAACACCAAATGCAACACAAGGACATATACTGTTACTATAATGTACTGCGATGTGCTGTGACTTGTGCCAGTTTGAAATTGCACATTATCCTTTCAGAATAATAAAAACAGGTAGGGCAAGGAATATTGGTGTCTGGTTGGTACAGGCAAAGGTGTCAAGCTGTGATAGTGAATGTGTTGCAATGGTAAACAAAGAGCTAATGATACAGACCAAGCAAAGAGAAATATTATGCGAATACTTTATTATCAATGTGTGAATGGTGTTAGCTTTTTGTCTGGATATTAATAGTATATGAAAACTATACACCAAATCCAGGCTCATCCTAATTTTGCTGTATAATTTCTCAAATTGGTATTGAAAGATTCTTTATCTTTATATATATTTATATATATAATATATATAAGCCAAAGTGCATTTTCCGTTTTTTTCCTCTTGTCCATATACACATTGCACCATACATAAATAATTACATTGTAAAAATGACTCCGTATTTACAAGTATAATATATATTTCATATAATATATAAAACTTTATATTAAATCTAGGTAGATGATATTTGGGATAGTTTGTGGGGTCCATCTGTGTTATCTATGGTTGTTGAGGAGGATCTCCAGCCAGCAGGGGCAGGAGGTGATGAACTGTCTTGAGTAGCAGGGGCCCCAGCCCTTAGCGAAGCTGATGCGCACACTGTTGGGGTCATAGGGTCCGTCCAGGAGGTCAGCCTCTGTGGTGTGCCTCAGGAGGCACGAACGCTCATAGTCAAACACCTTGATGGAGTAGCCTGGCATCACCTTGCGCACCACCAGCGTCCTGCTGCTGGGCACGTCTAGGGTGGGGGAGTTGACGAAGATGGGATGCTCACTGCGGTTATAAGCCCAAACGCCGTCGGGCTCTTTGCTCAGGAGGATGCCGTAGCCGATTTTGCCTCGCGTGCGCTGAACGGTGCTGCTGCGGTGTTCCAGGTTGAGCTGGCCCAGGCAGAAGCCCGTGCCCTGAGGTAGATCATAGAAGATGCTGACGGAGTGCTCGTACACTGTGTAGAGGCGGCCCACACGCGTGCGGTGCTCCCAGTACGCCACGTTACACCAGTGGCTCTGCTTAGGGGCATCAGGCGACATACTGGCATCTGGGAGAGACACAGAAAGAGAGAGGGGGATGCTCATTAAACAAAACATAAACAAAAGCAAACAGGCCTAGTAAAAAGGAAGGCTTAAGTTTAAAGGGATTAGCTATCTCTTTTTATTGTTCGGAGCAGATGGCCACACTATAAATACTGAAGGAGGCATTGTATTGAAATCTAAGCCTTGTATAAATACCACTGCGCGCACATCCATCCAACACACACACAGACACACTGGCTACTATAGATATCCTGGGGGTGGAGGGTGTTGTGAGGCCAAACTGAAGACCTGCACTTCCTCCCTCTGCCTCAGGAGGGCACCACAGTGATCAAACAACACTGACCACCCTGTAGAGAACTAGTCACTGCTGCTCACACACACACTTTCAAAACAGATCCTGTTTACTAAAATTAATTTAGGATTACATTCAGTGATTCCATTGAAAATAGGCAAGTATGTCCTTGATGCAGTAGGTCAGGGCTAGATTGAGAATATACAGGCAGTTCTAACAACTTTCTGAAACGATCAGGCTTTAGTTTACTTACATTTTACACAAGTGACAGTGAGCAGTGCTTAAGCGGAAAAACTTTTTCACAGTGAAACAAAGTTGCCATCTCATTCCCAACCATCTCTCTCCAGTAAATCAGCTTGTTAATTCAGTTTTCATGGCTGCAGTCTGTGAACTCTTTTCAGTGACAGCCCTCAGCACTCCAAAGTGAGTTACTGCTCCCTAGGTAGACTTCTATCTTCACCATACTAAACAGACACGCAGCTCTGCCGACTACTTTTAGAGGCTGCTCCAGTCCACACTGCTCACAGCCCTCGCACATTTATATTTCTCATAAAAACTGCGGTGAGGATGAGGAGAGCAGAGTGGCACAGAGAATTCCATGAGCTCACATCCTTCTCTTCACCCCTCACTCCTGGAGAATGGGGGTGCCTCTTTCCCCTCTTCCCTCGTCTTCCTCGCATTCCAGAAGAGTGGGGGTGCAGGGAGAGGGCCAGGCAGGGGGTCCCCCTCCCCCCTCCTCCCCCTGCTGTGGGCCCAGGGACGGCATTCAGCTCCCTGACAACTTAGCACAAGCCCGTGACCCGCTGACCCCCCAGCCTTCATGCTATCAGCTCCCATTAACTCACACACAGAGTGATGCCATTATTTTGCTTCAGAGAGTCTATTGGCACAGAGGATTTAAAGCCTGGGCCTGTGGCCCCATTCCTTTCAGTCTCTCTGCTCTCAGGGCTTAATGACCGCCCGCCCCATTAACAAACGCCTTTAAGGTGGAGCATCGCAGATCCACACAGCAACAAAATGCCTCACTCACCTCCCATGCAACTAAACCTTTCTGCTGAGTGACCCATACTAGTAAAGTTTATACAAAGATTAGCAAAAACGTTGACCAGACTTGCACAGACAAAACGCCTGCTGGTTCAAGGCTCTCTGTGTTGTGGAGATAGAGGGAGGGGGAGAGAGAGGCGGGAGTGAGAGAGTGAGTGAGTGGGGGGTGGGGGGGAGCTGCAGACAGGCTCTCTGTGTGTTTGCGCACACACTGATGGCTGAAATGACCCCCTCTCTTCAGGGGCCCCAACATGCATGTGCCATTAGTGAATTCCACACTCCAGCTCCTCCACTCTGAGCTCAGCTTTTACTGCAGCGCGGCTCGGCCACACAAAGAACTCAGCCCCAACTTGTTTATGGCCCTCTATTGTCTCAAATCAAATGGAGCCCACACATCAAGGTAAACTCACTTTGAAACTGTGCACACAAACACAAAAGACCAAATGGCTACCATCCCCTCCTTTTTAGATGGGAAGAATAAAGCAAAAACAATTTGGTCAATGGTATCTAGTTTTCACACGTAGCCTGGAAAGAAGGGAGCCAGTAAGACTGCCAGGACCAGGAAGAGGAATGAGCAGGACAAAGGTTAGAAATGTATCTAATGTTAAGCCTGAGCCTGAGGGAAGACAATGTGCGCACCATGAGCCAGGCCTTTTCCTGTCGCTCTGTTGTGTTAAGAGTCTACGTGTGCCTGTGCGCACATGTGTCTGTTTGGACTGGGAAGAATATCAGCCAGTGTGTTTGTGTTTCTGTACTGAACTTGTGTGTTTTGGCTAGGGAGGGGGGGCACTGAGGCAAGGGCTCTGAGAGAAGAACTCATTAGGATCTCTTTAACAAAACAGAGCTATCACCAATCGGCAGACTGTTTGGACACAATCACCACAGCAACTATGGCCCTCCACTCCCTCCTTCTTTCTCTCTTTTATGAGAGCCATGTTTCCTCAGCCAAGTTTGTATTTTCTGCTAATGCTGACCTTTTTAAAAAATTAGATAAAAGAAAGTTAAGTCAAATTTAATCAATAGATTGGAGGCAGACCCAGGTAGGGGCCTTGAGCCAGGCTGAGGCTCAGACCAGAACCCAGAGTCAGATTGAGGTGGTGAAGGGAGGGCGTATAAGACCCTCCCTTCTGACCACAGCACAGACACCCGTCTCTCTCCTACTCCATGTTGGGCTTTCAGAGGGTCTGCTGAGGGCGGAGCCGTGAGGGGCTGGGAGCAATTACTGTGCTCTGCATCCATTTAACCCTGCCACCTTTTAACAGCTCCGTTTACCCATTAGAAAAGTAGCGCATGTTATTATTGTTATTTTATTCTCAAAAGCCTCTCCTCTTAGTGTCAGTCTCAGACCGGATGGACGCAGCCACAATATGGCCTCTACACTTCCTATTCTATGGCCAGAGACACTGATCTAAATAACACATGAAGGAGTTAATCAACTCTACATCCTTACATAACCAGGCTCAAAGTACTAGTATCAAACAGTTGGAGATAACTGTACCTTAGTTACCTTAGGTTATCTAGTCTAGAGCGTTCCATGGCCAACAGGAAATATGTGGAATAAAGCAGCTACCAGCGATCTAACTATGTGATAAGGCTAATCTCTATTTGGCTTTCCCTAAGCTTCAAGAAACAGGTAAACAGAGTTCCACACTAAAAACATAAAAACCCACTCGCACACATTTCAGTTAAATAGAAGTAGCCTTACACATCTGTAGCTGCACGTACTGCATGTCGAAGTACAATCACACGGTAAACAAAAGATATTTAACAAGGCTTTCTCCAACAGGGAGCATTTGGTGTGCAAAGTTTGATTTCCACAACAAGGCGTGCGCTCCATGGAAACCATGTGAAAATGCTGATTTTTCTATTTCCCGGTGGGCTGTCTGATTGGAGGAATTCAAAGTACCAAAAGCAGGACATCAGATCTGACAACAAACACAGACTTGTATCAGTTTGTTGGAACTCAGAGAGCAAACAATGACACACGCTCAAGTATCTGAGCAAAGGATTAAAATGTCAGCCACAAACTTTGCTGCTTAACACAAATGATTGTTTTGCATGAAAAGGTGAATGCATAGAGGGTTGGAGGTGTCGACAGAAACAAGTCACATAGGCTACTGTGACTGTCACAGTCATTGTCACAGACAAAACATACAACAAATACTGACCACGATTCTATTACAGCTATAAAATTATGTTTCCACAAACATGGCTGTAGAACAAAATGCCATTAACACAGCCCTTCAATAGGCCCAAGCCTTTTCCGTGGGTTTACCTATGGAAAAATGCAGATCCCTCTGCTATGAGTTCCTTGCACTCGAGGGCGAGTTGGGATAATTACTACTAAGTACACAAAAATGGGGGCTTGAAAGTTTCAATGGCAATCCTTGATGATCATCCAGTAATGCTTTTAAAGGCAGCATGAAAAGGAGAAAAAAAAAAGGGCAGAGGGAGCAGCAGAAAAGAGCTGCCCCGGGGTAAACACGGCTCCACAGCCTTGGAGTGAGATGAATGGGAGGCCGAGTGTCAGGGACAGGCAGACAAACAACAGCTTCCCCTCAGTGCTAACATCTCCCCACCAAGCTCCGGGGCCACCTCCATTATACTTCATCTCCCCTAATCCAGAGCGGAGAGCAGAGATGAACTCATTCCTCCACAACTTTGCTGTGGAGAAAACACTGTTGCCAGTCCCTTTAAGCAGCCCAGTCAAGGGGAGGAGAGCAGCAGGGAGAGGAGGGGGAGCAGCAGTCTCTTATCCTGTGCCAAGGATTAGATTCCCCTCCAGCTATTAGACTCTACCAATGAACTGATAGGCAGAGGGGGGAGTTGGTAGGAGGACTCTGTGGGTTTGTGTGTATGTGTATGTGTGTGTGTGTGTGAGAGGGAGAGAGAGAGAGAGAGAGAGATTATGTGTGCATGTGCGTGCATGTGTACGTTTGTGTGCATGCATGCTCAGGAGTGTGTCTGTGTGTGTTTCTGTGTGGAGATTTAGAACTAATTCATCTTTTTCAAAACAGACCTGTGCATTCCTGAGGCTCCATGTTTTGTTGGATTAAACTTTCTTTAATAATTTAAGCAACAAAGTGGCACAAAACCAAAAGCCAGCCCCCCCCCCTCTCCCCTGTGTCAGAGTATGGTATGGCTTTAATTCTGTAGACAATGGTTCCTACAAGCTGACTTATAACTCCCCAACAGGCCACATTTAGGCTGGCGTCTGGGCTATCACTGCCATCAAAGTCGGCTTTATCAGACAGACACGCTAACTGGAGCTGCTCTTATATGTCTATGGATTTTTCTCCCTGAGGTCTGGCCTTCCTCTGCTGAGAGAGAGAGAGAGAGGGGGAGAGAGAGAGAGAGAGAGAGAGAGAGAGAGAGAGACGTGCTGGGAGCAAACACTGTGGGAGCATAGGCCAGAGAAACTGAATCCAGTCACCAAGCCTGGCTGGTCACAATGGGAATGCTTTACATTGTCATCCACTTCCTCTCCACTTTCCCTCTGTTTCTGTTTTGGGATGACCCCTTGAGGGAGGAAAAGTGCTGTACCCTTGATAGCAGATAACTAACAGAATCCATAAATTAAATCAATAAACAAGAGAGGGTGTAAAAAGCACAGGAAGCTAAGGAGGCTAATACGGAGGAGCCGTCTGGGCGTGCGAGCAAGAGGCCACTGGTTTGAGGGAGAAGGCTCTTTTTTCAAGGGGAAGAGAATGTGCTGCTCATTTCCTCCAAGTTTCCTCCAAAGCTCCGCGATGTGTCGGAGACATTGAACACAAGCGAACAGGAACGCAGCAGAGGGGATTATGGGACAGCGGAGATGCTAGCTAGGCCTTCGAGAGTCCTTCAGGCCAAGCGAAAGCTCCGTCAAAACTGCAGGAGACGTTTGCGAAATGTCAGATCTACAGGCACCGTTAAAGGCCAGTGATGTCTGAGAGAGCGAGCAGCGGAGCACCTAAAGCAAAACACTCAATGAACATCCTGCTGGGTGGCGGTGCCCTTTCACCTCCTCATACAACCTATCCGTTTGTGTGTGTGTACGTGTGTGTGTATGTGTGTGTGTGTGTGTGTGAGGGAGGTTTGAGCCAAGTAGGTTGGAGTGTTTCAGTAGAGGAGACCCCGCACATTCCTGAACTCCCCCCTCCTCTCTCAGTGCCTCCTAACTTCCTACTCTGGTTAGGACTGGAGGGGGGGAGGTGCAGCAAGAAGGTTGCTTTCTTCCTTGTCCTTTAAACTCGCCAAGGTCTGGTCACAGCACATAATTCAACAGTTTTTTTTTCCTTTGCTTTTAACAGTTTGCTAAGAATCTTGTTTGGTTAAAAATTCTCGCCAAGTCATGCGGGTAATGTGAGAATGGCGGCAAAGAGTTGACTGTGTGACACAAAAACCTCTGCGGACATCTTTGAAGATATATTGAGAAGTGTTCTTTTATTTAATTCATACTTTTCCACCCCATAGCACACAGCAAAATCGACATGTTTCTCTTCTGGGACAAGTAAGACTCTTTACACTGAGGGAGGAAACCAACTTTGGTTGGCGTATATACTCAAGCTATGTTGAAGGCTTGGTTTCAAATGAACAATAACAAGGAACTCTATTATTACGAGTTATATTAGTCTGACTAATTTAAGGCGAAAGGCAGGTATTTGGTTACCACCGGGCTGGGAGGTGGAGCAGCTATGATGGACACAGTTGCCGTTCAAACAATGGTTTCCTATTGATCGGCCCAGTGGATCAGAGTCTGTGAGGAGAATGTGTTCTGTCAGGATAATGTGGCACCAGAGTTTCTGTTTCAATCACAACACTTGCCGGGCTGTAACCCACACTGCTCCACCACGGGCATCCAGACACCAGCTCCCCAAACAAAGACAACTGTTTCCCCCCACTCCGACAAGTCTGCCCGTTCACAACAAGCAAGACATTCATTAAAAATGCAGGAGTGAACATTTCCAATAATTCACAAAGTCCTTCCCTGTCAACATCTGCAAAAAATCTTGAAGCTAAAGGGAATGGCAGGATTTCATTAAGTAAATTACGTGCTGGCAGTCACTGAGAGGGGAAGAGGGGGAAGCTACAGCCAGACCTCTAATCTAAACCGTACCCTGAAATGCGACAGCCTGACTGCACGTACTGAGCCGCACAGCCAAGACCTTAGAAATGCACACAAATAGAAGATAAGTAAAACACACACGACAAAAGTAAATATCATCTTCCCCGGGGAACATAATCAATGAGAATTTTCACATAAGCCTGTTTACAAACTTGCAACAACTTTATCCCAGAGTACAGTTTGCTTTGTAGGGTTGTACATTCTATAGAGCCTGAGAACATACACTTGGCATACATGCACATACCGAGCTCAGTTACAAAACAAAATACCTGTGTGTGCAGTGCCTGGTCAGACCAGTGAGCTAAGCCATTGAAAAAGATACATTATCAGGGGATGTTTCCCTAGAACATCAGTCAAAATAAAGGTTTTCTGGTCAGATTTGAAAGGCATCAGCTCTCTGGAACAAGATCAAAGGCTCCAAATTATGTCTACCATGCTTGGCCCCATGTTAGGACAAGGGAGTGGAATGAAGATAGCTCCAGTAGATCAAGTTCAAGATAGTGAAAGAGAGAAAATCAAGTCCCTGTCTCTGTGTTAACATGGGTACAGTAGGGGGAAAATGAACCATGCCTAGATACACTGGGAGCTTACATCCATCCACAATGAGTTCCTATCCTTTCCCTGTGGCTGCAAAAGGCTTGTGTAGAGATGTCGAATGACATGGGCCCCTACAGTTAATCCACACACAGCATTCTGGAGGCTCAAAGAATGCGCTGGCTATTCTGAGTTTTAAAAATACTGACAGCCATAGGTTCAGGCACAACTGTCAATGCTCCTCTGGGGAGGAAGGGAAAAAACATTCTTAAATCTATTTTAGCCAGCAATCAGACCACAGGCCTAAATCATAGCTGGCCTAGGCCGGTCTCTGGATTTATAATTGTGGGTAAAATGGTCAGAAAATAAAAACAGCATCCACAACTGGCACCTCTTCCGCTGCTCGTTCCCTTCTTGCCAGGCGATGCAAGGCTAGCACATTTACAGTGGCCAGCTCAAATGGAGTATTGTTCCCCCTCTCAGCCTTGAGAGGAGGCGCGCTAAAACACTAAACTAACAGTTGGACATTCCATACATTTTTAATGGCATTGCGCGCTCTTTATTTGTTGCTGTAACCCTGTGCCCTGAGCTGAATGAATGGTGCTATTGGTGGAGGCTAGTGCTGTGCTGCGGTGTGAAGGGAGAGGAGATGGCAACAGCGGCCCTCCTAGAGCACACGACAAGATTAGCTCACTCACTTTGTTTGCTAAGGTAGAATATGGGACGAAAATTATAGCCTGAGCACACCTCCTGTTATTTCTTCTAACTGTAGTTCTGTGTTGTTAGGCTTAAAATGAACACTGTCCACCTTATCCTAGGTGAGCACAGTACACCATCAGAGTTGACTTTACTCTGTGAATTCAAATGAGAAGCACAGCACTGTAAGCATTCTCTCATAGTCATGTATGAGGCTGTAGATTAATCTTTATCAGTGAACCCTTCAGAAGTTAGCCAAACACCCAGCAGCACTGGCACCACATTGGCTTGCCAAGAGGAGACAGATAAATACTAAGCTCAGCAGGCCAGTTTCTGTTGACATGTAAGGGGTTTCAGGCCTCTCCAAGGACTGCTTTAGATTAGCATGGCTTTCACTCTGCAGGTAGAGGTCACATTACCTCACCACTCCTAGGACCTCTGTTGCCAGTACAGACTGAAAATCAACTCTAAGAGCACATGACAACTGCACTCCCTCCTGACAAATATAAGATGATACAATAGTGTGCTAGCTACTAACATTTCCGCTACATGAAACATATAGCCCACACCAAGGAGGCAGTTCTACTACAAAACCAAACCTTCCTGCCTCACATCTTGAAGTCTTTACAAAACTCAAGCAAGCTGGAGAGAAAACAAAAGATCCTAATCTAATGGCCACAAGACTTCATTGCAGTTCGACTGAGAGGGACCAATCTACATTGCAATGAGTGTACTGTACTCATGAACTCATGTAACAATCACACACGTATACACACGCACCCACCCACCCACACACACTATATTAATGAACCCACAGGTCATGCAGACTATGGAGGGCCGTACTGAAGATCTTCCAAGTCCTAACCCCTGACAGAAAAACTGGATGTCTGACGCACCACGCTCTAACAATGCTGAGAAAGGGAAAATGAAAAATGGCCTTATCGCTCTTATCAATGGCTCTCTTTTTCTGTGTGTGTGTGTGTGTTACGTAAGGGGAAACGGAAGCCAGCCTCCCAGGACAGGAACAGATACTTGAGACGAGGACTCTGGGTACAGGCCCTACACCACTATGGAGAGAATGGAGCACAAGACCCCTCAGGATGTATTGCTCCAACCCTCCGCCCCCAGCTTAAAATGGACTCTGCAAACTGGACACGACAAACGGGTGAGGAGAGCCCCTCACATCCCCCGAGACGCTGGCCTTCTCTTCAACATTCCTCGGCCTCCCCCCGCTGTCAAAGGGGCAATTCACCGCCCTGCGCTGCTACAAAACCCAGGCAGCTTTTTAAAACAGGATGTTTGTCTGAGGCCTCCTTCCCCTCAAATAAACAATCCGCAAAACCTGATTTCTGGAGGCAGGGTGGAAGCACTCGAGTCACATTATTTCCACATCCCGTATCCTGGAGCATTGGGGCTCCTGAGGGAGTGTGGGCGGCCAGGCGCTGGGCAGGCTCAGGGCTGCGGTGGAAACCTGAGGCCATGTGCCAGGCTGCAGGGGGAGATGAGCCCAGGCTGCACCACTCTGGGGTCTGGGCTGGAGGAGGGGGATCATGGCCTGATAGGCTTGGGGAGGGGAGGGGGACAGGGCCCACACTGATGCAGTTGTCACTCCATCAGACCATACGTCTGTCTAGGCAGTCTGGAGTCTGGAGTACTGCTGCTAGATCAAGATGGCTGGATGTCTACAGAGCAGGAAACAGGTATACACCGCACACACTACATTTCAAAATTCAGGTCATCCACAAAGGATGGAGCGGCGGGATGGCACTTAAATGTGTTCCACTGCATATGATCGTTCCTGAGTTGTGCGAGACAGCTATAAATTAATCAGCTGGCTGTGGATTTGGGTGTGTTGTAAATGATGTCACCTACATTATGTCACCCTGGCATCCCAGTTTAGCTCAGGAGGGACAAAACAGAGCACGACTTAAAGAGCTATCCATAAAATACCAAGGGCACTGCACTGAACAGATGACCTAATGTGGAAAAACATATCGAGACAGTTGAGAACAAATTAGAGGTGCAATCCAGCCCAAGTCTTTTCAGATGTGTAGATATGCTATTTAATTAGTTCCTAGCAGAAGTGGAATCACATGCCTTCAAAGTCAGATCAACATCTATGGGTCCAATCTAATCCGCTCTAATCAAGAGCAGCATCACATGCCTTGATTAGACTGTCTAATTATTCTGTGCAATTCCACTGTCTCTGACACAGACAGAGGGAATGGGCTGCTGCCTAGTGCTGGCTCCTTCCTGACAGGGACAGGCACGCTGTGATCAGGATTGACTGGGCAATCTTCAATTCTCTTAGCTCTTGCGTGTGTGTATGTGTGCACACATACATGTGGATGTATAGGAAGGATCCTACGAAATGTAGGCTACAAAAATAAAAAAACAAAAGCTTCACCATAAGTACGGATGCCTGTTTGAGGCCTCAGCACCTGCACTCTGTACACTTTAATTTCCCTGAGCGATCTGTTCCGTGACTCACATGAGGCCCTTCCCATCTATCTATTAACTGCCTTGTTCTGCCTGGAAGAACCAGTCAATACCAGAGTGGACCTGACACATTGTCTGCAGGCGAGACATCCAGGGAGACTGCAGTGGCCTTAGCTCCAAAGACAGGCAGGCAGACAGAGAGAGAAAGGTATCATTACTGTGCGGGTGCGCTGACTGCCTGCTGATGCCCTCTTCCCTCCAGTGAGCGCTACAGCACTCTGTGTCCTCCATGTCTGGCAACCTTCAATCTTTCCGCTCCTTCTGTCCAATTTTCCTACGTTCTCAGGACGGGGAGTTAAGGAGGGAAATAAAAGAGGACACTAACTCAGGTCACTCTGCATGTCCTCTGGCCACTCCTTCAGGTTGCTGGGTTCAGCCTGACCACGCTCCCCGGCTCCTTGCACTTGCAATTACTCCCAGTGAAATCTGCGGGAGCCCCTCCGTTCACACCAGTGATCTCAACTCACACCAACGTGAGCGTGTACACACAGTGTTCTGCTGACAAATTCCACTGGGTTGATTGAGGACGCAACCTCTGATGAGTGGAGAATGTGGGCACACTGGTCTAAACTGGGTTCAGGGGAAGGCCTGCATCAGACTTCACTGTACACATTGTTATTGTGGTAACCCCTGAGCAGAATGACACCGATCCCTCTCAGAAAGAGAATACATTTATCCTACAATGACTGAAATCTTAACTGTAGTGAAACTAAACATCTTAAGTGCTTACTTTTGGCATGCCTCCTCAAATTGAGAGCAAGAGCTGGCCAGAGAAGCATTATAATGAAGAAGTGACAAACATAAAGAGCCCCTAAAGTCAGAGACAATGTGATTGACATAATAAAGTCAATGTGTAGGGGGAAAACACCCCCTCAGACAGTCATACAGGAAGCAATGAGACCTGCTTCAAAGGGCTTCACTCTGATGTCCACACGACGAGGCCCAGACAGTGAGGAAACAGGTGTGCAGGCAGCATAGGCACAGGCACATTCCCTCACACACACAGTACTATGGTATACTACGCACAGACTCGAAAGCCGGGCCAGCTCATGACGTAAACAGACATCAAAGTGTCCCTGGTGGGGGTGTCTTTCTCCCACATTGTGATACAGCCGTGTTTAAATAAATCACTGGGAATGTTCCAAATGTGTATGTCGAAGAATTCCACACAATAACTCAAGGTACGGATGCTACACTCGCACATTAAAGGAATAATTTGTACATGAGTGAGCTTTTTAAAAATGCATAGAGAAGTGCATAGAGAAATACATAGGTAAGAACATATACTGTAGTTAAAGGAGTGTTTAATAAGATTCCACCCATAATCAATTTTCAGCGGGTTAAGCAACTGCAAGAATCAATCAACCAGTGGGATCAGTTATGAGTGCTAATTAACTGTATCTAATCTGTAATACAATTCTGTAATTTCACAGTATTAACTTAACAACATAGAGTGGATGGATTTTAAGACATTTACCATCGTGACATGGCACCAAATAATCTAATGCCGAAATGGAACTTTTTCCTTTTCCATTGAATATATTCTGAATATTACTTTAAGTGGTGGAACAAACTTATCTACCAAACCAACCAGTTCCGATCTGTTTCTCTGCCATTGTTTGACAGAGAAGAATGTTTAGACTGGGTATTTCTGTAGCCCTGGGCTGCAAACTGTGGTTGCATATTTGACTACCCCCCCCACCCTCCCTCCACCCCACTCAGTGCCCCCCAGACTTGCTTTTAAGAGGTTTACTTGTTCCTGCATGAGGGGCGGAGTTAGGATCACATACAACTCCAGTTACACACAGACATTGTCTCTATCTAAGCTGCAGACGTGGGAATGGGAAGGGGGATCCACAGGCAGTGTCATCTCTGGGTCAGCCACAAAGTCTAAACAGGATAACCTGACCAATTGCATTATTGGCCTATATGTTAAAGCTGAGCTGAACAGGTTGTATAAGGAGGTCTTATGATGGCATGTTATTCTGACAAACTAGGGCAAACGCTCGCTGGAGAGTGTGTACTGCTGACCAGATGTTGCCGGCTTGTTTCATTCAGTGTGGGCTCTCGGTATCTAAAACATTTGACTTGAACCTCCACACACAATCCTACTGTCCAAATGCATAATAACATCAGAGGCAAACTGGCTACACAAATTAGCTCACAACAGGCAAAACTGCCACCCTGCAGTGCATTGGTCATTGTCTTTCCCAAGTCCAAGTTGTTGAGACTGTCAGAGCCAATGGAGTGTGATCTGGCCCGGCCTATACAAGCAGCAACACAGTTGGAAGAAACCAAAGCCTAGCATGTCTAGATCCTCCCTCCTCACCACAGTCTCTGAGGAATTGTGGTGCGCGCTCTGACAAGCCCCTCATTTGTTGACTCAGGGAGTGTCGCCGGGCCATGCTGAGGTGGTGACAGCATGTGTACTGGGGAGGAGGGGGCCTTCGCTGACTGAATACTTCACTGCCAGGTAGCCATGTCAACTGTTCAATGTCCAGGCGTCTGAGCCATGGCAGACCCCTGAACAGGAAATGCTGTTCCTGCAAGCCCCAAAATGAGGGCTCTGAATCCCCGTCCACATGAATCTGATACTATGCATGCAGACTGTGGTCCTAGCTTGAAGGGGGAGGCATGCTGACTCTATGCCATGAGAAAGGAGTGTTTCATTTCAAATCAGAGGACAGGACTGTTTCTACTCGCTTCCTTTGGTGTGGCCCCATTCACAGGAGCAACTCCATTTCCCTGAACCCACCCCTCCCTGCAGCCCACTTACAGCCAAGCTAGATAGAGCTGTGTGTGTGTGAGTGCCTGTGCACATGCGTGTGCACAAGTATGTGTGCTTGTGTGTGTTTCTGAGCGAGCTTGGATCTTATTACAGTTTGATCCCACTCAAATATTTCTGAAAGAAAAACAGAGGAGGGGAGGCCGGCTCTGTGGCCAATGCACACGCCCCGCTGAACCTCTGCACCGCTCACAATGAAACCTTTATCTCTAAAGCTTGCACTGCTCATAATGGCCTTTAATGAGAAGGAATAAAGCACAACATCAAAACGAAATTACCTTGCTAAGTTTGTGCATTTACCCAGACAGACTCAACAGCTATAAAGACTACAGTACTGAACTGTAAAAAAAATACTAGTTAAAATACTTTCTGAAAGAATTATACTTCTCCTTTCACTGTTAGATGCTAGGTCTGATTTAACTATTTCAAAGCCAAACAAATAGGACAATGCAACACTGAACAGAGGGTTAGATCTGTGATTTATTACCACCTACTTCTAAATATGTGTGACCTGTGCCATCAGGAGAATAACAGGAGAACTCTGATAAGAAACTGATTCATACTACCTATTATTCCAGTTTAAAGCTGTAAGCACAGATATGGGCGCGCTCACTCAAACACAAACAAACGGACAAAGATACGGAAAAACATATGCAAACCCATATCCAGAGAGACAAAGACACAAATGGCATATAACAACATATTCATGTCATTGTATCTTCTAGGCACAGCAATAGATGTTGTTTCGCCTAATGACCTAATGATCTGTTTTAACCATAATCCAGGGAGGAGGCACAACCCTTGATTCGATCTCCTCTTGATATTCTCTTCATTAAGGTTAAGGTTATGTTTTAACCTCACAATGTACTAAATAAATATGTTTATATGCTGAGCAGAAGTGTCACCCCTTTTCCAAATGATGTTGCTTTAGTAATATGGTTGCACTTTGATTCAAGGTAGTGGACGCGCTGCCATACCAGCGCTACTCTTTCAGTTCACGCTTTCAGTTTCTCACTTCCATTACCCAAAGTCTAGTTAAGAAAGAATGAAAGTTGAGATTCTGATTCTGATATATCTGATATATATCATTAAATGATTAGAAGCAACACAGAGCATTTGAAGATGATTTTTCCAAAACAAGATATCTACTGTCCCATTTGGAAATAAGTGACACCTACTCTTAGTGACCCTACTCTACTCACAAAATTAAAACAAGCAATGTTATCCTTTAAAAGACTTCAAAGGTAACTAAAATCCTAGGTTGACAATAATAGTGCATTTACAGACAGGATCCTCTATGGCTATGGAATGATAAATTTAAGGTAATGATTTTCTAAAATCAATACATAGCATTTCGGACATGAACTCCTTATTTGGAGGCTGAAGACCGTTTTTAGGAACACACCCACCTGAGAATTCCCCCGGTGTGATGTTTGGTGAGCTGGCTGCCTCAGTTTCAGTGTAAGACAATGTGGAGTCTGACAGATCTGCAGTGAACAAAACAGAAATCAGCTTCTGACAGTGACGCCTGCTGCCCTGCCCTCTCACTGACCGTCAGAACAATGAGAGCTGTGGGCTGCTCCTGTGTTAAATCAATATTTCCCAAAAAAAGAAAAGCAAATTTCCTTTCAATTTTGTTTATACCCTAAAAATCATCCCTATTTAATATAAAATTTTGTGGTGAGAACATCTTCCCAATCTCTCAAACACTATAACCTTTGTCCCAGCAATAGTAGATAACATGGCAACTTCACTCACAGGCTTCACCTGATGGTTTACCTTTACTCCACCCCCACCCCCCACCCCCCATCCCCCCAAACGCAGGCCGGAAACCCCAGCTGTACTCAGGCTTGCGGCCCCAGCTAGCAGCCAGGCTCCAGAGTCCCAGCAGCCCACACCACATACTACCCACACTGGCTCCGGCTGGCATGCTGACATTATGCCACTTGCTGGCCTAAGTCTCAGCTCAAAGCTACTGCGCAAATTGCCAGTCACTGGGCCTAATTACAGCCATTAAAATTCTTCACGTTATTTTATTCCTGCTTCTTCCCCCTCATACTCCCTTTAAGCCAAAGATTCAACCAGAGAGTATCCATGCAGACTGCTTTTTATACAACTTGTCTGTTATTATGACTAATGAATAAAACATGATTAATCATGTCACTGCAGTTATAATTTCATCAAAACTACCTGGTTAAATGTGAAAACACTTCAAAGCAGAATAGTTAATTTTGATGGTAGAATTCAGATAAACATCAATAAATGAGGGTGATACAGAGGACGTGCTTCAGGTGCATTATAGTTCATCTCTGTGTTTGTCACTTACCCAGTGGCTTGTGTTCTTCATTAGGGGAAAGCCTCGAATAAGGGGGTGGGGGTGACTCTGTAACACAAAACAGTCATGTCAATAACCTAATAAAGAAGGAAATGGTCTTTAAGAAATAGAAAAAAAAAAACGTAATCCCTGCAGTAGATACCTGTAATTCCCTCAACGTGAGTCATATTCATGTTATTCAAACTTGAATGAAGGCTTTGGAGTCTGAGTACATCTATCTGGCTATCTATCATCTTTAATTAAGCAATGCTTAGATACATTGGAGTTATATAAGGACACAGTATGTTTAGTAGTTAAAAGCCTTAAACAAAGGCATAAATGTTCAGCTGCAGACAAAGATGAGCCATTTAAGTAATTATGTTTTGTTACACATATCCTGTGCTATTACATTTCCTATGCTCTTCTTTGCACATCAAAATAGCCCACTATTTTCTAACTATTGTAATATTAAGTTAATCAAACACTTGATGATTTGGTAATAATGACTTGGATAATGCTATTACAAAATGGCCATAGTTTCCTTCATAAGACTTTAATGAACGCAGCGAGAAAGACATCTATAAACAACACAACATAATACAAGCCACAACAGAAGCTTTGACAAATAACTCAAGTGCTGACATCTATTCAGTTCCATTTGTGAGTAAACAACAAACTACATCCTAACCCTCACTGATTGCTTTATGATTTGACTAAAGTATTAAAACATTTTGTTCAAAGGATCAAAGAAAGCTAGTTACAAAACTATGTATTTGTTGTTGTTGTGGTTAATCATTAAAGGGCTTTGTATCATTTAATGGAAGCAGACATTGCTACGACCACAGAGCCTAACAACAACTTTTAGTTCGTAGTTAAATAGAGTAAATCTCTACTTCTTAACTTTATCGTGTTCAGAAACCTTGATCTTTGCTAATGAAAAGAGGGGAAATGAAGAGAAAACTAGCAAAAAAGCACAAAGGAAAGAAAACTTAGTGAGCACACTGTGACCTCGCCTACAGCGAAAAGGGGAAGGAGAAAAGCATAATAGCAGCGGGTCCTTTAAGAGTGGCGGCAGTAATTGCCAGGATCTGAACTCAGTCACTCAGATACACAGCTAGTCAGTCTGGCGCCAGTAGTATGCAAACTGTATATTATCACCACTCCTTCACCTAAATAGCATGAGGGGACCTCCTTAGGACAAAAGGGCTTTTAAAGCGCAACTTGAAACTGATCTCATTTGAAAAGTATAATGCCTGGCCAAATAAAAGGAAAATGTTTTTGTCCACTTAAATCCAAGTTCTTTTGCCACACATTACAGACTGTGGTATTCTTTACAAACAGACATGAAACCAACATCACCAGTTTATTATCTATTTTTTTTTAATCAAATACAAGTAGATAAAACTACAGTTAAAAATATTACTCAAACATATCGTCATTTTTGGGCATGTTTTGAGTTGTGTTTTTACACAGGAGACACTTTACAACTGACCATGTTATTCTTATGTGTAATAATTACCTATTTCTTACTTCCCCATTTATAAACAATGTCAAAACCAGCGATTAAGGTTTTGATTCAAAGGCCCCTTTCTTGAATAGCATGAAAGAAATACCAATTCTATCGAGCCACGCATGAGCGCATGTGAGCTATGTCTACTACGAGCCTAAGTCCCAATAAGGGGTATGCGCCCCTCTCCCTCCTCTTACAATTCATCTTGCTAGTTTTAAGTGAAAGCAACTTATGCAGCACAGCCTCACATCCACTTCTGCAAGGGAACAACTTTCCTACTCCTTCCGTCTGACACAATCAATTCAAACTTCAAACACCATGCTTTAACAGCAATAGCAAATAGCTATATCATCAGTTCTGATCTGGTAGGACACCATGGTGGGACAGGAGGGCCAAAGCCACATCAGTTTCCCACATTTGCACGCTATGAATTCTGATATTGTTAGACTTATGACTTTGAAGTGCCTGTCACAGCCAGCTGGCTCTAGTAAACGTGGATGTTATGGAAAATCCACCTCCTGTGCCAGTGAGGAGACAGAAATACTGACGCTTGCATCTTTACACACGATACCACACGTTGTCATCGGGTCAGTGGGGTCGAGTGGCCCAGCGTTTAAGGTTTGCCAAATCACAAGCCTGCCCCTGCCAAAATTCACTCTGTATGATATAGGTCAGTGTGGTTCTGGCTTATTGATTGTGAAAATTAAGTCCAAGCGCTCCACCACAACACTAACTAAAGCGACCTTTGCCACTGGGTCCAAATCTCTGAGAAAGGCTATACAGTCATATACATTTCATTACATTCTTGATGGAGCGACCTACCTGGCACTAACCCCAAAGAAACAGGGGCAAGCCCCCAACATAGGCCCGGGTGACTGTTACACTGCGGACATATCATATTTATGAACACTAAAGATGTCATGTATGTTATTAGGTACTACCATGAAGCCTTCACCCCAGAAGAACCGTAACTACTGTAGCAGTCCAAACAAACACACTCCTTCATCATAAGGCCCAGATGTCACAGGCCGGTGTGAGGGATGTTCTGGTGTTGAACTGTAACAAGTTATCTTTGGCATGGGGAAAACTGTTCAAACAGTTTAGGTTACTGTTATTTTCAAAACTGAAGTAGACAAATTGTACTATATGTTTTGTGGGCATTTTGTCAGTATTTCTTCCCAGATATACTGAATATATTCAGAATATAACACCCCACTAGCAAACAGCCAGTGTCTTCCAGACTAATATCCTCTCACATGTATGTTGTCAAATCTACCCCATTCCACATCCTTAGGCCAAAGTGAGATTATAATTGTTCACCTTGTCATAAGGATGACCTTAGTAATCATTAACGATTTAATCAAATGGCCAGCCTTTCTCTATCTCTGTGTATGAAAGTAAACCAAACACCAGGCAAATAAAACAGGCTGATAGGGGGAAGATTTGTCAGAGCATATTTCAAAGCCCTTCAAAGTTTTACAATCTTGAAAACTTTTCTGCCACACAACTATTAATATGGAATTTTTGTTGCATTATCATGTATCCATATGCAGGATTTTACTTGCACGTTTGCAGCATTTGGATTTGTTACGCATAGTAGCATAAGAGTCAAAGAAAAGATTTGAACAGTTTGTTATTGTAAAGGAAAGATGAGGGAATGCAATTTTATAAGGATAGGAGAAATGTATGTTGGAAAAGCATATGCACCCAAAGAAATAGAGATTATTGATGATGTATGATTATCTGGTCTACTTAGTGACTTTTTCCCAAGCAGCACCGTTTGGTTAGGCCTGTATGGTGCTGCCTGCAGTATACCTGAGTAGTTGACACCATTGCTGAGCACCAGATGCCCTTACCTGGCCCACAGAGCCGGCTGTAGTGATAGGGGTTGCAGCATACTGACGGACTGTCCAGGGCCCCAAAGCTCTTACACTCACAGAGCGGTTTGAGCTGGGCCGAGTGCTGGAGGTCGGACCAGCGGTACAGTTTACACACAAGCAGCTGTGGGGATGCCGTATGGCCGCCCAGCCTCAACTCTGTCCGGGACACCATGACACAGTCGCTGGGCATCCCTCCTCTGGACTCCACTGCCTCCAATAAGGTATCCAGCGTTTTTTCCTTTAGCCTTTTTAAAAGAGAATATGTGGCTGATTTCAGTTCTTGCTCTAATACCGTGCGCGGCATCGCCTCCTGCGCCTCAGGAGAGCCGGTATCCCGTGGTCCAAGGTTCCTCAGCACGAAGTGACACGACCCCGGTTCCCTGGTGCCCTGAGCCGTCTCTGGACCCCTAAGCTCTGAGTGGTCCCGGTCTTTAAATAAACAGCACGTCACTGTCCTGCACTCACTGTCCTGTATGGAGCGGGGGCTTCCCTGCTCCTGGACGCACACCGCACCCCCATCTTGGTCCGAGGTGACCCCCAAGCCGCTGCTCTCCACGGGACTCCGGGTACACACACCCCCTATGTCCCCTACAAGAGACCCGCTAGGGGTCATCGGTCTGAGCTCCGTTTTGGGAATTTTCTCTGGGTTGTTGCCGAACAGATCGTCCCTACACCCCTCACTAGTTTTGCCATTTCCATCTTCCCCTTCTTTATCTGGGATCAAACGGCTTCTCCAGAGTCGCCGCACAAGACCTGAGCGTTTCGTCCTGAACATACGACAACTTGAAAATCTATATGGGGTTTTTATTCTTGTACAGATATCCGAGTATTACAGGTACTTTTGTGGTCGTCGCACAACATTAATGTCTGTTAAATGCCGTGCAACGCATGCACAGCCAATTGATGAGCATTGGTGGCAAAACCGCAACATTAGAGTCAAGGCTATATTGTTGCATCTATAACAATAAAACCGCGCAATAAATGCACTGCAGCATTATAATCAAAATGCATTCATTTAGCCTATTATATTGTAAATAGGCAAGCGGGCGAAACTGGTGTTATCCAGGATCGTTGCGGAATGAATTCTTTATATGTTTGCTACGAACGGATAACAAATGTAGAGTACATGATAACATAACATAATAAACTAAGTAATATAATCCAAAACCAGTAGCCTTCAACGAAAGACAACAACTCTATACTACTTTCTATACCGGCACGGGGAGCATGAGGTACTTCGAAGCGATTTAATCCCAAGCAAATGCACTAGAAGTCCGGATCCTTGTCGTCTTCTAGAGATCTCAGCGCACTTCTTTTACAATCCCAAAAAATATCCATGCGAGCTGAAACTATAGAAAAGGATCAATCCGGGGGCTGAATCGCGCTCCTGCTTCCCTACTCAGATCTAACCAAACTGCAGCCCAGATCCCTTTCTTTCTCCGTTTCTCTCTCTTTTTTCTTTTTTTCTCTCTTCCTCACACACACACACACACACACACACACACACACACACACACACACACACACACACACACACACACACACACGCACGGGGCCCCCGAGGAGAGCGGTGGAGCCATTGGCTGACTACCATCATGTGCTAGTCTAGACACTTTGGCGGCTGTGAGCTGCACTGATTGTTGCGCAAACAAGGTTTCAAGTTTCTTAACTCTTAAAGGCGTAACATCCACCTCTCGTTTTTAAGTTAAAGTTACTAAAACTTCTTTACATACACGCTGCCTTTAGGAGTTAAGTGTTTTGAATATAAAAACAAGCAACCGAGGAACTTTCACTGTGTAGAGCAGAGAGAGTATATTTATTTTTTCCCCAAAGAAGTCAGCATGCATGATGAAGTGAATAATGTTTTTTTTTTGATGGGGACACTTAAACATGGGCGTCAGTTGGGTATGGCAAGGCATGGGCACTCGTCAGATCTTTGCCTAAGTGAATCCAAATTTGATCTTGTACTTTTTATGATTATAATGGAGAGTAAAGATGAGGCCAAAAATCCTCATAAATTTACTATGTAAACTTACAATGTCTAAAAAATTACATTAGGGGAGCATTCAGCACTAATGTTTCCTCTAGACTGTGTGTCTGTGGAAGATAGTTTGGTGACCTACATGTAAAAATCTATCACATGAACCACATAATAATAAAATCTTGTCAGTCATCAGTCATTGCCCAACTTGTCCCCATAAATCTATTCCATATAAGCAGGTTACAAAGTTTTGGTGGCACTGACGTTAGATGCAGAAACTTTGCCAGACCTTAGCCTTTAGTGAACTTAAATGCACTTAAGCATAACAAGGGACAGCAGTGACCATTGCATGCAGTTTGGCATTTCCAAGTTACCTGCACACAAGGAATTTGCACTGGAGTGGGAAGCCACAAATTCCATGCACTGACCTCATGATGGGCAGGGGCTTCATTTAGGTGCCAAATCCATCCACTTACAGCCACCAGCAAGGCCGGGTTAAATATCCCTCCATCCTTACAATATAATTAGCACTTAATAGACTAAACAGGGCTTTGATAGCAGGAAGACGTACCACAGCAAGAACTATAGTAATCTTATAACAAATTAACAGAAGAATGTCAAGCAAATGTCAGGTATATTATAGAGATACCATTGGAGATTAAAAAAAATATATATATTAAGTAAGAACACAGTACATTAAGTAAGTATAAGATCACTATGAGTTCATTATGACTACAGCAGATAGGGACTTAAGTCCCTAAGGTTTAATTATAAGAATATTATAGTGACTTATAGCTTATGAAGCCTACATCAAAGTTGGATAAAGGGGAATAAATAGACAATGAAAAATAAAATAGAAAATGTCTCAGATGTGTTATCTCCATTTAACACAAAACTATCTATCTGAAAGGAGTCATTCTTTTTTAAGTATGTCTTTGAAGTAAATTGTAATTTAATGACTTTAAATCAGTGTCATGAAGTTGTGAAAAATGTAGAACAGGAGGGAGAAAGTAAAACCTGTAAGTGTGGCTGTCAGGACCTTTCAAATCGTCTACATTTGGAACAAAAGAACATGAAGAGGACAGCGCTGGGTGTATGGTAAAATAGTGACAGAATGAGGACACAGGTTGCTTGCACTATTTAAAACAACATAAACATATTTTCATAGTTAATTAAGAGTGGAGTCTATGTTCTATAGTAGCTTTTAGCAGTTGAACTTTATAGCAGCTTTAAGTGAGACAAGAAAGAAATGAAGATTCTGACATTTTTCACCCTGAGTTACTTCAGCACGGTTTGGGAGACAAGGGTCTTCATGAGGGCCGGAGTCACAACAGGTGAATTCCTGTTTGGTGACGTCTTTACAAGTCTGCCTCCACCTTATCTCATGTTTCTTGTCTTGTCAGGGCTAACAGTAAATAAGTGGGAGCTCCTATTTCTTGTTTGATTGTTGCTGTTGTTAATAATACTTGACTACTATGGCAGGCACACATCTAGTCATTGCTAATTATAATAAAATAAGATTTTGTAGGAGATAGGCAAAAGGGTATATCATTAATATTCTTAACTCTCTATCATGGGCATAGAGGCCACTGAGTACTATACAGTTATTACAGTTTCTTTGTATCTGGCCTTTTAAGAGTTAAACTATACTTGCTCTGAAATCAGCAAGGCAAAGCCACACCCCCAGATGTATTAACTTGTTCCAAGAAGCAAAAGTTCAAGAATAAGCACTGCTGATTGGTTCAGAAACATTCAAGGCTTGCCCCCTAGTGAAATAAGTTGCTCCCGCTATTGAGTTTATAATTGGCAGTGAATAAAATACAATTCTTTAACTTGGCGGCATGCCAAAAACATGGCTCTACATAAGCAAATCTGTCATAAATCATTATTTTATGCTGATAATTCTTCAAATGTAAAGTTACTTTAAAATCACACATCACATCTGAAACTTTAATTGTAAAGGGGCTTGTGCTTGGGTTAAGGATAAATTATAGTAAGTTATATGCATTATTATTTTGCATGTGTGACATACTAGGGCATGACTGAGGGCACAATTTTGTATATAAATAAAAACTGTTTTGTTTAGTTTTGATTTTTAAAGCAGGGTGAAGAATATGGGCTATAGGTTTTGTATTAAAAATGTGTACCTTAAGGCATGTACTACTACACACTTATATTAAAACGCATACACAGACACACGCACGCACAGACACCTTTATGCCCATACACACGTTTGTGCCCCCCCCCAACACACACACACACACACACACACACACACACACACACACACACACACACACAGGACATCTCTGAGGCTCTGGGTTGCACCAGTAGGGACGCCGAAGGCTGCAGCAGTAGAGTGTGCCAGTGTCTGAACTGGAGTCAGGTTTCCCTGGCAGGCTTAGGGCTTTAGGGCACAGGGAGGTTACTGAGGGTGGACATGGAGGCCCTCATGCCTGTACTGTGTTAGTGGCACCTGTTGCAAATACATTCCCCTTTGTAACTCAATCACATGTCAGACAAGGAAAAGAAAACTGTTATTGCAAAGTACTGCTTCATTTAAATCAGTGTCATGCAATTTTCAATTAAGTCAAAAGAAAACATAATTGGCCAATAAGTCATTGTGGCTGAGCGCTCTACCGACCCTGCTGCTGGAATTCATTCTTATGAGACAAATTTCCTAAAGCATTAGGAGCATGTAACCATATTAGATGCTTTGATTCTGCTTTGGTGTAACATGGGTTAACATACCGATGTTCCAGTGGCCCTATAACCCTAGAAGAAGGTAAGGTTCTTCACTCGGTCACAGATACAATGGGTTAACTGCAGACCCTGCAAATGAATGCCTATGGTAGGTTGATGAAAGGTCAAAACAGGTACTCTCAAAAGCAAAGGTGTTAACCAGTACCGACTTATGATTCCCTCTGAATCACATCCACCACTCACATACTGTATCTCCCTCCTCTACTTGCTCTAATGTGCTCCTCTCTTGAAATAAATCTACTTTTTCTTCTTAACTCTTATGTTTTTGCCTAGCAAATCTCTATCATACATGAGCATCCTAGGGACACAGGAATATTTGTACTTGTCCTTTGTACTTCCTACTAATTCTACTGTTGCACTCATAAGCGTTGCACTAAATACGAGCATCAGCTCTACACCTGAAACAGAAAATATAAAAGTAGTGGCTTTTTGGCTGGTTGTCACTGGAGAACCACTTCCATTGCTATATAAACATCGAACAAAAAGTTCGGAAATTTGTGTTTGGTAGATTATTTCTCTGTTGTAACAATGCTTCTTGGCAATACATTTTATACCGTTGGAAAGCCTGTTTATTTCCCTTTTAAATGGTGCCTCATTTGTAAGGAACATGCATTTGTGGGATGAGCAGCACAGCTGAGTATGTGGGTTGCGCTCATGTAAAATTTGCCAAATCTTCTCTGCCAATGCCAAACAGCTTATTCTGCTGTTGCTATTGACTCTTGTTTGGTAGATTGGATGATTGAAGTCTATCAGTAACAAGGAAGAAACAAGACATATTGGCAATTTTACAATTTATTCATTTAACAAACAGTCAGGAGCCTCAGTAGCGTGTGGAAGAACCATACACAGCCACAACAGTCTGGCACCTCCTCCTCATGCTGGTCACCAGCCTGGTCACACACTGCTGTGGGATGGCATTCCACTCCTCAACCAGGATTTGTCGCAAGTCAGCCAATGTGGTTGTGTTGGTCACTCTAGCATGAACAGCACGCCCAAGCTGATCCCATAAGTGTTCAATTGGGTTGAGGTCAGGACTGTTGGCAGGCCATTCCATTCTCTCTACTCCCAAATTCTGGAGGTAGTCTCTGATAAACCCCGCTCTGTGGGGGCGAGCGTTGTCATCTTGGAGGATGGAGTTCGGTCCCAGACTGTGGAGATATGGGATTGCCACTGGTTGCAGAATCTCATCTCGATATCTCTCTGCATTGAGATTGCCTCCAATGATGACAAGCCTTGTTTTTCCAGTGATGGAGATGCCGCCCCACACCATCACACTGCCTCCACCAAAAGGTGTTACTCTATTGGTGCAGCAATCAGCATAGCGTTCTCCCCGTCTTCTCCACACTTTGACCCTACGATCCAACTTCCGTAGGCAGAATCTGGACTCATCGCTGAACATAACGTTCCTCAACATGTTCAGGTTCCAGTGCAGGTGTTGCCGACACCAGCTTGAAGTCGCCCCATCGCACAGGCCTTATCGAGATCAGACAAACGTGGCATGCTGATTCTTGGAGCAGACACCAATTGACCACTGTAGCAGGGCCCATGCTCACAGGTGCTGCCAATCAGGTGCCAATCAGGTACCTGATTGTCAGCACCTGGGGGTACCGGAAGCTCAAAACAAGAGTCAATAGCAACAGCAGAATAAGCTGTTTGGCATTGGCAGAGAAGATTTGGCAAATTTTTCATGAGCGCAACCCACATACTCAGCTGTGCTGCTCATCCCACAAATGCATGTTCCTTACAAATGAGGCACCATTTAAAAGGGAAATAAACAGGCTTTCCAACGGTATAAAATGTATTGCCAAGAAGCATTGTTACAACAGAGAAATAATCTACCAAACACAAATTTCCGAACTTTTTGTTCGATGTTTAGAACCTAACATTCAGTGATACATAGCCCTATTTTATTTCTCTTTTGTTATATAAAACCATCCTCACATGTACTAGATTGCACAATGTCAGAATTGAATATATCTTTATTTCCTATTCATTGAAAAATGTTCAACAGTGTGAGTTCAAGCAAGGTTTGAACCTAGATCTTCAGTGGACTTTAATCCGAAGGCAGACACTTAGGTTACTGAAAGTGATAATCCACAAGATTCTTTATCCTTTTTAATTACTTTGTACTGACGTCTACACATGAAAATTGGAATTTATCAAAGTTGTTCAGATGTCTGAAGGAAATTTAGGAAAACCTGAGACCACACACAGGATGTGTGTGGTCTTTTTCGTCAAGTCTTTCCACTTTTATTGATGAATTTTGATGTTAAATAGGCTGCTTTGAATGTATGCCTACTTTTTCTCAATGTTTTGCAGCATGAAGAATGCAATATTTTAAAGAAGATTATTTGATGTAGATGCTATTTCAATTAATGACTGATCAATGTACCTTTACTCTGTTATTAGAGACTAAAGGGCTAAAACGCTGCAAAGTCCCAAATAATTTGGACTCAGAGGGAAGGTAAAAGAGGGGTAGAGACATTTTCCTACAGGTCAACCCACAGTTGGCCTTCATGTTCCTTTGGTTGGCTACGCTATTTGTTTTTTTCAATGGTGGTGAGTATTACCACAATTTATTGTTACTGAGGTTCTTCTTTGTCACTTTCTTCAGTGCCATTTTGGTCCGGAAGATTATGAATGTGGGTGTTCTCCTTTGCCTAATATGGCATTTTCAAGGCGGTGCCATTATGTTAATTAATGATAATTAATGTCCTGTGAATGCGCTTCCAGTTTAGGAATAATTGCGATTCATCAACATACGCACGTGGATGCGATGGAAAGCACGTACTTCCGAACATTTGATAAATACAGCGGCAGTTGTTAGTCTGTAAAATTGTACAAGGAAACGTACACACATATTTACGAAATTATTGATAAATGAGGCCCATTGTGTGGAAAGCACACAGAGCTGATGTTTTTATGCATTTGAATTCCATTGTTGCGTAGTTACTACAGAACTGTCAAGGAACCATTGCTTAAAATAGGATTCAGGCCATAGAGATAATTCAGGCTATCTCTCTGAAATGTTGCTGTGGCAGCTCACTGGAATTGCATTCTGGTTTTTACAACGTGATGGCCATGTGCTCCAGCGCTACAGTGTTATGAAAAATCACTCTAGGTACTACACAATTTGTGGTTCTACAAAGAACATTTTGTTTTAAATGGGACGACTACTATATCACAAGTGGTCCTGGTAGCAGCAATGAACCAAAGTTTCAAGAGCTTCTTCAAATACTAATGCTAATTCTATAAAGTTCCATTTGGAGAACTGTTGAAGAACCATCTTTTTTAGAGCGCAATTTAAAAACAAAGGCCAAAATACCATCTGGCCATTTTTTAAATTGAGAAATCAAAGTTTAGGCATTTGAACTTTTCGTCCTGCGGTCATATCCAAGTCCTACTGCCCTAATGTGTGCTGCATGTGTGAAAGTGTGTAAGGAAAGACTTCTTCAAAGAGTAGGAGGTAATTGAGTCGGAGGGTCTAAAACAGGGCACAGCTGTTCACACAGGCCTGTCCCCTGGCCTGCCCCTCTCCCTGTGAAGGCCCAGGCCCATGCACCCCTGGAGACCTCTGGGTAATAATGCAGTGGTCACGCCAGCCCGGCTCACCACTGACACTTCAGAGGAAGAGGAGAGCAAATCAAATTAAACATGGCTGAGAGATAGGGATGACAAAGCTGTGGCGCTTACTCACAAATCCAGCTGAAAAAAGCATTATAAACAATTAAGTATTTTTTTCCATTGTGTCTTATTCCAGTGTAAACCTTCTTTTGTCAGATTCAAGAACCTAAACACAGAAGACATCAAGGGCTTTGACAAACCAGATGTGTGTATTCTGTTGTTTGTACTTGTTCATAACCTGAAGGGGCAATAAATTATGACACATCAGCATACTGAATTCATGTCCAGGACAAACTATATTAAAATCATTGTTTACAATCAAAAATAAACCTGTTAAGGTGTTACAATAAACTGTAGCTTACGAGAAAAATATTATACAGTACTGTTGGACAATTTTTATGACAAGCCACACATTTTGGCATTGGGAGACGCTGCACAGTCACAGCAGAGATACCAGAGGAGCCAAACAGCCGAACCCAACAGTCAACACTGTCATAAAATGCATTAACCTGTGATGGCAGCTGCATATTCAAACCACACAGAGCATTCACTCAATTTGGTTAGGAGAACCGGTTTGGAAGATAACAAATACACATTCTCTACAGTCCCAGGGCAAATTCGTGGCTATGACATGTGGACCTAATTAATTTGAAGTTCATTTGAATGTGATCTAAGCTCCCAAGTTGATCATCTGCTTTAATCTCCTCTTTGGAGATTAAAGTACCATTGGGCTACCTGGCTTGCTGGTTGATGTAAACAACTGAACCATTAGCAAACCTAGCCTCTATCAAATTACTTATTGTACATACATAGAAGCACTGCTTAGACAGTTGCTTGCCAGTAGCGCTGTCGTCCATCTTTGGAGGACGGGCATGAAAGTGAGTTTTTGAAAGCCAGATATCGTAGCACCGTAATATGTCACTGGTCCTGAACAACATCTCTATGAAATCCAGCAGTTATAGTATTTATCTCTGCCAAGGAGGTTGTGTTTTCACCCGTTAGTTTGTTTGTCCATTTGTGTTTCAGCAGGATATCTCAAAACTTATGAACAGATTTCCATGAAATTTGGTGGTCAGATAGGTGTTGGGCCAAGGAACAGTTGATTCAATTTTGGCAGTGATCCAGATGTGGGATTTTCACTATTATCATTTTTTGCCATAACTATGAAATAAACACAGACTTGATTCCAAATCCTAAGGGTATGTTTGCATTGTCACAAAATCAATTTGCCTTTCAATCAAATTGCCTTTGGGTGTTACAGCAAGGCAGAGAATTGCTTGTCGTTGGTGAAAGTCTGCATTCTCAGCCGAGTCTTCTACGTTTGTGCTATGGGATAGTAAAAATCTGAATACACCATTTATGAGATACTAATCAATAAGATAGGATTTGATTTGTACAAAAAGATTTTACCTCATCGTGATGAAGTTTGATAGCATCCAGTTATAGAGGAGTGAAGTATCTTTCCCTGACTGACCTGAATTTGGCTCTTGAAGATCAAGGCACTGTGGAGATTGCAATATGGTTAAAATTTCAAAGGAGAAACACCCAAACTATGGACCTTAGGCACTTAGGAGTTAAGGGCACTTAGCTGTCTAAATACATCATGCACATGCAGCTAACAGGCTTAGCTATCTTTTAGCCCAAAATTGAACAATTATATTTGAAGATTATAATATATCTTACATCCAGATTTACAATGAACAGTCAATGCAACGCCCTGTTGCATTGACTGTTCATTGTAAAACACTGAATTTCTGCAACACACATGAAAAAACAGAATCTCTATATCTTAGTGATTCAAGATATATAGCCATTTCTTTGCACAAAAAACAAGGAATAAATAAATGCTTTGCATACCATAACACTTAGGTAAACTTTGCAAAACTCACCTATTGTCTGACTTTTACCACAATGATGCAGTGAAAAGTGTTTTTGTATCATGAAACTGGAGGGAGAAAAAATGGAACAGCCATGGGCAAAGAAGCATGGTTAAATTTTTAATTGGAGGCAATTTGATTCATTTAGTTGTGTTGGAGACGGAGAGTCCGGGGAGACAGTGCCTGAGGCAGTGTTTTTGTCATCTTCTTTTTGTATCAGTGGGAGTAATTCATGTCCCCAGGGGCCGGCTGTCAGTAGCAAGGCTCCATGATCACATTCCTTCTGATCCAGGCCATTATTGGCCCATTCAGCAGCACTGGAGCCTGCTTACGTGGGCCTCTCTCTGGGCTGACCTCCTGGGCCCTCGCCTGGGCCTGACTCAACACTCCCACTAATCCACACCTCAAAGACTACAAACACAGACTTAGATTAAAGTCTGGGGATGGAGTCACACAACCATCCACATGAGCATAACATGATCAGCACACATACGCTTTTAACACAGCACACAACCCTGCCCAGAGTCCGCAGTCCACACACACACTAGTACATACATGCACACACATGCATGCACGTTAACACAGACACACACACACACACACACACACACACACACACATTATGCTGTTAACAACACGGTGTTATGAACTGTAATGACTATATAGACTGTGTGAGACTGTATAGAATGTGCCATAAAGAACAGAAGAGAAGATGCCTACAGAACATAATAATCTGTAGGCACCCATCTTGTAATGATGGATCAATAGTGAGGTTATCTGCATTATCTGTGTTTCTGACCTCTCTTCCTGAAAGACAAAGCCAGTAGAGCTTTGGAAACACAGTAAAGACATACAGTACGCAGAGCCAGCCATTGTGAAGAATAATATTTTCCCTTTCTATCAGCATTTGTTCAGAGACAGACTGCCTTTTACATACAGATAACAAAGTTACACTTCTAATTGCGCTGTCTCTGCCAGTGTGATTTCAGCTTAATCACCGAGGCATTCCTCTTGGCTGCAAATTAGAGGCGTGTCTAAAGGCAAAGGTAACAAGCCCTGTGGTGGGAGCCACACCCTGTCTCGGCCTCAAATGCCCCCACCCCTCATTATTATTGTTTGGAACGTCTCCATTTGGTTTGGACGCTTTTATGTCAATAAGCAACATAATCATTGGCTGTCATATCCAAGTGGTGCCACAGGTTCTCTTGTGTGGGCGCCATCTTGCCCCAGGGGTCCTAACTATCCACGGGGGACTTTCCTATTGCAAGCTGCCTCCATCATGCCCATACTTAACAGCACATTTATTGAAAGGTATTAAACCATAGCTGATGTTATGTATTTTTAATATGCTGCTGTGCTTTGCCAACTGTAGAAAAGAGCTGAGTGCAATTATAGAATTATAACTACCATAGAATTATAATTGGCTGCATATTTGTGCTCAGTTCATTTGAACTGTCTAAATGTGACTAATGCATTCATAAAGTTTTGTTTTGGATTGCCCATGGCTCCTCATATGTGAAGTGTAAAAATGAAAATACTGTTTCTGCGGAGGAGCACACTAGCCAAAACCAACTGGCACTAAGCTGATTTTCACACCTCAGGAAGATATCATCCACCCACATTGGCATAACGTTCACATGCAAATGCTCTGTAAAGTTTATGTTCCCTCTATCCAGATTATTCACAACTCATTATTTCCATGTTAAAGCTCAACAAAAGTAAACAAATCCCTTTTGGAAAATGAAGTTGTCATGAGCAGAGTGTGTGCTGTTTTGAGAACAAGGAATTTCAATCCTGCTTGAACACACTGTTCTATGGCTGGAACTGGTTTCTGTGTAAATTTTGAGAGGTTTTCTGGTGTATCTGTTTTTTACTGCTCTGCATCCACAGTGGCAGTATATTGGGTGAAGCAGAGAGGGGGGGGGGGCTGGGGAAAGACTACAGAGAGTACAGGCACTTAGTGTGAACCACTGTACTTTTTAATGTTTCCCGAATGCTAGTAAATCTAACCCTCCTAAAATCCACAGTGAAACATAACGCCAAGTATGACATCATCCCTGCACAGACACTTTTTATGATTTTTAACTTCATTTACAAAGAGCAGGGCTGGGCAGGCCACAGAGTCCAGCTTGGAACCCAGTCGCCACGCTGAACCGGCCAGAGACTGGATTGGCAAGTCAAGTCATTCACTCCTGATCCGATTGGCAAACTATGGGGCTCCAGAGCAGAGCGCAGACATGGGAGAAATCAGTAGCTGTTTTCTCCTGATTGTTTGTTGTGTAAATATAAAACATCTGCTGACGTGGCAACTTGATAATGTGACCTTGATGAAGACAAGTTGCTTAAACTGACTTGTTACTTTTGAAATTTAGTGACTTCATAGCCACTGAATAGCAGCAATAATCTGATATTAACCCGATTAAGACAATAGTCTGAATAAGAAATTGCCATGTAAACAGCATTTTCTTATTATCTTAACCTGAATAAGGACATAGTTGGAGTAAGCATAATCGCATTACGACATGTGGAGTATTCCGATTTTAGACATGTATACACCTTGAACTATGACTTTCGGCTTTTTGCGACACAATCGTCAATCCAACTGCTGATGACGCATGCTCTATCTTCCAGCGGTTGCAAACTTGTTTACAGAGGAAAAAAATGATTGACACCAGAAAAAAGAAGTCCCAACATTTTTGGGGTGAGGTTTAAACTGTCGCCATTATCCAGGATTTTGAGGGAAATGAATATCATGAAGCTTTTGGATGGGTACAAACATCGCAATGGGGATATTTTCAAAAGGGTTGCTGACCGAAAGAGGGAAGAGGGTTATGTGCGCTTGTCTGAACAAGTTTGCAACCGCTGGAAGATGTTAAAAAGCAGCTACTATGCTGCAAAGAAGCAGAACAACACTAGTGGTCATAATCCTTGTCCTATTAATCGGACTATGCTCCGTAGCATGTAAATGGGAATATGAATGGGATAGTTCTATAAGCAACCCATGTAAACCGCTTAATCGGAATATTGTCTTATTTAGAATAAGACCAATAGCTAAGGCCATAGTCATTGACTATGCAGATTGTGGAAGTCTATTTGGGTTGTAGTATGATCCAGGACAATATTGCTCCACTCTGTCAAAAGAGTCCTATATGATATAATATTTGAAAAATGAATAGTACTTCCGCACTGTTAAGGGTATAGACAGCACTGAAAATGAGATAGCGTCCTACAAATGGCTTTCTGTGGATCCCTAAGGTCATTGCACATCACTGAACTTGAGAAATAAATGGCATTTTTCTCTTAGACGGTGCATTTTGTGGAGTATTTCCTGTTCTGACAGAGCCATGGATAATAGTGTTATTGTTGTGCTCTGAGAATTTCCCCCATTTCCCTGTCCAAGGATGCTCATTAGAAGAGCTACCAGCTAATCTGGTGTTGGGGTCCTGATAACTGGCTTGCTTGGCGTCACTCTAGTAAATTGCCGTGGCTCCCTGTTAAAAGCCGGCAGTTGATAGCAGTATCAGGAGACAGGCTGCATTGGGGAGACAGAGTGTCCGGCTCCAAATGACCTCCCAAAATAGACAAGTGCTCCAAGACCCAGGGCCTCGGGCACCTCCAGTCGGAGCAGAGGCGCTCAGACGGGGCCAGCTCAGGAAGAGCATATCATCAGAGTCATTGCTGTTAATGGCATGCAGATATTCAAGGGAGGCGGCAGACACTGAATGACCCCAACCCTCAGCCTGTGACTCTCCCACTGAGCAGAGCCTTGCCACACCACAGACAGGTCAGACAGGGAGCCGCCTGAACAGAGTGGGAGCCACTCAGTACCACAGAGCTGATAATGATTATGGCCCATTCACAATCACTAACAGTATAAGGCCTGCTCTGTCTCTCTGGCTGCGGTCACAGGACAAGCACACCATGTAGCTCCCACGCAGATATGACTGTATGCTATGCTGAGGCAACGAAATACATCTTTAGGCAGTTCTGTATATCCACCTGATTATCCACATTTAGGTCAAATATATGTGAGCCTGTTTAAACAGACTTACCCTATATGCAAAGTTGAGACAGCAGCCATGTCCAATGGAACATGCTGTTTTCATTACGTAGCTTGTGCTGTCTCTCTCCACCCAGGGAAATGGTGTGATTTAAGCCCTGCTGGTGCGGCAGGGTCAGCTCTGTGACCCTGTCTTTCCCCAATGATGATTTAGTCGTATACAGAGGGCACACTTTCCACTCTGCCCAGGCACTACCCTAGCTCAGGTCCTCCCCGAAGAGTCACTTGTAAGAGTCACTTGTTTGGTCCTGCACAGGAAAGCTAATAATTACCATCCCCGATGCTACACTTCCACTCCCGGCCCCATGAAGTAAATCACCAATAGGAGAGAGGAGAACAGGAGGCATTGAATCATGGAGTGAAAACAAGGCAGCTCCAGTGTGTCCTAGCTGGTCCTGTGCAGGCTGAGAGCAAGGCAGAGTGGGAGGAAGTGAGGGAATGATCCCTGGGAGTCCCTCAAGCTGGAGAAGGAACTCATTGTTGAAAAAGTGTTACTTTATAACAGTGGGTTTGAAAATTCCTGAGGTACCTGTAGCTCAGTTAGACATTACAGACATGTGAAAGTAAATGTGCCATCACACATGACTAACCCTAGCATATCCAGCAAGATTATACTGTGGAATATTTCCAATGATGAAACATATCTCATAATAATGCATATGGGATTGATTCATCTACATTAAGTGTTATGTTTAGAGAAAAAGGACTTACACCTGAGCTTAGTCTCATTTGGTGCAATGCGCATCACTGTAAAACCATGCAGTTTTCTCCTTAGGCAGGACAGGTAGTCTTATGCATTGATATGGATAGTGATATACCATGTGGTCTAAAACGAGCAGAGTCTTACTGTCCCAGCAGCAGCTCTGTCCTGATCAGCTAGCTTGTCAATACTGGTGCTTTGGGAAATGAATCTCCATGTGTCTATTCCAACAGGCTCCCCTGACACCACCAACGGATTCAAATCAATTGGTTTGTCTCTTGTCTTTATAGCCCTGGGCAGCCTGTGAAAAATGGATCCTCTTAAGAGGTAACACAGTATCCATGTGGGGCAGAAGTCCAGAGCATGACTAATGGAGCTCCAGTCTATATGCTAATGCTACATAACACAACACTAATACTGGCTGCATTAAGTTAGCCATGATACTAGGATGATATCATGTTTGCTGAAAGGAGAGCCAGTCGATGAAAAACGGATGATGGCAGAAAATACCATCTTCATAATGCTCTGCATCTCAGACGCAGCTGTGTGCTGGAGGAAAGCAGCAGTGGTCATTAGGACTCTTAAAGGGTAACGGCTCCTAACTCTGATTTACTTGATCTCCTATCTTAGAGGAAACTGTGGAGTGCCTGCCAGTCTGGCGCTCACAGGCTCCCTGTGTGACCTCAGCAAACAAGCCCGCTCAGCGCTCACAATGGGGCGGCCCACTGTGGCCCATGTCCCTGGTGCTTCAGTAGCTGTGGGCCTGAAGAAGGGAAGGAAATCCTGGTAGAGAGCACAGCCGGAAAGAGCGTGGCCATTTCAGTTTGCAGGTCTATCCTTAGAGGTCAAACTGAACCTTTTCCCCCTGGGGGCCTCCACGCTCTTTCTCCCCTCACCTCCCCTCCTCCTTAAGGACATTCCATTGTCTAAACCTTGCCTCCAAAACAGCTCAGATCAATCAACATCTCAATATTTTCCCCATTTACTTACTAGTTATTTAGAGTTACCATATAACTAGGGTAAGCATGATAGCCCATGTTATTGCCAAAAATGAAACAAATGTGGGGGAAGAAAAGCTGTTATTATGAGGCCCCCTAAGATGGATTTTCCCCAAGTGGGCTTGCTCCTGGTAGAAGCATGGAAATAAATTTGCTATGGTGCAAATACATGATCCCAATCATAGTCAGTCACAAGAAAATGAACTCAAGAACATTTCTAGAGGAGCCAAAACATGATTTAGTATTGTTCTCTTCATAGTTGCGGCCTCTCAGCACTTCTCTATGTAAAAAAAACTATCCAGAATTCATTTGGTCCCATGATGCCAAAGCACTACTGTTAATGTTTGGTGTAAGTCAGGCTGCCAAGCTGTGCCTGATGTAACCAGAGCAGGGCCTCTGGGGAGACCTTCAGAGAGCCAGGATTAAGTTTGGGCACAGGAAAGTGATTGATCAGCAGGATACATGAGAGGGGCACACAGTAGAACGCACACTTTTCCTCCTCTTCAGCTGAACTACTCATTGCAATGTTCTCCTTGAGGGCAACAGTGGAGCCACAACCCAAGGGCTTCCCCAATGTGTTATTCATATGAGGGGTATTAGTGTTTGTGTTTGAGTGTCTCTCTGTCCTATAAACAATGTGTCCCTTGTGACAGTGAATCAGACATGGCCTGTAGACTAGTCTCTCCGGCATCAGGCCTGCTGGCCAGAGATTGGCTGGGGAACTGCTGCAGAGCCATGCCATTTGTCATGCTGTATATTTACAGGCTGTGTCAGCACAGGCCGGGTGGAGCGAGACGTCTCCATTCTGCGCCTGACTCCACGGACGCCAGGCCCAGGACCTCCCCTCATTCATCTGTTTACTTTCTAAATAGGCCTCTGTTTGGACTTACATCAGTAGGGAGAGAATATCTAAGAAAACGAGGAAGGAAATCTGTGGAAAACAAAGGAAAGGGAAAGAAACCCTCTGTGATAGAGGCTGCCCCTCGCTGTTCCTGATTACGGCAGAGTTGCAGAGTGCTTGGCGCCATCGAAATCGGCCATCCAGGCAGCCGGGCAGGCCAGACAGGGGAAAGGAAGACTGGTAGTGACGCTTGCAAATACCAAGTAGAGGAGCCGTCAGGCAGCTCTTTCAGTGTTTATGTATTTTAGATGGCTGTTTTTGATTTCATAAAGAAGGAGAAGAAAGATTGACACCTCCCACAGTCACTGAACTTGTTTTGTACGCAAATTATGCAATATATATCTGTTTCGATGCACTACACACATCATTCTGTAGACAAAAGTTTGATTAATGTATATATTACGTGTCCAGAAACACTTCAAGCATTGTATCTCCACACATGCACCTTAGCGAAAGTAAAGATTTCCTTTTAAAGTGGAGGGACTTAAAACCATGCAGTGGATATAAGCACTACCTGCTAAGTAGATGTCCGTTTTGCTTATTTGCAATATGACACTTGTTGCTGGACCTTTTTTGGGGCACCTGTTATAATGTCACAGGGTCACATCCTATGAGAACATACTGCTATGTCACAATTCCATCATGTACTATTATGACCAAACTTATTAAAGGTTTATGCTAATTTGCTAATAATACATTGAGCATGTTAACCTGGGTTATTAAATAAGTCAGATACATAGTATGCATGTGAACCCAGTTGTTCAAAAGTTGGCCACATACTGTATGCTTATAGCCATTCCCACAGACAATGCAATATTAATGTTCAAAGACATTTGATGGAAGTATTTTACCTATAGCAGCAGCAGCAGCAGCCCTATTGTGTTTTTCTGATCCATGCCTTTCTGTTTATCTAAAATCAATAAGTGTAGAGACCATTAACGATTTTTCCCAGGACTAAAGTCAATTGCAGGTTCCTGATGGTTATATAACCTGTGCATCACAACAGGATAACACTGTATGTCTGACCATAGCTGAAATTTTCCCTGTGTAATTTGAAATTGTGTTACGGCCGTGGCTGTACCCCCAGAAGATTCCCTAATGTTTCCTTGTGTTCCCCCTTCCCTGTGTTCCCAGTGCTCCCCTGTCTGTCTGTCTGTCTGTCTCTCTCTCTTTCTATGTTTTGTTTGTGTGTGTATTGGCGTGGGCGTGGTCTCCCTTCCTCATTCTCCTGGCTCCCGGCTCTGCTCATCCTGCACACCTGTCTGCAATCGGCTCATCACCTCTCCCAGTCTGCTCACCTGCCTCTCATCAGCTCATCTACCTGCAGTATATCTACCCCGGCTCTTCAACCATTCTTTGCCAGATGGTTGTTTCAACCACAGTGATAGTTACGCTTCCAGGCCAAATCTACTTTAAACTCCCAGTGACTTTGTCCCTTTGTGTTTCCTGTGACTAACCAGCCTTTCTTGTATCCCAGGACCATCACCTGCCTGTCCTCCTGCCTGTCTCCCAGCCTGCCTGCTAGCAACCTCCTAGCCTCCATGCTACACCTGCCTGCCACGCTTCCCCTCATCCCACGCTCACGCCAAGCCCCGCTCCTCCTCACCATCACTCACCCTTGCAGCCACCGGGTCCCCGTTCCTTGCCATCAACCCCTCATCCAGATCCTCCCTTACAGTTCCTTCCTTACCAACACCACCCTGTCCGTGTCCTGCATTTGGGTCCCACCTGTGTTCATAACAAATTGTGCTTTATGAGACTGACACAGTGGTCAAAAAATGGTTTGAAATATGTTCAGCCTCACATGAAATATTTCATTTCATTTGTGCAACAATTTTCTTTACATCAAATAAAATAATGTGTGTGTGTGCATGTGTGTAGTCAGGGATATTTCCGGTCTCCTAGACTGGCGTGTCCTGTCTGCCCTATGACTCTGGGGATCTCTAAGCAGTCAATTATGCAAATTGTCTCGGCATCCTTCTTCTTCAAGATGGTTATTTGTTTTGCCTGCTCAGTGTAGCACTTAAAAAAAAACCATAACAAAATAAAAGAATATGTTTTTGCCTATCACATATATGTGTGTTCAAGCCAGGAATGCTTCAGTCTCTTGTGTTACCACAGCAACTCTATCTAATCTCCATTGAAAAGAACAAGAACACCAGAAAAACAACACAAAATGAGTCAGTAGGAACCAGGGAGCCATGGGGGCTGGCTGGGGCTGAGGCAAGAGTGCAGAGAAAATCAGCAGTAAAGATTTGAAACAGGAAGAGTGTGGCGTCAGTACAGGCGGGAGATAAGAGTACCGCGCTCCATACACAAACACAGGGTTTCTGTGGCTGAGTGACTCCCAGCTCTCTGGGCGCCCTCACAGTAGCCGCGTCCTCTCCCCCTGGCTGGCTCCGGACGGCAGCCCGTCACCCAGCCCCGCACACAGCAGATCTGGGGGCCTGATACACCCTCAGTGACTCCAGGGGTTTAAAGGGATTTGTGTGAGTCCGGAGGAGTGAGGGGCAGAGCAGGCCCCCTCAAACAGGCAACCCTGGGAAAAAATGAGGAGACTTCTATCCCATGCTGCATTGCAACCAGCCCCCCAGGTCGTGTAGCCTAAATGTCACTACAGCTCAACTCCGAGGGAACTAATTAACAAGAAAGCCATCCTATTCTTTTATTATTTTACTGTGTCCAGCTGAGAGAGGCATTTTTCAAAATTAATTCTACAAGTCAAAGTTGAAACAAAGCCTGCCCTGTTTCTCTCACACCCCCCCGAAGACTTGTGACCATAATACTTCCACGCTTGTGACACAGTGGCACTGACCACTGCCACTCCGAAAAAATCCCAATTTAAGCAAGTTGGTTCCAGACATGGTATAGAGTTCCAGCCATAATAGAGGACCAGAAGCATCTTGGTATCAGCAGCACGGATACAGATCAACACTGCCGACACAAACTGCCGCTGTATTTACATACAGAAGCAGGATCACATACAGCCTTTCCTCCACCACAAAACCACTATCCGTTGCGAGTACGTTTCAAATCCTATTATCGGAAAATCCTGAGTCAAATATCCTCCCCAGTGAATCTCACAGGGCCATCATTCAACAAGCCTGTGTGTGTTATGACGCATCTCTAAGAGAGACATCCATCCTCAGACAGGCCTCACTCACAGCAGCCAAGACAGCAAGACACACAGAGAGACAGAGAGAGAGAGAGAGAGAGAAAGCAGCAGAGCAGGCAGAAAGACATACAGCTTCTGCACGAGACAGAAACAGTCAACAGCACCAAACCCCATCTCCTACAACAGTTTCATTTCCTCTTAACCTGGCTTGTGAAAAGAGCTTTGCTAATTTTCTCACAGCTGGGACAAAGAGAGAGAGAGAGTCTCCACCGCCACTAGAGGCTAAACCAAACTGCTATAAGTTCCAGGCGCAACATGACAAAGTGTTTACCAGACAGACAGTGTGTGGATGAGAAGTGAGGGAGCCTTTTGGCACAGGGCTGAAGGCTGGGATTCCTAGCCGGGTTAATAAAAGTAGCCCGTGGGGCACTGTTTTTCCAGGCGCTCTCTGTGATGTTTGAATGTGAACTCAAACAAGCCTTCATTATGTGGCCACAGCCCTGGAGCCCCTGGTGCTGGGAGAGAGGCCCTGCCACTGACAGCCATGGCCTGCTTGCGGGTGCAGACGCCTTCCCCTCAGCTACGTCTCTCCCTCTCTCTTTCTCTCTTTTCCCTTTCCCCCCTCTGATCCCTTTCTCCACACTCCTCTCAGCCTCTAATCCTGCATTCCCCCTCTCTTTCCTCTCTCCTGTGATCACTCCACCTCAATCCCTTTTCCCCTCTCTCCCCAACTCTTATTCCTCCTTCACCACTGCTGCTCTAATGTATTCCCTTTCTCTCATTTCTCCAATCATCCTCCATGAAGGACAGCTTTCTAATTGGGCATTGTAGGACCTGAAAGCCTCTCATCCACCATCTTATAGTCTGTAGGCTCAGTTTAGCATCGCCTAACTCTTTCCTGTATAATGACAGCTGGAGGACATACCTGCAGTATATGACTCTGGAGGTACTTCATCATGTTCGGTGGTCCACATAATGCTGACCCTGCATGAAATAACAACATCTAATTTTTCATAACATACAGTAATTTATCATAGTTAAGGTTATGGCGGTAAATCACAATCCCAAATTGACAGTTGTGAAAACAGCCATTATCGCTTAAACACAACATTATCATTGGCCTGGTGTGTTGCTGCAGATGGTGTGTCATGATTAGCTTGGAGCCCAGCGCTGCACAGAACAACAACATCCCCTACACTTCTCTCAATGAGTCTACTTCTCCTAGATCTACCGTACAACATAACAGGAGTCTCTTTCAAATTGCAATGCTCTGTGCCTAAACTCAATACAACAGTCACACATAATGGAGAAAGAACCGCTGACAAAGGAACACTTCAGCTTTTTGAGGAGACAGAGACCGAGAGAGAAACAGAGAGAGAGGCGAGAGGTGGGAAGAAAGAGAGACAGGGAGGGAGAGAGAGAGAGAGAGAGAGAAGGGACAGATCTGTAATTAGAACCATCTTTCTCTCAGTGATTGCACCCCAGTGTTTCCCAAACCAGTGGTAAAAATAAGCCCTCCTCCTCTCTCTGGCCCGATCCAGAGACACCCGCTGTGTCACTCAGGCCACATCCAGACCGAAATGATTAAGAGCACTGGAGATATTGGACTTCTGGGTAGTCAAAAGGTCAGAGATGAGAGTGAGCAAGATTTGGAAAATTCAGCACAGCACGATGCTGGAGAAATATCATCAGAGTGACAATATGTGGAATTCACCTTGGATTTAATATACTACAACATGTATGCTTTTAGTGGACCAAATCTGTGGCATTTAAAAAAAAGTCACATCGGTTTTAAAACCTGTATCTTTTCATGATATAGTCTTGGCCTAGAACCTTTGACTATATTCATTAGGCCTACAAATTCAGAAATATTCATATTTAGGCTATAGTTATTTAAATATTTGCTTGCTTTTGGTAAGCTTTGGTATGCTTTCCAGGGACTATATTGGAGAGGGTTCAAACCCTTTAAGGAGTACACCAGGTTTTTGGGAGATTGGCCCATTGGTCATCGGACACCAAAATCATCTATGTGCCCATGGAAGATAATTTGCTCCGGTGCTCCATGCTAACACAGTATATTGAGTGATAATAGGCGATGAGCATGATCCAAAGTAAGAAGACATACCTTTTAGTAATAAAAAGCTGTTTGAGGTATTTATTGTATGGCCTATATAAATAAATTATAAAAAAGAAATATCACTACCTCAATAGCTGATGCAAGTTCATTTTTGGAACTATTTCAACCATGTATTCATCCACTGCGCAGTGATTTTTAGCTGCACACGGTCCATTGCCCACCACGTTCACTTCCCATATGGAAACAGGTAAAGTAGTCCAGGATAGTTCAAAACAGTGTTGTTGTGTTTTTTCATGTCATATTTCATGTTAATTTTACCAATCTGTAGCTTTATCTACTAAAGCTGAGCTTCTAAATTATAGTGGAAAACTGCATTGACTTAAGTTTGTTTCAATGTCTTCTCGTTTCCTACCAATCTACTACACAAAAGTTAGCCGAATGTAATTTAAGATCACTTGCCATTTAGCTTTAGAGCTGCTAGAATATCTGATTTTCTTACTTTTGAGATAATGTTAGTCGCTTACTATCACTAAACATAGTGTATGCTAAAGTGTTAGCATGGAGCATGATCTACCGGGAATAAATGGATGATTGCAGTGTCAATGTTCTCATCACTTAACGGGTAAGTTGACCAACAGGCAAATCTCCAAAAACTATTCCTTTGAGACAAAGCAATGCAGAGGTTAGATAGTAGAGACAGCTTCGCCATCCAGTCACCAGCGGCCCACCCTGGCCCATGAACTCCTGCCCTGCTCTGGAGTCTGTTTGAGGCCTGTGTGTGCATCTCTGTGTGGGGCTTCTGTAGCTTCTGTCTAGCCAGAGGCAGGGAACAGGCCCGGGCCTAATACTCCGTCTGGCTCCACAAAGACAAAATGATTCATTACCATAGAAACCACTAATGTGAGTCATCTTTTGAATAATCATCAATTATTCATGCAGCCAGGCTCTCAGACTGTTTTGGCCGCTTTGTAAACACAAACTAACTAACTTCCCCTTCATCGTTCCCAAAAGTGAAACAAGTGGCTGGTTCTCATCCTGCCCTATGTTTACTGGTATGACTTTCGTTTAGGAGTTTGTCTAAGTGCTTAATGACTAAGATGTTATGTTCAAACTTTACCAAGTTCCCTAATAAGCCCCTACCCAATTTATTCTGATAAATGTCAAAATTACATCTTTTGAAGTTATTCATTCATTAGTTAAAAAGTTTCATTAGTTAGTTGAAACATACAGTACATTGATAAATCCAAAACACCAACTGATGAACAGTACAGGACAGTATGTCCCCTTCTTCTATCTTGGCCACAAGAATGAGATACAGAAGATTAGTGAGAGGTGTGTTCGATTGGCAGCTAAGCTGGAGCTGTGAGAGCTGTGACACCTCCTACAGTGATGAGGATGACTGACATGGAAACACCAAACACTCTCCAGGAATCCCAAACACGTGTTTCATCAAGTGGTGTTGATAAGTCAGCATATTCTGCCACTGAAGATCCCCGGAGTATCAGTGTCGAAGAACTCCCCCTGTGTTGGATCTCTGGACCATTGGGAGGAATCCGGTCGGGCTCTCCTGTGGTGAGCAGTTGGGACAGGTCAGCTAAAATGGCGGGTGAGAACCACACTGGAGTCTGGGCAATGTTAAGTCAACACCACAGAGCAGTTTGTCCTGTTGAGAGGTCAGCCATCCTCCCTTCCCTTTGACCTCTGACCCCTGACTTCTTCCCTCCAGCACTGTGCTGTCTGCACTGTCCCGTCTGTCAGTCTGCCTGTCTCAACCTCAAACAGCACCACAAACTCACCCATGGAGTCCACTTGTGTCAACCAAAATGTTTTACTATCTAACAAGCTACTACTTACTCTCCCTTAGTCTAGCTAAGGACAGGATAATATATTCATTCAGTCTAACTACAAAATCACAGGGTTTATTTATGCTTCAGGCACAGTAAGCTCGCTCAGTTTACTCAAATGAATATAGATATCTAAACAAACTCAGCACTGACAAAGCATAAGTCTGTTCCTGCACTGCATTTTACTGAGTAGATGCTACCTACCATGACCAGGAAGGAGAGAAAAGCTAGGTGGGGGTTTGGCCTTCGCAGTAACCCAGCTCATCCAGTGGAAAGTCTGAATGAAATGCAACTGCTTGTGTCATGCCTCTTAGATAAATGGCCTGGGACACAGGCCAAGACAGCATAAGCCACAACAAAGACACTGTCCCTGACTCTGACATGCTCAGAGGAAGAAGAGGGATTTGTTCTAATACTTAAAGCCAAGAGTGTTTTTATTGTATTTTCAACGAGGGCCTGTGTGTGACTAGTCTCAAGCTGAATTAGCCTTTCAAAATATCTTTCTGTTTTTTTCTTTTTTTCCAGCTCAGGGGCAGGATGTCTGAAGGCAGCTTTCATTTCTTCATGAGGAGTGGGTGATTTCCTTGTGTATATAGAGACATGGCCCAGTTAGATAGCACTGTCTGCACAGTCTGGAGTCAGGGCTCCTCGGCCCATAGATAAGACAGGGACAGGGAGGAGAGGGGAGGGAGAGAGAGAGAGGGGAGGGATAGAGAGGGGAGGGAGAGAGACAGGGGAGGGAGAGAGGGCTTACAGATCCACCATTTCTGAACAAGCCCTCTGGAGGGGCCTGGGACTCTCAGTTTCGTCAGACTGATGGTTACTGAAAAGATATGTATAGAACATAAGCATATTTGCGTTGTACTCTGCTACAACATCCCTGCTTATGCCTGTTGGCTTTACAAAGTTAGTAAATTCTTACTATTTTACTGTATAGTGACATGGTTAACACCATGACAAGCTAATAAAAAAATACAAAATACATCTTTAGATTCAGTTCACTAACAATCACACTATATGGATCAGAACAGCACAGTGTCACTGGAATTGATAGGGATTCAGTGTCTTGATCAATGGCACTTCAGCCAGCCGGATGCTTAACAACATGAGGGCTTGAACCTGGGTCCAACTGAAAAGTAGTCTGTCTAGTCACTGCTGCTACCTAATATGAGCAATATGTGGTGTGGATGGGAATCTACAAACAATGATGTGATGCCAAGTGTTAGATCTCCCTTTACTTTATGCTATGGCAAACCATTTTCATACTTGCTGGATAGTTGTACACTATTAACATGACAACCATTAAGTTTGATTTCAGTGAACATTGATCAAATTGTTGTAATGTAATCTCCTCAGCCCTAGATCAATGGTCTGATGGTCACGTGAAATGTGCTCCCATAGCAATGAATAAGCCACATTTATTTTCACATAAGCTTAAACATTTATTATAAGCACTGCATCAATAGAAAAAGAAAACAACCATAAAGTTTATAATTTGGAGAGACATATAGTGTACTGAATGTGGATAAGACAGGGCTTGGGGGAAGGTGGGGGTGGAGAGGTGGGGTTGTTGGGTCTGCAGCGTCGGACAGAGCTGGGACACTGTCGCCCATTGATCTGCACCCCAGGCACCTCTATGCAGACTGTTGTTGAGAGCAGGTCTGCCGACCCTTTCTTTGCAGAGCCGGGCAGATTTGAGTGGTGCCGCAGCCCGGCGGCCGGGATGTGCAGTGAATACAGTCTGCACAGATAAACAGCGCCTTGTTTAGCCGTGTCTCTGCCGCTGCTGAGCCAGCTGATAACAGCGGCGGGAGGGCAGGCGGCCCTTGGCGGCTGTGGAAAGGCCTGGGGAGGCAGACACTCTGGCAGCAAGCTCCCTTCCCATGTCTCTCACTCCCCCCAGCCAGGCTAATCCCCCCCCTTTTCTTTTCTTTCTCTTTTCACAGGAAAGGACAGTGTCAGTTAATTGCCAAGTGAGAGTGAAAACTATCAGTCAGCATGGGGAGCCAGAGAGAACAGACAGGGATGGACATCCAGGAGACACTCAGTGCTGGAGCAGTTAATACAGACTGACACGTTCACACATTCACTCACACACGCACGCACACTCAGACACATGCATGTGCGCGTGCACACACATACACACACACACACACACACACACACACACACACACACACACACACACACTATATTCACTATTTGTCTCTCTGTAGCAATCTCTTTGTGCATTCTGCAAAACAGACTGCAATGTAATGTAAGCTTTTATTGGGTTATGATGTTTTGAAACCAACTGATTGGAATACCAGGTGGAATTACATTCATTCATTCACAGTAGGCCTACATTCAAAAGGGTGGGTCTGACAAACAATGTTATTGTGAAGATAGTTGTGTAGATAGTTGTGTGTACTGCAGGCCAACAGTGTGTTGTGCAGTACACAGAAGAGCGATGGGAGTTGAACTGCTCTCCCCCTCAACACCACAAGCTGTCGTCTCATTGTCTTGGCCCGGCACCAGGCGCTGGAGTAATTGCAGCAGTGTGGCATTGTGGGGAATACTTTGCATTCCTACTTTCACAAGGAAGTTTTTCTTCTTTCCCTCCCTCACACTGAGACCTGCCACAGATAAAACATGTCTCAAACAGTGTTGTTTCCACTGTCACACCAAGACAATGCGGGTGGGGGGGTGAGGTTGGGGTGTGTGTGTGTGGGGGGGGGGGGGTTAACATATTTTCCTGCAATAATGAATCCCATTCTACAGTTTAGTGAATGGCTAAGGAGGTGGAGGTGGCGTGTGTGTGTTTGTGTGTGTGTGGCAGTGGGGGTTATCAGAAGAGTCACTGCAGATTAATGGAAATCAACCATAAAGTGGTGGGGTGTGGTGGATAAAATCTGACGTGTTGTGTTTGGAGAGCTTAATACAGTCTTGGCCAACAGTTTAAATGGAGCTGGTTTGATATCAAATGCCATAAAAACTAGGAAGTTGAAAACAAGCTGTATGAACTCTAACCTCCCCTATCTCGTTATACATTGAATCCCATGGCATTTTTCTACTCCCCCTAGCCCATCTACAACTTCCCCCTACCACTTCAATTTATCATCTTAGCTCTGGAACCCTGCTGATAGCCCAAACACACCAGAGGATCAGCAATCAATAATGGGGGAATGTTTTTGCCCAGAGCCCACCCCCTCCCCTCAAACCCCCATTCCCAACTTAAGAGGCCACATCTGTTTTCAATATCCCTGCCTCCGTGCTGCACAGTTACACAATCATGATCAAGTGTGCTTTCTGAAAAGCAGAAACACTCACAAATACAGACAAGGACTCATGCCAATACCAACACAAACATACACCCTTTTATGGCACGCCAAAGGAATGAAGAACAAGATGTCACTGTGATCACTGGGCTTGGTGGATACGATTAATAACATGTAGTTGGGCTATATGTATGTGCCTGGGGGACATTCTGGAATCAATACTCCAGCTGAATGAGCGTGCTTTATCGTAGAAATTTGTAGACACTTTAAACATGTAATGGCACTGTCGGCTCACATGAACCCAAGGGTTTGGTTTCCACCACATATCCAGGCTCAAAAGTTTCTCTCTCTCTCTCTCTCTCTCTCTCTCTCTCTCTGACTGCGCACACACATACACACACACACATACACACATACACACATACACACGCACGCATGCACATACACAATCTCTGTGGCAAACGTGGTTGTAAAAAGAACAATAAAGGACAGCAATTCCATTAACAATACCTCTGCCAGAGAAATCTGAGAACTATGAATGAGAGCACACAAACTTGTTGTCATGCCAGAGAAGCCTTTCTCTCTCATTATTGTTGCCCTTGAATTTACAACTGAAGAATGTCTGTGGCTAAAGCTTATTTTTCTCTAGACTGCAAAAAAAGGACAACAGTGTGCTCAGACCTGGGCTATAGCTATAGAGGAAGCTGTGTCTCAGCTGAAATAAGGCCCTTGCATTTTGGGAAGGCGAGGTGGAATAACGGCATCAGGGGTCTCAGATGTCAAGTCATTTGGTATGGGGCTGGGTGCTGATGGCTGTGGCTGAGATAAAAGCACTGGATAGAGGGGATTGGCACAAATGCGAGAGTTCAGTTCTAGGCTCTGAACCACGGGCGCCCTGACGCCATTTGCTCCATGTATCATCGTCATACTTCTTGCATTTTCTCTTCGTTGTGTGCCATAGCGATCGCATTTTGTAAGACGGCCACATTGGAATGGATCTCCCACTGAGAATTTCCTGGTAAGTTACAGTTCTGGAGCCATGCCATCCCAGCTACCAGCTCCTAGTGCAGAGTATGACAACCGTTACGACTCCAGATCGCATTACAGCCAGCATTTCCCAGGTGGCTCTGGGATCCTGCAGTTAGACTTCGATGTCAAAGTCCAGGCACTGTAAGAGTGACAACTAAATCTTACTAGACCTTGTGTAGCTCACTGGGGGGTGCTGGTATGCTTTGGATTACCACACTGTAAAATTGAGGGACTGTAAATGAACCAAGTTGCCTATTTCACAGATACTACAGCAGTTTATTCTGGAAATTCAAGTTTAAAGCTTTGTTATTTACTTGGTGGTGCAAAGGAGGAACTAAGATGCCTATGTGGACTTAAGTCAGAACTTTGTTAATGGAGAAACTAATAGAATACATTGAAATCAGCCATAAGGAGTCTACATGCATATAACCACCACAGGTTTATCCAAGACATGACAAAGAAACTGTTATGACAAAAACACACACGTAAAAGTCAATTTTTTTTTTTTTACAATCCTTGCCACCTCTGCTGACAAAGCCCTGACATGACCAAGTTTTTGTGAGTTTTCCTTTCTTCCATTATGATCCCATGCTGGCATTCCTTTGGCTCTTTTACGAACATGCCAGCTCAGACTGGCTCAACTCTGCCAAGCACCAACACACCGCTGTTGGTTTATGGCATGCTCTGTTCCTGTACTGCAAGCCTTCCATTATAATTATCAGTACAATGAGCTGATTCACAGCATTTTAACACCGTGCCCGAACATACTCAGACATCTCATCAGTGACTTCCCCAGCAGATGAAGCCACAATTTATAGCTCTCCACCTCCATCTCATTTGGAAGCGATTCAGCAAGTATGGGAAAGCTCTCCCCTGTGCCAGGCGTGCGCTGCCACAAAATATGGCATGATTGGCAGATGCAAATTCATAAATTATGCTCAGGGATGGAATGCATCACACCTTTCTATGTTTCATCTGTCTCACTTGAGCCCACATGCTGTGATAGGCAGATGGGCACTCAAAACAGCTGCCTGTGGTCAGGGACTAATGGAGGAGAATGGGAAAAGGTATAGCTCAAAAGATGCCAAGTGAAGATTCCTGCTGTGCTACTTTGCCACATGGGTGTCTTTGAGACAGCCAGCCTCAAAAGACATGTGACTGCACCTCACTCCCTCCTCACCTTGCACCCCTCTGCCCTATCAAATTGAGTCTGTAGTCCATTAAAGGCCTTTTCCTGCAGTCTGAGGTTGATGGAAGTCACAGTTCTCATACTCCACCCAAACCTGCTTGTCCTCTACCCACAAATAGGGCACTGGCCATGACTCAGCCCAGACAAGGAAAAAATGACCTGACAACGATGGTAGAGATAGAGAGTCAGCATGTCACAAGAGGCCGGCTGATAATATTGGTGACCTCTGCCCCCGGACAGCTTTGTGTCTGGCTGGCGCTCTGCTGGTGCCATTCTGTCTTCTGCATACCAGCTGACTGGTTGAATGTTTCTTGTCTGTTTCTCACGGCAGATCGGAAAGTGTCTAGCCTTCCTTAACCCCCCCACCCCCACCCCCCCCAACTCCACCCATAACGCCACGCTCGACTGCACACTGCGAGTCAGAGAGCGCCCGACAGCTATCGGCCAGCCCAGACGCCAGTCTCCACACTATCATCAGGGTCTGATGGAGCAGATAGCGCTGGGAGGGCTCACCACACAATGCTATTGTTCAGAAATAGAGATGTGCAAGAATGGGAAAATACCTCAAACCCAGCCATTCTTTCGTCCCCATCTTTAACGCCGTTGTTGCATCATAACAGCTGGTGTGTGTACACATAACTTGATCCAGGTTTGGCTACCAGATTATCGGTTTGTTTTTTGTGAGATAAAACAGGTACAATACACACATAGGATTTAATCACTATATAATGTCCAGTTATGTATAAAACAATGTGTACAGGAGGACGTGCTTTTCTACATGTGTCCCTCCTCCTGATTTTCCCCTTCAGTTGAAAGGTGAATGCAGTTCAGAGGTTGAGAGCTTGTCTGCTGTCCATGTGTGCTGCTGCTGTTTCCTGTCTACTGTATGTCTACTGGTGTCTGGCGGTGAGGTCACCACACACGGCTTTGTACTACAGGAGGTGAACAAACAGAGGCCTTGACCCTCCAGACCCTACTCCGCTCCCCAGTCTCCCTCCAAATGTTTCCGTCTGAGACACACAAGTGACAAAGCTCACGTTCATACCTTAGTGATGGGTGTGGGGGCAGTGATTGGTATGGGAGATACACACTGCATTTCTAAGTTAAAGTGATGTTGAACTTTGGTAGTACCTTGGGTTGTGTAGCTTCCTGGTCATGATATAACACCAAATTCGGCGATTCTCTGTTATCTGTTGTTCCGGTAGAGACAACTGGATAATTGTGTTTTTTTTCTCTCCATTCACTGCCATTATATGGCAAAACAGGTCTGAAAATCACACTTCTAGCACATAAATGAATGCGAACAAAACAGATTCTGACAATATATAAAAAAACTAGTCATTCTGTTTTTTATTTTCTAAGTGAATCTCTTTCCTTATGTTATTAAACCTTTCAGTTTGAAATGTAACATTAAATTCTTCCGACTGGATTTTGGTGTTACACTTGTTGGTTTAATAACAAAGAAAGTGATTCACTTAAAAAAAAACAGCAGATTGATTTTCTTATATACTGTCAGAATCTGCTTTGTTCTACCAAAGTTCAACATCACTTAAAGCTTTAAGGTCAAAATTCTGAAAGAATTACCCCTCATTCCAATCTTTTCATCAGCAAATTAAAAGAGAAAGCAATATAACATAGCTTTGATTTGAAATGGATCAATAGCGGCATTATAAGGCGATGAATCTTCAGCATTTCCAGCCGACCGGCCGTCTTCTGGCTGTGGCCAGGCTGAGCGGGGTCAGCGGAGACTCTCAGTAAATGGCCGTGTCGCCAGTGCTCTCTGCTGCTGAGTCGACTGACTGAATAATGAACCGCACTGGCTTGTTTGATTTCCTCTGGAGACAGCTGAGAGCGAGTCTGATCCACATGCAGCCCCGGCTCCCACTAACCCAATCTGCTGCACCCCTCTCTCTCTCTCTGTCTCTGGCCGAGAGACGGCGTCTGCGCAGGCCTTTTTAGGGTACATCTATTCACTGTGATTTATCGTAAATTAAAAAGCTGGGAGCTCAGTTGCACGGCTAAAATGCCCTGTCTGACGGCCTGGCCATGCTCCACACTGTCTGAGCGGGATTCCATTTCCTCTCATGTCCATTTTGTTGCTACTGTAGCAGACCAATAATTCACATGAAATAGTGCATGCCAGAGGAAAGATTCATTTAGCCCTGTAGCTGGCGGCATATACTGATCATGCTAAAATTAGTGAGCCAACACATATGAATATTTTATATAACGCAATAAAATGTAGCTGTACATATAGGCTCCTCTGTCAGGTAGAGTGCTTGAATGAAAATAGTGATTTTGGATGGACAGCACTGCACTATGGTAATAACATAATTATGGAGCTATGATATTACAGTGCAGAAGTCAGAAAGAGCGGTAGAGGCAGAGTCATGAGGGAGCTCTCCCAATCCCAGGTTTTTCTGGGAAACAAGGAGTTTGGCTAGCATGCAGGCAGTCAGTGGTGATGGGTCTTGGCAGGCACAGATAGGGGCAGTGTAGTCATGGACCCAGTCATCATCATCTGGCCGCACATTCCTATCCTATCTGTGCAGTAAACTGGATCTCCTTCTCCCTCTTATCAGCTGTCAGGAATTTTCTATCAGAGGCCCTCTTTCTCTCTCTCCCTCTCTATCTCCTTTGCTCTCTTATTCTGTCTCCCTCGCTGTGTTTTTTTCTCTCTTCCTGTCCCTTCCTTGAAGCTGCAGAGCTGACACAGAGCAGAAACGGTTAATGGTCATTAAGATAAGGAAGTAAGGAGACGTCAGGCGGCTCCTAGGACAGGCTGGAACCCAAACAGCTCTGGTGCCTACTGCGTCACCGTGGTGGGAGGCACCCCGCCTGCCCTCTGGGGAGCACCATACATATAGACCAACCATACACAACAGCTAGTCAATACAATTAACATAACAGGCTACCTTGCCCCATTTCTCCAGATATAAGACTATACTTAACCAGAGCAAGTTTTCTGAACAAAAGATAGCCTTGTTTTGTTGTCCTCGATACTCTGCCTCTTCTAAATAACATTTAGTCAACTGTCATTATAGAACAATCAGTCTATTGTTGCCTTGCTGTGCATTCTCAGATCCAGGCATATTCCATCAAAACACTCCTCTTAAGTGGTTAAAATAATGAGCTGTCACACCCATATATCATCTATGAAAAAAAATATTGTGACTTTGGAAAAAATGTGACCTTTTAAAATTGCAGTGTTTAAGTTGAATTTCAGTGCTGAATCCCTCCCTTGCAGTCTGGAGAGATTTTCTGACAGAAGCAAAACAGTGACAGAACGACTTTAAAGAAAATTAAACTGTGCATTGCTTGACTGGAATGTTCCTCTCTGGCAGACAGAAAAGCAGAGGTTGGGCCTAGCATGTCCACAGTGTATGATTATTGACCACTAATAGCCACATAAAATGATAATCATAGATGAACACATTTCAGTCAGCCAACAAGGCTTATTGTTTCAGGATCTGGCGCCCCAGATATGTTCTTTCATAGCAAATTACACAGACATTTCATTTTAGCTGTCTGAGAAAGTGATAACATTTTCCCCCTATAACAAGTTATTTTCTTCATTCAATTGAAAATATGAATTATTTCAACAATACACACTATGTTACACCACACTGCGTCTGTGGTTGTAAACCCAAAACTATTTCACACAACTGCATTTCCCATCAGTCTGGCAGTGCTTCAACTGTGTAACTATGAAGACCAGAAGGGCCAGCCTTTCTTCCTCTTCTTCTGAGAAAGGCATTTGAAATTATTGAATTATGTAGGCCTACAGTCACAATGGTCTTCATTTTCATCCTTCCTTGAAAGATAGGAGACACCATTGACAGCTAAAGAAATTAGTGACTGAAGTGGAAATAATTTAGGCTTGATGTGACATGAAAAAATTATTTAAACAGAGCAAAGTTTTTCTTTGATCGATCCATATCAAATCAAGACATCTAAAAATGTACTGAAAGGTTTCAAAAAGTTTCAGAATGTTTGATTAATGAAGTTATGTTAGCATTTCAGTAAGTGAGTAAAGTTAATTGAGCATGATCTGATTGTCTTTGGAAGAGCAAATAATATATATTGTCTACAGAATTGGCCTGATTTAATCATATAATGAAATGTGTTATTACCAGGTATAAAAAATAATACATGTAGAAATGGTATCAAATTAGAAATATTATAATAGGTATTGGCATAAAGAATAAAGAAAGAAATATGTGCAGATGGTCTCAGAGCCTGACTCTTGAATATGGCGTTAAATTATACAGGAGATATCATGCGCACAGTCTCCTTCACACTTAAATGAAAAGACCTTACGCTGCACCTACTGCTGACACTAAAATATAAACAGTGAGCCCCAATTTGTGATCCTATACATTACATGATTATTCACCAGAAATCCACACCTTGTGAATGGCCCTAAGTGTTGAAATCCAATATCATTTGCTACATGAAAATCAACTGTGCAATCTAGGGGCATAGCGCAACAGGTCCAAACCTGATAATCCATCAATCCTTCTGCCTCATCTCATTTTACCGCTCAGATCACACCAGTACAGTACAGGTTACTCAGTGCAGACAGCCACAGAGAGGACAGCCTGGTGCTGGACCCCAGTGAAACACGAGTGCTTAGCTGGAGAATTATCATCCTTTGTACAGGACGCTTTCTCTTCATAGCCATACTTTTTCCAAGTTTTAAAGATCAACTCATTTTCAGTGATCACCATAACAACCAAAGTCACTCCTAGACGGAGAGGATCTAGTTCCATTTTTGCTTGAGGTCTCAAGATTTACTAGGGAGTTGCAAAGCCAAATGTCTGCTCTGAAATATTTCCCTGTGGGAAGTTTATGGCCTAGCTTGGGGTCTCTGCTGAGATAAGGAGAGTGATTGGAAAGTGCTGTGTGCAGTACCACTCCATTACTACTGTCCTGTCCTGTAATTCAGCTTCACATCTGGTCCCCACACTGCAGGCTGCAATGTGGCTACAATTCAGGCCACTGTGCCCATAATCCCCCAGTATCAAAGCAGAGGCAGAGGTCTCTCTTTCCTCGCTCCTCCCCTCCTCTCTCCCTCCCATTCACCCCCTGTGTGATGACAGACCCCTGAGAAGAGCCCTTTGTTGGTAATTGAGCTTACCTCATTTTCAAAATACCAGGAGCCCTGTTGGATAATAAAAATGTGCCTATATTGGGGTGCATATTTCTGGCAGAAGCCAAACAGCTCTATGCACAGCAAACAGAGCTGGACTTGTTGAATTAGACCAGAACTTCGAAAGAAGGAAAAGCCTTTTTTTTTCTTTTCCCTCTGACTTTTCTTTGCTCAAGCCTTTTTTCCCTGCTGCCTTAACTACAGTGGGAAAGTGGCCTTGCGTGGAGTCTGCATCGCTGGGACCTTAGTAATATCCACCAGGGAGCCTGTAATTACTCAGACAGCAGTGCTGCCATCAGGCCACGCCTACAGCACTCTATAAGGCGGCCTGTAAACGTGTCAGTGGCAGGATGTCTCTCTCTCTCTCTCTCACACACACACACACACACATACACACAGGAGGAAGGTTTAATACACTCTCTCAGGGAATAGAGAGTAAAGAAGTGACCCTGCATGTTGTTTTCTAGCCTATTTGCATTCGATGATGGTAAATCACCTGATGATGCTCTTTAGCTCATAAAGTGCATAAGAGCAGTATTGTATCACTCCTTTATGGATTAAATGCCATTTCTCTCTATGTAGTACATGAATGCAGGGTCTGTAGGTCTTTTTGTCACTGAAAGCCAGGGTGACAACTGCTCCCAGGTGTGGTGAGTAATGGAGACTCATGTGAGTAATGTCTCCATTGCTGAATCAGGACACAATGTTGCTCGAGAGCCTCCACCGGCCATCTCCAACGATAATGCAAATCACTGGGAAGTGCTCCAGTTAATGCGCCTCCTATTACACCAAAAGAAATAAAGCAGGAATGTTTAAGATGAACTTCAGATAACAGTGCAGTGCGCACAATGGCTTCCATACTATTGGTGGAACAAGCGACACAGAGTCGCACGCGATCATACACAGGCACACAGGAATGCTTTCTCCTCCTCACTCACGCACGATCTCGAGCACTATTGGCTATCTTACCATCAGTGTGGAGGCTGGCAGACACGAGTCTTTGAAATGTGATCCTTGTCCCAGCCAAGGCCTGCCTCTCTCACCCTAATTGGATGATTATATCCAGAACAACATTATTTTAACTCGGAGAGAGAGGGGGGACTCCTTTAATACTCAGTAAATTCCTCTTGACTTGCTATTTGTACCCGTGGCAAAGAGTTACCAGCTTCAGGCTGTCAAATGAGTGCCAGATTGTTTGATTGTGTTCAACAGTGAGTGAGGCATAAAGTTTCTCCAGATCCATGTTGAATACAGCTACTCGACTAGAGCCAACAATGTGACGTCAGTATCAGCACATCAAAACACTGTGGATCTGCACAACTGAGATGAGGAAAACTATTCCATACACAGTGTTCTTTTGACAAATTATTTGGTTCACAAAATAAACATCCATTGCCCACAGAAACTGTGGGAGGTGATTTCTGTCCAGTCATAAAAAGTACATAGATAATGCTCTCCTACTGGTTTGCAGAACCCAACATAACAGTCTAAATCTTAAAGCTTGAAGCCATAATAAAAGATCTGCTTTGTGAGTAGCCTATCTATATTACCAGAGGTCAATCTAATAGTCAAGAGTAAAGAAAACAAAATGGACAAATCCGAACCAGCTGACCAGTTCCTCTTGCATCTCTCAGCAATTGTCAACTGGCTGATGACATCTAAAAAAAGGCGAAACAAATACTGGTCCGACTGACATAATGTTATTGTGACAACGCATGCAGAAGGGTGTTTGCTGTGCAATTATTCCTGACTTAGTCTAAATAACTGAAATGTTGTCAATGTGGGACAAAGTGCACTCTGTCTCCACAACATGAGAAGGCTTGTTAGTGGTCTGGGGGGATGTCAGATTGCATGTCCTCTTGGCTACTTTAACATCCATTTGGAGGCTAGGGCAGGACTGGGAACAAAGCAGGGCCTGGCTTGGTCTGGTCGATGCTTCAGCTATTTTAGTGGTCATCCATGTATCAAGAAATCCTAAAAACAGACAAAGCCTCTCGAATATTTGCTTAAACTTTCAATGCCCCATAATCATGCCAGTAATGATAGTGTGTTTGCTTTGTCCAAACACCAGGGTCCTGTTCTAAACACACAGAAACACACACACACACACACACACACACACACACACACACACAGACACACAGACACACACATACACATGCCTACACATACACACAGAGTCCTGGGACAATGATGGACCTGAGGAAATTATAGGCCAAGGGCATTGAGTCTCCTTCCAGTCATTTATATACACAAAGTACATAAACACAAGAGGCCTATAAGACTGTCCTCTCTAAAACCATATTCCATTTATACTGAAGCAAACTATTAACAAAATCATAATTTTCACAATGCAGGCAGCCAATAGTTGGCAGAGATGAGACTCAGTTCAGCCAGACTCTATGCTTAAAGAGGAACAAATCTCTGCTTTTATCCTTATTAGTGTTGGATATTGCTTAGCTTATGTTTTGCTATAAGTCACCAAGTGACTTTATGCAGTCCTTAAGTATTCTTAGTAATGAGAAACACCCGCATGTTATATGGACCAGGGATACAAATGCATTTGAGTCAGTGGCAATGTATTCCAATGTGATTATGTTGGGAGATATTCAAAGCTTGGATGAAAAAAAGTAAAAATATCAAAGGCTCTGGTTAAAAAAACAGCATCTCCTCAGAGGAGAAAATTGTACAATTACCTACAATGTGCCAGGCTGCCTGCCAGTTGAAAACCAGGTCATGGAAAATGTACATAGCCAGCACAGAGAGGGTGAACCACATGGTTACATAAGGATTTCAATAGCATTGTCATTCTTCATTCAAATAATAATCAATTTTTTATTTGCAGTACCAAAAAATTCCACAGGCATAGTGTGTGTGTTTCTATGTTTATGTGTATGCACATACACGTGTGCTTGAATGCGTGCATGATCATTTCCTCTCTGTTGACTGCAATGAGTCAGAATAAATTAGAGTAACACAAACACATACACTAAATCAAATCCTGATGTATGCATCGTCCTCGTCACCTCTGGCCTGTACACTGGATGAATAGTCCAATGTGTGCCAAGGCATTACTAAAACAGCAGGACAAAAATATGGCTATTACATGATTTTCTAAATAGAGAGCATCCTGTCATGACACTCAATGAGTGTCAATGAGAAAATGGGAGCCTGTTTCCTGAATGCTCCACAGAGTGAATTAGCATTAGCCTTGTCACAGGGTCAAGGTTCACTTCAGGGCTATGATGGCAGGAGAGGAGGCACATGACTGGTCTTTGAGGTCATTAGCTGCCAGACCCTTAGCAGGTGTACAAACACTCGGCTCTATATTCTGAGCAACTTGCAGCTTCTGGGGAGCTGATGCTGTCATCACCAGGCACAGAGTTGGAGCTAATGTTGCTCTCAGAATGGTGTTTTCTCTCACATCCAAAACCCTCTTAGCGGGTCTGTGTCTAATTACGCTGTACAATCCTGATCTCCACAGCATCCTGAAAAGCTTAGCCATATGTCAATAAGATCACATTAAAAACACTACTCTACTGTTTGATCTGACTTTTCAAAGACATCTGCGTTAATACATCATTTGAATTATTATTATCTGGTCCAGCATAAGAAACAAGGGTAAATCAATTTGACTCGAAGGCTGCTCATCTCATGCATAAACATAAATTAATAGGCATAGTCCTGAAGGTTGAGTAAGAACATGTATGTTGATGAGAAATGACTCCCCACAGTTCTTTGCCAAGACCTGGGTGGCATTTCCTCTGAATGCAGCAGACAAAAGTTAACCCAAGAAACACATGATGGAGAACAAAAAATAAATCATGAGGGAGGGTGTATACACCAAAGCAAGTGCCTGTCATCCGGGGCCTTGTTTATTTGTACTCTTTCCCAGGCTGCCTGGATTCATTAGCACTTAGCCCTTGGCAGCGCCCGCTTTGGCACAGGGTTGAGCTGGAGGACGATCATGGCTGCGCAGCCTCCACACACCAAGAGATGAGGACATGTCTTCTCCACCCATCTACACTCAAACCCACCCCACCCTGCACAGTACCCTCCTCTGGCATGCATCACTCCCCTCCACCCTTACTCCAACGTGCGCTGGTGCGGGACAGAGAGCAGCCTTAACAGCAATAGATAAATACTTTCATGTTTTGCCGAGAATGTGAGAGAATGCAATGAAAATGGAGCAATGCTTGGCAAAAGTCAGAACAGATTTTAGATCACCGACACAAGGGCCATGGTGGAGGCAGGGTGGAGCGAGGTGGTAGCAGTAGACAGCTACTCAGAGAGCAGAGGAGGAGGTCCTAGGATGTTATGTTTCCAGTCATTACTGCCTAGCCCTCTCTAAACCCCCTCAGCTGGCCAGGTACTCCCCCTCCCCTCCTCCTCACCCTCACTCTCACCCACAATGCACCTGGAGCAAGGCCAGGGCTGCTGTTAATTTGGCCTCATTATTAAGTTAAATGCAGCGCGGGCGGCGGTGCTAGAGCTAATGAGCAGTGCAGGGCTGGCTGTGCTGCTCCCAGCCTCCTGTCCCAGCCATTAGAAAAATTAGAGAGTGGAAAATGAGTCAAGGGCTGTGGAGGCCTTAATTGAAGTCTTGAATGAAACTGTCTCTGATCTGAGTGAACCCTGCTCTGACTGGGGAGGACTCAACCCTTACCAAGAGACAGAACAGCTCATATTGGGAACAGAATGTGCCATTTTGTCAATGAAGTCAACACGGTGTAGGACAAGGTGTTTTAGGTAGGAACCGAACCATGGTAAACAAAAGGTCTGAATAATGTAGGCCTAGCAATTAACCTACAATATCTTCCAGCTATTGTGTGTGTGAGTGAGAGAGAGAGAGAGAGAGAGAGAGAGAGAGAGAGAGAGAGAGAGAGAGAGAGAGAGAGAGAGAGAGAGAGAGAGAGAGAGAGAGAGAGAGAGAGAGAGAGAGAGAGAGAGAGAGAGAGAGAGAGAGAGAGAGAGAGAGAGACCCCTTTTGGCCCTGTTTGTGTGTGAGATGGTATCTGAGCTGTGTGGGTGGCAGGGTTTCTGCTCTGCGGCTGGAGAGGAGGAGCTCAAAGACCAGGGGCACTACAAAAATACACATGTGAGAGGGAAACAGGCCACTCAGGGCATTCAATAGGCAAAGTTTCACTAAAGGCTTTCTGAGCATGGAAACAAACACTGATTGGTAAGGCACAAACTGTTCAAAGCTGTCCACTGCTCTGGAATAGGATCCCTCTTAAGTCATCTCAGAGTCTGTCTATCATATAGCCGCTCAATCAAGACCGTGAGAGATCGGGAGGTTTAGGAGTCCCTGTGTTTAGATGACTTTGAGGGTTTTTCCTGTGCAGCCTTGCTAAATTGTCCAAACACGACCACACTGGCATTCATTTGCACTTCATCCCGACGCAGCTTATCCTGACCACACAGTGACAATGTTTTTCTGGGAGATACTGGGGAAGATAGTTGGCCAAAGCTTTGAAACCGAATCAGCAGCTTATGGAGATCAGGACGAGGCTCTATTTCGATATTAAAAGAGAGAAGAAGATCAGTTCTGTTTAGGTTTGGCTGAACTCTGCTAGGGAGAGAGAACAGCCTGAGGTTGCAGGAACATGGGAGGCAGATGATGATGATGATGATGGTGTGTGTGTGTGTGTGTGTGTGTGTGTGTAGAGGTGATGAGGGCTGCTTTCTAGACTTTGACAGACATCTCTTTGCTTACATTTGTCTCAAGGGTCAGAGGTTCTGGTAATTGAGCTGTATTTGAGTGCCTCATCCAAGCTCTCCTCTCTCTCTCCCTTTGGCCCCAGTGTTGGCTGAGTGTGTGGCTGGGGACAGTGTAGAGCACCTTCCTGTCACAGCATTGTCCTCCTGCAAGCCTGCCACTGATGGAGAGCACTTAGCCATGTTTATAGCTGCACAGGTTCAAAGAGAGGCCAGCAGCACAATGGAGCAGGGCGAGCTGGCTGCAGCACCACTGTGTGGGAAACACCGTCACACACCAAAGAATCAAAACAAAGACGCAGAAGAGGAAAAAACTGCAAGGATGAAGGAAATTGCCTTTTTTTTCATTCTCTTTTGCCACGTTGAATTTTGCAAAAAACATTTCCTCAACAGTCAGTTGAAGGATGTAAGCCAAACAGACCCTTGGCACAATAATGGATCTTTAAGAAAACTGAATGCAGAGTATTTTTGACTGACTGGTGCAGCAATGAACTCAATGTCTGCTGTCAGTCAAAAATGTTTTCTAAGCCATGAAACCCCTCAATGCCACAAAGGCTGGCCTCTGATTGGAGAATGCCTCTTTCTCAGTAGGCCATTGGTTGGGTGAATGGGTGGGGCCATAAGGCCATCTATAGGCCAGTGTTGTCAAAGTTATTACATCATTGTGCATGACATTGCTGACTGGTTATAACAGCTCTTACTGTATGTTGACTTCCCGTCAAAAGAACAGCAATCTATGCATACTTGGCGTCAGCGTAGGTGCAGGGCAGACACGAAGGCCACATTAAAGGGATAAAACTGGAGTTTGGGTTTTGAGTAAATGTTTGGCTAACTCAGCTTCATCACATGTCCAGCATTTAACCAAATAGTGTGCTGACATTGAGCATCACACATAATAAAGGCAGCCAGTCTTCTCGTGGTGGCCTTCTCACCCCAGCCAGCCCCTGTGACCTGTCCTTCAGCCCCCCCCTCCAATGCTTTAATCCAGCTAACCTTGTCAAAACCACCAGGCCTCATTCAGAACAAGCAGATGACTCTCTGCACGCCAGTGGCCTCTATAAATAGAAATTTCATTGAGGAGCAGCAGGCTGAATGGGAGGTATTGTAAACAGCAGGCCAGCCTAAAGCCTTACAGAGGGCTAACCTGGGAAAGTGATGGAAAGTGACATGCTACAGCCATGAGGCACCCAGTACAACAACAAACTGACACCACTGTAGGACTGTCCACTGACCTTGACTTACCATCGAAAAGTTTTACCTCACATAGTTAATGGCCCAAAACCTACTCACAAGCTCAGCATAGTAACAACATTCCTAGGGCTAAGTAACAAAACAATGTGGTTCACGTTTATTTTCAAAGTATAAACACTGTTTTTGAGAGATTTCAACTTTCCTAACTTTCCTTTGACCCTCTTTAACAATGCAAAACAGAAGAATGGAGAGGTTTGCGTGAAGACAAAGAAATTAGAGCATGCAACTGTCCAGTACACAGAATGTCCCTTTGTCACCTTCAGTCTTCAACATGTGTACCCAGATAGTTGAGTGGTTAAATCTGCCACCTCTGGAGCCACATGTACTGGTGTAGAATTGAATCTAGCCAGAACTTTTGCTCTTGTGCTTTATCCAACTCCAATTTTGGTGATTTTCAGTTGAAGGATTATATACTCCTCTATGGGTTGGGAAAATTCTACACTTGGGTTTATGAAACCTTTTCAAAACCAGTTTTTCACCCAACAACAATGTTTCACTCTGTAACTCCCTCTGCTTTCCAACTATGTGAATAAATTATTTAAAAAAAAATGGTAAAGGTTCTCACTGCTCACTCCCTTTTTTTAAGAGTCTTGAACATGCAAACCTTAACTGACCATGAACCAGACACCTTTCCTCTCAATATATACTCGCACGTCTGGTTCTTCTCCACAGACAATAAGTAAACAGTTGTTTTGAGCCAGAGTTACAAACACACAACTCTCAACATCAGCCTGGGTGTTGGGCACAGACCCAGCCTGTCAGTGAGCTGCTTGATTCATTGATCATTAATTCAGTTTACTTACTCTGATTTATACACAAGGCAGTGTTACAAGCTCATTCTGGCACGGGTTAAAAGGTTTGGCATGGGAGCTATGTCTTCCTCAGGAGGGGAAAAACATGTTGGATAAATCAAAGGATTATTTTAGTGGACGATACTGTGCCATTCAGTGACCTCAAAAACTGGCTGACATCTCATTCAGTCAGTTCAGCTATTTGCAGAGTGATGGATGTGTTTGATGTAGTCTCATAGGCGAGACAATTTGATCAGTGAGGCTAAGCACACACATCTAGTCTGTCAGTCCGGGCCTTGCCGTCGGTGCAGCAGCACAGTGGGGGGCTGACTCTGACTTTGACTCTTGTCTGGGGAAGGAACAGAGTTCAAGAAAAGTGAGGAGGCACTACTGTGGATCAGTCGTGCTTCCTTCCACCGCCGGTCCTTTTTGTTCTCAAATTCTTTAACACATGGAAGGACTATAAAGAGCCATCAGCCTAGACACTCACCTAACAAACACATACGCGCACAGAGAGAGGGAGAGAGAGAGAGAGAGAGAGAGGGAGAGAGAGAAACACACAGGGGCTGAACCATTTTTAAGCCACTCATTTGATTCACAATTCACACGCAGATCCCAGCCAGGGGGCAGGGATTTTGAGGAGGAGAGATCAGTAGCCAGGCTTAACTTAAAATGTCAAATGCTTTACTTTGACTTCATGGAAAAAAAGACAGTTCAGAGGACCCGACAGACCCCATGCTACTAAGCAATTTTTCCCTTTCTTGAAAAAAGCTTAGAAGCAACAGGTACAGACTGGCTCTTTCACCAGGCTGTAGCAAAACAACGAGGTGCTTCAGCCCCGAAGGCCCGTGATACCTGATCATCAAACTGCCACCAATTAGAGCATTAGGAGAAGTCATTTATTTTGCCTATGTTAAAGAAGGTGCTAAACTCTGTGAACCATTCCCTCATACCCCTGCTGAAATTTCATCCAGAGGAACCCTGGCCCCACAGAGAGAAAGAGGGATATTGAGGGGCTGAGCGAGACAAGGGCCCAGGAGACCAGGCTCACTGGAGTAGACCCTGCCAGTCCGGGGGCAGCCTGAGAAACGCCAGGCTCTCCCCCCCCCCCCCCCCCCCGCTTCCTCCCCCCTCTCCCTTCCTCTCTTCACGGACCGGCCGGGGGACTGGGGACTGCAAGTTCATTGTTCACAACTGAAAAAATCGGCATGCTCAGAGCGATCTGTCATGGAGGGGCTACCACAGCGCGGGGGCTGGAGGTGGTGACTGAGGTCCTCCCCTTTTTAAGCCTATGACCTAATGCAGGTAAAGAGTGAGGTTTAGTGCTAGACTGCTCCCCTCTCTTCAGCCCCACACCCAAATCTCCCCATTTAGATATTTGTTGAACCTCCTGCACTGAAACCACTGCCTGTAGAGGAACAGACTGGGTGTTGGGCAGTACACAAGTTTCCATGCATGGTAGGCAGTGAAAGGAGAGCTCAATAAGCCAGTTCAGCCCGCCTAACTCCACGACAATTATTGAAAGTAACGAGTATCTAGAATAGCCAATACAGCGACAGTAAACAGCCATGCATCAGTCCATAGAATTAGGGTGATTGTCTAATTCAGTAGATCCAATTGAGGATTCACACCCTACTATATCATCAGCATTCCCTATCAGACACATAGACTGCAAACCACAGCAGCAGAATCTGTGAAAATCATCCACACACATTAATATGCTGCCTTGCTCATAGGTCAACAGCATTAGCAATGGAAATCACAAGAGGCCATCGGTAAATGGAAAAAGAAATGATGCTGAGGCGAATTCTGAAGCAGACAGGCTGCCTGGTTGTGAGGGTTCCAGTGCAACAGGAAAGCAGGTGTTTGCACGGCGTCTCATCTGAGAGGCGTTACCAGGTGCTGCTGAAGTGGCTTCCTCCGCTTCACCCCCCTGAAGCATGTCAGCTCAACACCTTAGCCGTCATGGGTAGACCAGACTGTGATTAACACTGTAACACCCATCACAATGGATCAAATATCTGACACTCCAGCATGAAGACAGATCTATCTTGTTTGATGAATTACATACATACTGAACAGCAATAGGAAGGACGTACTGGCTGTGGCAGTCATACAATATCATACATTAGTACCTGCAATTCTGCCAACTTTTCTTTCAGAGGTAAAAATCAAACTGTAGGTCATAGGAAAAAGGAAGTCGTTTGAAAAGCAAACTAGTTGGAAGAGGTAATATTTTCGAGTATAAAGTCATTCATAGAAAACTTCAGGACCTGCTTGCTATTTGTATCCATTGTAGTCACTGTAGTACTGCAAAGGGTTCTACCCCGTTTGATAAACAGCGCCCTCTGCTGCTTAGGCTGTGTACTAACTTTGGCGTAAATCAACCCAAGGGAAGGGGAGAAAGAAAATCGTTTCCCAAAGGCATTGTGTGAAAATACATTTATGCAAATCAACAACACATCATAAACGATAGTATTAAATAGGTTGTTTATGAGGTCTAACCAAATACACATATCAAACTGTTTAAGCTTGTCATTACAAACAAAAAGCACCTTTAAGATACTGTCATCCATAGTGACGGACACAGTAAAATGTTTTTTAGCGACAGAATAGAAAAACACTCTTAGATAATGCAGTTAATCATTTAAAACATTGGTTACAATAGCCTTATAAAGTAATCATAGTGCAATACAGTGTGATTCTGAATAGGTCTTACTAATCACAATATAAGTCAAAGAGCAAAAAGCTCTGGAAAATTGACCAATAGAAAACCCTGATGAGGGCCAACTTTTTCTTTTTTGCAAGCTAGAACAGACACTTTACAGGCATCATATGATGTATAGATGAAAAATAAAAGGCAGTGGCAGATTTGTTTAAAAAGGGGACAGACCTCTTCAATAACATTTGTCATTTTAATTACAAGTAATCTTTATGTCTTTCTGAATTGCTCAAAACAGATGATTGGGCATAATTCTGTACAATCAAGAGTGGCGGTCCTGTATCAAGAGTCAATCCCAAACTGGGGAAAAGGATATTTCATCCAGCGGCTATGCACAGGGCTCCAACAATAACACCTCCCCACTGAAAGGAAATTCCTCCGCCTCCTCTGCTCTCGGCTGGAACACACAGCTCTCTTAATCCTGCTCTGGTAATGAGGTCATTTCACAATGTAATTTACTGCTTTTTTTTTATTTTTCATTGTAACAAATTGAAATGTGCTGTTGCCCAGTTACAGGAACGAAAACATTGTGATCGATTTCTATCTTTAGTGATGTATTTTCTTTACAAGACCATAAAATGTTTAAGTCCAGTGTGCTGAAAGGGTATATTTCCATATGAGCATCTCTGATCCCTCAGATATCCGCTGGTGTTTCTGCTGCTAAGATCAGAGGCCTTCAGTAAGGTGGGAGTGGATGGAGAGGAGGTGGTAAGGCAGAAATGGAACAGACAGAGATATTGTTGAGAGCTGTGCCCTGCCAAAACCAACTCTGATCACTGCTCTGAAACCATCTGATCGCAGGAGCAGTCAGTCTAGCCTTAAGTGGAGGTGACAGTGTGTCTGAGAGACACGTTACAAGTCAGAGGAAATTGGAGATAAACAGATAAAAGAATGCAATCTCTGCTGGAAGCAGCAGGGCACAGGGGGCAGGAAATAAACCTGTATTTAAGCTGATTACCCGAGCAGAGTCCCGGCCCCTTTCAGCAGCTCTGTACAGCCCGGCCTCACCACTACCACCATTGTTAATTAGAGATTTGCTAGGGGGAAAAAAGGCAGCCTTGTCAGACTTGCAGGAGTGTTAGTGATGGCTGGCTGGAGGGGGACATGCAGAGCTCTTAATTGGGTCTGTATGCTGTATCGGTGGCTGGCTGGAGCGCTGGTGATGATTGCTGTGAGCAGGTGGCCGTGGTGGCAGCTCCATGCAGGCCGTCCCAGGCCAGCCTGTCTGTTCTTGTCAGGACCCGGAACACTGAGCAGACAGCTCTTGAGCCCCGCGCTCATTACGCCAAGTTGCCCGCCCTGTTGCCTAGCAACGCCCTCACAGCCCCTCCACAACACTTCCTCCCTGGTCCCACAATGTAACCCTCAGTGGTGGAGGAGCACTTCCACACAGTCCAGTTATGGGAACAGGGATGAATACGCTGCTACCTCTCAGTGTCCTCTCTAAATACACATAGTGCTTTGCTCCAGCAATAATCCATCATCTTTTACTGTTGCAACCAGCAATGTGCATCCAATAGTATTGCATCAGCGCCACACTAAGAGAGCAGCAAAGACACTGTGATGAATCATGGTCACCCCAAGAGTGTGATTTGTATATGGAAGAAACATTAGTTCTATTTCATTAGTTGCTGCACCTGAAAAATTATATTGAGGACTTGATCAAAGAGGTTCAGCATCCACTTTCTTTCTCTCCCCACAGTGTGCATCTGCTGGATTTTCATCAGGCTCTGCCTCAGACATGCCACAACTGGAAGTCATACATGACTTGTGCGATTGAGATGTCTGATAACAGCATGTCAAACACACACGCACGTGCGAGCCTACACACATACACATACACACACACACATGCGCACACACATGCACGCACGAGAGTTGTTAAGATCTTGTAAGCATTCTTGTCAAATCTGCTGCTGTCTTTTTCTGGCAGTGATCATCATCTGCACTAGACTGTAGCAAAAGGGAGGGGGGGGGGGGCACTTAGTACATGCAAACGTTGCTTGAGACTTCAACAGCAACCCAGCATCACTAAGATGTAACTCGCTGTGGAGAGACAAACTGACCAGACTAGAAATCAACTTCATAGCACGAGAATCTACAGGCAATTATATTTCCTGGTACCAAACTAAGTATCTAGTTTGTCTCTGTTGAATACAATTTGATATAACTTTGAGTGATTAGCCTGAGGCTAATTTTATGGGGAAAAATACAAATTTTGGATGGCACAGAGGTAGCACATTTTTGATGGCACATTTTTTAATATTTCCAAATCTAATCTATTAATTTGTGATATCTATGTCCACAACAGAATCTAGCAGTTCTATTATTATATGGAGAGTAGCCAACCAACGTTTCATGATTCAATGGAAATTTGACGAATGCTAGAAATGAAGTGTAAAAGAATCAGTCATGTCAGGATTTGACTGCATGGAGTTTACTGCTGGAGGAGGACATGTGGAACAGTGCCTGGGTTGGAAAATGACAGGAAGCAGTAGAATGACATCAGTTATGGCACAGTGCAGGGCCTGTTTAATGAACTGGAGAAATCAATGGGCTTCTATAGCGCCTTTTAAAACACGCAGCACACCTTGAGACTCCAGTTGTGAACTAAAAAAGGACATATTTCATGCAACTGCAGGAGAAATCAGAGTAGAGTTGGAGACAAATCAAAACCAACATCACCCGCTAATATGTAGTGACTAATCTGGCAGTAATAGATGTTATTTTCACTTCTCTCTTCTCAAAGGGTTATGACTTGAAACTAAAACGAAACCAACTTTGTTTTGTGCTGTGCCTAGGATGTGTATTATTCAAGTTGATTTAATCCAGTCAACAGTCCACTGAATGACACACAGTCCCCACAGCCTTGGCAGTGTTCTGAGTGCAGGCTGTCCTGTGTTGAAAAAGGTCAATATTAAATCATAGCCCCACCCTTGAGGCTCTCACTAATGTAATAATCCACACCAGGACTTGTCCACATTCTGTGGTGCCGCTCCAGTTACTGAAGCCGGAGAGAGAGGGGAAAACTCTCAGCCCTAGACCCACTTCACCCTGCCAAGAAGCCCACGGCATGCGAAAGCTGAAAACCCAAAGGGTGATCATTTGTCACGGGCAGTTCGCACGTCTGGAATGTCTCAGTTTGTGCACTCGGAATATCAGACAAGATGGGTGGTGTTCCTGGAGATCAGGGCCGCTCTCATGTCGGGCGATCAAAGCGAGCGGGGCTGGCGCTACACCGTTCGCACGCAGCTGTGTCTTCCCCGGGGTTGCACTTGGGCTGCGGGTGCTAGACCTCACTGTGGAAGTGCCTGTAAATAAATGGTTTTGTCACTGTGTTCACACATTCCTCCAACCAATGGGCCTGCTCAGCCTTATACCTCCATTACCATAGGCTACCATCCTCACAGCTGACTGCTGACATCACCCAGTCATACGCATCAACTGGACTTCACAGAGGAAAATGGACAACATAGGACTATCTTTTAGGTGAATGGCTGTATGGCCCAAAAGCTTAAAAACCTTCAAAATAATTTACACAGATCAATACCATAGCCATAGGTTGTGTGATGTATAGACTAAGCCACTGCATGTCTTTGGCTGAAGTGGAGAAAATAGGGGCAGAGGGTTAATGAGGGTAAGAGAAGCAGGAGGAAATGCGGGAGCGCAGTACCTATCCTGTGGTCTTTCCATGAGGAATGTGGGGAATGCCCAAACCTCTTCAGTCAATATTTGCTTTAGATGAAATGATAGCAGCAGTTCAGCCTCCCACCACTGACAATTAAGATGCCAGCCAGAAAATTAAGCCCAAAGGGACACATCCTGAACTGTAAATTAATCAGCCATGCTCTTGGCTCATATTACCATGAGAATATGACACATACAATATTCAATATTCATTACACAGTGTTATCTAGCCTAGGCTATGTCATGACCATACAGCCTGTCCTATGGGAGTAATCCGACCTTGTGTTGTCATTTGACCTTTGTCCTTGGCATCAGCACTACTAACTTGAGTTTGTCCAGTACTGTACCAAAAGTTATTTTACAACGCCCACTGTCATTTTTCACTCTTTTGGGTTGTGGTGAATAGAGTAAAAAGCCTTTACCTTACCCTGAAATATCTTTCACCACATTTTTCAGCCAAGCAGTTGGATATTTGAGATTAGAACACTCTCACAAAAAGAGAAAAATTAGCCTGCAGCCTCACTGTTAATGAATTATTGTGAAAAGAAAAAAAGACAGCAGAAAAGGAAAACACAGTGGATTTCCTCCCAGCTGGTCTGACATTACAAGGATGTTTAACTTAGTGTGCCAAGGGAGGTGAACTACGCAGACCAATACACCAGGCCCAGGGGAGTGAGTGAGAGAGAGAGAGAGAGAGAGAGAGAGAGAGAGAGAGAAAGAGAGAGAGAGAGGGAAAGTGTAATTAATCACACTACAGTCAGTGGGCCTGGTCTGGGGGAGGTGAGCTTGAGTTCTGGGTCTGTTTGCTGGTCCCAAGAGAAAGGCCGGTGGAACAGGAATGCTGTGTATGGGTGGTCAATTAGTTTACAGATTTCAGCTGTGACAGAGACATTCTCCTCGGCCCCAGCCCCAGAGTCCCTCCCGTCATCCCCGACCAAACCACATCATATCAAGGCCCAAACCGCATGCCGTGATCTGAGGCATTCCCCAGGCTGGAACATAAAGAAGCTCACTCCATTTAGCCCAACCTAAATCAACAGCTTTTTACTGTGGTTACATTGGATTGCCTTACATCCAGGATCTGCCCAAGCTTTCAGCCCCTTTCAGTTTTCCATGCATCCACGGTACTTCTGAGAACCAGACCTCCTCCAATGTGTCACTTTGCGAGCCTTTCACTTCCCCGGGATCACAACATCTAGCGCATCCTGTCCAATTTCACCAAATACACTTATACCTCTCTAGACAGATCGGTTCCACTATAAAAGCCAAACAAAGGCCACATAAACTGACTGAAATTAAATCTGAATGGGGAATAAATATGCTTCCATGAGCTTGTCATGAATAGGGGTGCTGAACCCAAAGTGTCCTCTTGAACATAAGTGCTTAAGATAATAAAATGCTGACATTAACAATAATCGGGTTTCCCAGTCTGACAGGGGGAGTAATGCTTGGCTTTTACTACACTATCCTGACTGAATGAGGGCAACAGTATAGCTGTAGTGGGCACCTGGCTGTACACACACACACACACACACACACACACAATCATGTAAAGTGTTGATGGACACAGACCACACCACACTGCGGATCATACCACACTGCCATGGTTAATCTGGTGATTAAGACTATTATCAATCATCTCCTTTGATTCAATGACAGCATGCCCACTGGGATTAAGCAGCTGATTGATTTAGTGTGAAAGGTTTGAACGTACAATCTCTAAAGTATGTAAGGTAGGTAAACCAGGCTATTATTCTACATCCTCACTTCTGCGAGCGGGTTTTGGTTTAATACAAATGGTCACATTACAGAACATGAAATACACATCATATTTTCCTTCTGGGACTGTTATATTGCATGCAAGGGTGTGAAGGTCTACGCACTTATTTATAACTACATAATGTGCATTTGTGCACACATGGGTCTGTATCAGTAGGCTATATCTTACACACATCCAACCATTCACCACCAAAGTATGCATCCATATCTTTCTGGCTCTGTGTACGTGCCGAAGATTGTACTGATTGCAATGAATGTGTTCTAATGCGTTTGTCCCACTGAGTGTGCGTGCCAATTTGCATGCATATGTGTGTGTGGGAGGTCAGACAGGAAATGTAAAGGTTGAGGTAGTTCCTTGGAAACAAAGGCTCCGGCATCTCCACGTGAGCCCTTTCCTTTCATAGGCGCCCGGGGCTTCTCTCCACATCACTGTACTGCTTAAGAGGGAACATCCTGGAGCCACCACCCCCACCTTTCCCTCCATATTCTATAGATAGGCTGACCTATGGTACATTACAGTCATGTAAAGCACTAACTGAAAGAATGCACAGCTTCATTACTCAAAAGCAACTCTCAGAGAAAGGCTCTTTCAGACTGGGTGCCCTGATCTTGAGCCACAGATAGATGACACGCAGTGCTAGCCATGATCTGGTTTTCCTCAGGCTGTGATTGCACGGGAACCTACGATTCCCCCGTGGCTCACCTACCCCCATCAACTTCACAAACCCTTCACTGCTCTATTACAATCTTATCTCCCTGGGCCTCTCCTTACAATCTGTATCATCATCTTCTCTCCCTCTCTCCTTTTCCATCTTTCGTCCCTCCTCCATTTCCCTGCTCTTGCTCTCTCCTTTACTGTCCCGGTTGAAAATTGAGTCATAACTTCCTGACGGCGCTGTTCAAAGGTCAAACCCCTCCACCCCGCCCCACCCCTCCTCACCCCCGCCTCCTTTCCTCCTCTCCCTTTTGTGAGGCCCCTCTTCCAACACGCCCAGCGCTGCATTCCACAGACGGTGGGAGCACCTTCAAACGCTCCACCAGCAGACCAGACCACCACAAGCAGCGGCAAGGAGGGCAATAGAGCTGAGGCCTCAGCTGCCGCCAGGCCTCAGCCCCGGGCCCCAGCTCTGCCGAGGAGAGCTCTGATAGCGAGAAAATGCAATGTAGCAGCAACAGAGTCTGTGTGATGACAAGGAGAAAGCAACTGTGGCTCTGAAGGAGCAGAGTGATATCTGTAGCGTATTAGCTCCCTTCATGCTGCTGAAGCCAGTTTCTGAGTTAAGCCCTCCTGCCACTATGGGGCCTCTCGTGTCTGCGCTGGGAGGCTGGCAGCTGTGTTCCTGGGGCGCAGGCCTCAGAGTACCTCTTCCCTGACCCCCAAATCCTGAGGGTCTCCCCTACATTGACAGACAGCTCCGGTTTCACCCTCCCAAGGCTTTTCTCTGCGCTCGGCTCTCAAAACACTAAAATTCTTATACAGGGTACCATACCACAACATGGTAAATGTGATAGCTCAAACTAACAAGGTTCAGACCTGTATTATCATAGAAGCTGGATATCAGACCTGTATCAGGGACACCCACTCGTCAGCTCCCATAGCCATTCCCATGCAGGCATCATTGTGTGTAATCTGGGAGCGCCTTTGGATCTGGAGTGGAGGCACTGCATGACACCGGCCGGATGTTGCTTCTCACCTTAGGCACAGAAAACATATTTCCACCGAGTGAGATTGTGTGCACAAAGATTAAGAAAGCAGATCACAGATGAGCTGAAAACAGGAATCGTGTCCAAAATGACATAATATAGGCTGACATACGTAGAGGCACGTAGAGTCACAGACAGGATGGGCATTAAGGACCTTCACGCAGAGTGCCATAAGGAGGCATAAGTGGGCTACATCCTATCCTGATTAAACAATAGAACATGACTATGGATGAGTAACTGTTCGGGCTATAATAAGAAACGTACATTATGGTCACAGGATATTTAGAATAAAGCAGTTCTATATGTGGATGAAGCGGGTATGAACAATGCTATATCTGAAACATAAATAGCCCTGTATGACCTTCTGCTGTTCTTCCCTCCGGCCTAAGATCTGCTCATGAAATGATTGTCTAGTAAAGCAATAGAAGGTATCTGGTTTAGGAAATTTGAGGAACCTACATCTTACAGCAGCTCTTTTTCATGTGTGTGAACAGAGACAGGTATGTCTGTCCTCTTGGCTGGGCTCCATTGTTAGTCTCCAGTTGTGCCTACGTGCTGTGATTATCAATGCACACATCTGGATGGACTTAGTCAAGGAATCCTATAAAGAACCTAATGGGCTCTTCTAACATTTTTTGAAGACTGATTAAGAGCCGTTTCAGATCTGGTTCACATCAATGAGTTCCATCTGTGATTTATTTGAGTTTTCACTGAATTCGTTATCTACTTTACTTGCTCCCTTTCAATGTTACCAGGGGTTTGGTGGATGGGGGATGGGGGGGGACATGCATGCCTTGTAGGTAACATGCAAGACTGCTGTATATTTGCTTATGGGGCAGTGCAGATGCTTTGACAAACAAGTAGTGGTGCAAAGGGCCACTCCATCAATGACAAACTGCACATACATGTAAATCCTACAGTAAGTGTTCTCTTTTTGTACCCTGAAAGTGATCCCAGCTTCCAAGTAATTCAAAACATGTTAGAGTCAAATGGCATGAAAGGATGCATACTACTTTTATAAACTTGTTTTTCCAACAAATTTGTTTTTAAAACATGAATATTTGCTTTGAAAACCCCTTGGTGTTTAAGTGTTTTTTCCCCCACTTTTACTCTTGCTAATCATAAAATAAAACCACTATTTGGAGTTACGCCAGCATGAAAGACAAATTTACACCTTGCATTAGTTCAGTCCTACCCAGCATACAGTCTGCTGAAGTAGCAAGCAGGCCTAGCTTAGGGCCTATTTGTCTTCCAGTAGTGTGACCTTTACGTTTTATGAGGGAGACTAACACCATGAACTACATTTGTTACAAATTAGGCTTCCTAGTGCCATAAAGTTGACACCTGCCACTTCAAACCTCTGTTTGGAGGGGAGGACAGAGCACTGATAACCGGGTGGAAGGAAAGACATAACTAATGCGTGTCTACTTGGTCATTCAGACTGCAAAGTATGCAAGCATTGTCAAGTTTGTTATATAAGACACAATCAAAATTAGTCACTCGACTGACTTACATTGCAAGACTACCACAACGTTTTCTTACCGACTAAAACGTCTGCTTAAAGATCTAATCGACTATTTTCTTACTTTTCCTCACCACAAAGCAGAATCTATCGTCGCTAACCACTCTGGGAAATCCCTGGTGATGCCACAAGATGTCGCCAACAGACCCGCATGAATTGGTGGGCGTACACTATTAGTGCTGCCTTCAAGTGCTCCTCATAAGCTCCTACTTTTGAACGTCAAAGCCTAAATACGAGTTTTGGTCGGAAATAACGACAAAATGGACCCTGGAACAAAAGTATTTATTATTACGATTGTTATTTAGAAATTGAATGGCACAGAACAACTTTGTTTTGTAGTGACAGAGTGACGAAGATGAGATATTTGCACACCAGGCATGTAACTGTTTTTTTTCTAATTAATTTACCAGCCAAAACTTGTTGTAAACATGAATTTTACCACATTGTTGTCATTCGTTGTTGATAAGGCTTCCATGCTCTCAGTCCCTAACCGTCAGGAAAATGTCAACATTACCAGTCAAGTTTTTCGCACCGTTCATGCCGTAGTGGCGATATTTCCGACAGCACTTAAAGCCAGAATTAGGCCGGATATGACTTCAGGGCCACGTGAATGAATGAAGCTTGCAACAAAACATTGGCTACTACAAGTCAACAGCTTTGCTAATTGAGCTGAAAACAAATACTCTGAAATACCCAGTCAGGAATTGAACGTAATCTTGTGTATCATCGACTTCGACATTGATATGGAGCTGTAGGCAGAGGTCTAAACAGAGGTAGCAAGTTCAAACTGTTCTTTGTTGTTTGTTTGTTTTGCATGGGTGAGAATTAGCTTAGCTTGGAGATACCGCTATTTAACCAAGCCGCTTTTCATCAACAGCTAGCTAGCAGTAACACTAGTTTGTACACAACTTACGTACCATCTTTATTAGGGCTGAGTTGGTCAGAGTGTGTACCGTTGTGATGGTTAAATACCGATCTTTTTGGTAGATATGCTACAAGTGCATAGCTAACTATATAAACTGCATTTAGCTAGCTGTAGTGGCTGGCTAGCTAATGAGCTGATTTTACCGGATTTATGAAATTTGTTGGTTTCACTTTCAGTATCGAGTAATGGTCTAACTGCAACGATACCAGTAAACATGCACAGTCGTCTGCAGGAGTTGAAGAAGGAAGAGGAGACTCTCCTCAAAATCAAAGTCATGTTACAGGACCAGCTGAATAGGTTGAAGGTGAGTGGGAGGGTTCAGGACTTGAATTTCTTGGAGTTGGTATTTCTGCCCTTTATATGATATGATGTCCTGTGTTCCCTCTGTGTTTCAGTTTGAAGAAGGGGCCTTGAAATCAATCATAAATGCTCAGATAGATGAAGGAGCCTCTCAACCTTCATCCCCAGAAACAGAGGTAAATTGCTGTGGAAGAACAACAGAAATAAAAAATGCATTTCTTGAACACTTGATATTAGTTGATAGCACTGTTATCAGAACATCAGAAAGATAGCACAACTCTCGTTCCTCAACTGTCAAGTGGAAGACAGTGTTGCTAATTCCTCAGTTAAACTTATTTTTTGAATCAGAGTTCATAATGAGTCACGTTATAATAGGTTCAATAGCTGTTGTGTATGTTTATCAATTCATGCTGTACACTTGTGGGGTGTTTTTCACATCATTTCAACAGCTGTATCAATTGTGATGCTCTTCCTCTCTATGAAACGTAGGAGTAATAAACAAGGACAATTAAATGTTATAATGTGCAGCCTATTCACGTTCTTTCACTCTGAAACATGCATAACCTATCTGGCAGATTTGCCATTCAAAGATAGTGACTCATTAACTGACAAAGTGTATATGTTGCCTGCCATAATGACTTGTCTTTTGCTGACCTTGAGAAAGTTATTACTGCCTTTATTTTGTCTTGTTTAAACTTCTGTAACTATCTTTAGTCAGAAATCCCTCTGATGCTAGTGCACTATGCAACAGCAAGGCTTTGAACCCAAACTTAGAGACGGGATCATATTAACCACATTTCAAACATCTCTACACGTGTTACTGAATAGTTTTAGATAATAATGCATATAATTACATACAGGCTTTTATAAAGTTTTATTAACATTTTATTCTTGTTTTATTCTTGTTTGAATTCATGTCCCACATTCTTATTGTTTGCCTTGTTTATTAAAATTTTTGTTTGTAACACACTTTTTAAGATTGATTTGAAAATGCCTTCTAAGTTTATGATTTATTCACATTATTACAGGTTCATGTCAACCTTGATGATGAGGGTGAGATCAATCAAACCAAACTGCTATTGAGTGCCCCCGTAGATTATGATATGGAAGAGGAGGAAGACGATGAAGAGGAGGAGGAAGATGAAGATGATGAAGAAGAGGATGACAACAATCTTGATCTAGTGCCTGAGGGGGATGAGGAAGAAGACGAGGATGATTACTGAGATTCTTAGCTGCCTCAGTATTCCGGTGGGCTTCAATATTTGCACCACCGAAGAAGAACCATGCATAAATGGACAGTTCTTTATTTGTTGACTTATTTTGTATCACTTAAGAAGTTTAATTTATTTGTACGGAGCGAATAGCAATTCAATGTGATGAAGTGTTGATAAGTGGATGGTAACAGTCACCGTGTGATGAAGTGTGGTAACAGTGTTCTCTCCTTTGCCTAGTTCAAGGCATGTCGTTAGGATTGCATACCATATTAGAATTTATGTGTCCATTTTCCTGATAAATGTCTCACTGTAATGCAGTAAGACGATGTTATTAGGTGCTTGTAGCTTACTGGTGATATTGTACATCTGGAAGATAAGAGGCTGAGCAGCAATTCAAACGAGTTGAGATGTGTCTCTTAGCATGAACATGTATGGCTGGGCCATATAAGCGGGCAGTGAATCTGCATTATGTAATTAGGGATAATTGTAAGCACAAAATAAAATGTTTTGCATAGGGATTGCCTGACTGATTTTTACAATATACATCTCCAGTCTTAACCCAATATGCTGAGTCCTAGTCACATTTGTAAACGATAGATTGGTGGACACCATATCAGATGTAAAGAATGTATACTTCATGGGGTATGGACAGTGAGAGGACAGATTTTTGTTCTGTTTCCTTCTCAAATACTGAATCAAGGTTATACTTGTGTCACATTCTTGTCCTGACCTGACCTAGGCATCCACTTTTGCAAATGGGTAATGCAGTGCAAACACTTTCCACCAGCAAACCATTCAGCATTTTCTAAACAGCTAAAACAATGCAGCGAGCCTGACAATACAGACCTGCTTTCCCAATACAGGGACAGCTCTGGAGAAGGGTGGTGCTACAGCAGATAACGTACAATAGGGATTGCGCCGATAGATATATACAGCTTTCCACATGGTCCACTGATCCAGGAGAGCTTACATTCACACAGGGACTTGGGTTCAGTACATACTTCTGCTAATGAATACTTCATAAGGTACACAGGTAACTGCACATCTACTATTCAAATCAAATTTCATGGTGTGATAGGGATGGATTTTGTGGTAGCATTTATTTCCTTTTTTGTTGTGTGCGCAAAGTTAAAATGGCATGTGTTGTAATTCTACTGTATTTGATGCAGTTGACTGTAAATAAGTGGTTTCAAATTGTTTGTAATTACCTGAACTGGAAAAGCCATGTCACTACATGATTGCTTCTAGGGTGGCAAGATTGCAATTCAATAACAAGTTATTTCCATGAGGAGTACTGAGCAAATAATGCCAAATCCATAGGAGCTAGTCAAGAGAGAAAGTGCGTATGTCAGGAAATTTATATTGCAATTAAGATTTCTAATGGCATGCACATGGACAAAAGGTTTCAGGTTAGAAATCTGAACATGGATCAGAGTTCTGATGAATAATTCCACCTTTACTTATTTACTTGTGTCCTTTGGATCAGACTGATTACATGCTTTTTAGAATAACATAAAAGAAATGTAATGCTCATCTGCTCATATGCTCATTTGGACATCTGTAATGGAAAATTATTTACACAGTGAAATATGATGTCTCTATTCATTTTCCAAGACTTGTAAGCACTTGTAATCAAAATATTTACCATGACAATGCAACACATTGCACCAGTTTCTAATTATTCCTTATTTTATCCCTCTGTTGTTATATCATAGTGTACTGTAAACATATCAGCCTCTCTCACATTAACTTTGCTTACAGAGGTGAAACCATAGTTTGTGAGGGATCAGTCTGCCTCAGCACAATGAGCTCACACTTCATTGAGTCTGAATAGGGGCATTTGGCTCTGCATTAGGGACATGAGACCCCCCCTATAGTCCATTGCACTGGATGCTTCTAGACTGATGACAATTTATTCTAATCATATTAGTCCGTACACTGTTTCTAATCTTAGACTGTTTTCAAAGGAGAGGTTTACGTGCATGTGTGTGTATGCATATGAATGTATGCAGATACTCTTGGACATATTGATGTTTTTGCTCCATACCAAGCTTGGTACAGGGCTTGAGTGGTGTCACTGAGATTGCAGTGATGCTGAATGGTTCTTGTGTATGTGCAGAAGTCAGCGAGCAACTGGAGTAGAACGAGACAGTGACTGTGCTGCAGGCTCAGGAATACCATGCTGCCCCGCTGTGCAGTCAGGGTGTGCCATGTGCTTATGTTGGTGCTGTGTCTGTCTGCGGCTGAGGACTTCGACTGGACAAAGAACGACCGCGGCTCCTTCTATTATGGCACTTTTCCAGCTGGTATGAGCACTCAGCAAGTCCTATGCACACGAGTTGTTCTTGCATTTACTAGGATACATACATTGCCTCCTATGTCATCTAACTCTCAGTTGGTTGGTTGTTGGAACATTATTAGGATTTTCGTGGGGTGCCGGCAGTTCAGCCTATCAAACAGAAGGAGCCTGGGACAAAGATGGAAAAGGACTGAGCATCTGGGATGTGTTCGCCCACAAGAAAGGCAAAATCCTACGTAATGACACTGGGGATTCCTCTTGTGAGGGCTACTACAAAATCAAGGTGTGGTGATCAGGAAAAAAACCTAGTACAGAAACACTGCCCATCCACTTTGTGTGTGTGTGTGTGTGTGTGTTTGTGTGTGAGAGAGAGGGAGAGAGAAGGGCCAAAGCAAATATAATTATATCAGTCCTCTGTGTTTATGTTGCACAGGATGATGTCTCTTTGATGAAGGAGCTGAAGCTGAACCACTACCGTTTCTCCATCTCCTGGCCCAGACTCATTCCCACTGGCATTAAGTGTGAGTGACTGATGTAGGAACTGAACTGGCACATATGATTCAGTATGTTGATGGCTAATGCTGAAGAGAACTCTGTGCTTTAACACCCTTTGCAGCTGACCATATCAATGAAAAAGGAATCCAGTACTATAATGATCTGATTGACCATCTGCTGGAGAGCAAGATCACTCCCATTGTCACTCTGTATCACTGGGATCTTCCACAGGTTGGTACAGAGAATAGTGATCATCACCAACCTCAGTCTCAATACTTTTCTATTATAGCACTATATATTGATTAATCAATTCTGCTTTACTGGGTGGATCTTTCTCTTTATGCTATTCTAGGTCTTACAAGAGAAATATGGTGGATGGCAGAATATTAGCATGGTCAATCATTTCAATGAATTCGCAAACCTGTGCTTTGAAAGATTTGGCAACCGAGTGAAGTACTGGATCACTTTCAACAATCCATGGGTAGGTTCATTTGGTTTGCAGTTATGTTTTCACATGCACTCACGCCTTGTAACATAAGGAGTTTTTCAGTGGTCGAGATTGGATAAACATAGTTACCTGTTGCTGTAATGGACAGTGCTGTGCAAAAGTCTTAGGCACATGTAAAAACATTCTGTAAAACAAAGATGCTTTCAAAAATAATGAAATGAAAAGTTAAAAGCTAACCCTAACCCTAACCCTAACCCAAAAATGTATTATAAAAAGCAGTCTACTGACACTAATGCAGAAAACAAATAAACATTTAAGTCAAAATTTATATAAAAGATCTAGGGTGCCTAAGACTTTTGCACAGTACTGTAAGTATTGTAATCACACTGATATTCTACTCCACCACAGTCCGTAGCAGTTGAAGGTTATGAGACAGGTGAGCATGCTCCTGGACTGAAGCTGAGAGGAACTGGAGCCTACAGAGCTGCCCATCACATAATCAAGGTACGAGACTGGCTGCAAATGTATTCTATCAAAGTGTCATTTATCAATTAATGAAAGTGACTTTAAACTAAAATGGAAATCTTATTCATAACACAGAACATTTTTGTTTTCTTAGGCGCACGCTAAAGTTTGGCACACATACGACACACAGTGGAGGGCGAAACAAAAAGGTAAGCTAGGTCAAAGCCATTCAAGTAATAGATAGACTTAATTGAGTATATACCTCTCCACAGTACAATGTGTTTGTGCACTGAGAGCTGCTGTCCACATCTGCAGGTCTGATTGGCATCTCTCTGTCTGGGGACTGGGGAGAGCCAGTGGACATCAGCAACCAGAAGGACATCGAAGCAGCTGAGAGATACGTCCAGTTCTACCTGGGCTGGTTTGCCACACCCATCTTTCACGGAGACTATCCTCAAGTGATGAAAGACTTCGTCGGCAAGTTACATTGTGCACAATTCATCAGAGATCGTGTAAATGGAAAGTGGTATTAGTCATTGGGAAAGTCATTATTTTGATTCTAATCAGTCTAGTCTAGTCTAGTTTATTTATATAGCCCATTATCACAGTCAAGTCTCAAAGGGCTTTACATACCATCATATACATGTTATATACCATACTACATCATATATACATACTACATACACATCATATACATCCTATAGCCTACTACATCATATACATACTTCATATACATAATTTGACTGCATCATCATGTACATACTACACATACACTACATTATGTAGCATACTACGCACAAACACACTCACGCCTATGGAAAATTTAGAGTCTTCAATTCACTTGACCTGAAACTAACCTTGATTGTGTGTTCCTTCCGTGTCCAGGAAGAAAGAGCGGCCAGCAGGGTCTTGGGACGTCCCGCCTGCCCACGTTCTCCTCCCAAGAGAAGAGCTACATCAAGGGAACGTGTGACTTCCTGGGCATTGGTCATTTCACCACCCGCTACATCACCCAGAAGAACAACCCATCAGGCCGCGGTGGCAGCAGCTACTTCACTGACCGTGACCTGGCTGAGCTGGTTGACCCCCGCTGGCCGGACCCCGGGTCAGAGTGGCTCTACTCCGTACCTTGGGGTTTCAGACGCCTGCTCAATTTTGTCAAGGTGAATCTTGCACCCCATGGTGTGTAGTGAATGATGCACAGCAGGTTACAATTTGTGCTCTACTTTATGAACAACTGAAATGAGTGTAAGACATTACCCCTCTAGTCATTGATTTAATGTAAAAGCAACTTACATCATACTGTGATTTGTTCCTCATTTAGACTCAATATGGGAATCCAATGATCTATGTGACAGAGAACGGAGTGTCTGAGAAGATGTTATGCACAGAGCTCTGTGATGACTGGAGAATACAGTACTATAAAGACTACATCAATGAGATGCTAAAAGGCGAGTTAGCACTAACATTAATGAAGTCTATACATACCAAGATTACACTATACAAGAAAAAAATATTGGCATTTATGTTTCATTTTTATCTGGTAATCAAGAACAAAATAATTCTAAATCTTTTTTTTCCCTCTATGGTGTCACTCAGCTATCAAAGATGGCGTCAATGTGAGAGGCTACACTGCATGGTCCCTGCTGGACAAGTTTGAGTGGGATGAAGGCTACTCCGAGAGGTTTGGCTTGTACTATGTGGACTTCAGGAACAAAAACAAGCCCCGCTATCCCAAGTCTTCTGTTCAGTACTACAAACGCATCATCAGCTCCAACGGATTCCCCAATCAGAGAGAGGTGAGAGATGGTGTGGCTGCTACAAGACCTGCTTCTAATCCCTTCCTTTTGTTAAGGATTTTTTTTTACTGTTAATAGCTTTCCACATATACAGATACACTCAATTTCTTTCTCTGAAGTTATGACCTTTGGATTAATTGGTAAATACTCTCTGATGATCAGAATCAGAATAATTTTATTGGCCAAGTACATTTGCACATACAAGGAATTTAGCTTAGTGGTTGCTTGTGTACATTTTTAAAAGACGGAGAAGAATACAAGACAATATAAAACCAATAACACAGTAATATAAAAACAATATAAACAGTAGAAGAAAAAGATAAAATCATGCCCTTAAATAAATAAGTAGTGATGAGTGATTGCACCAAACATCTCCACAGGTTGAGAACTGGAGGAGGAAGGCCACTGAGACCTGCTCTTCCAGCAACCAGCTCCTAGCTGCAGGTCAGTCCACCTATAACATCCCTTACCTTGTTTAAGGGTGACAGAAGGTGAATAACTAGCTGGGGTAAACAAATAACGATTCTGACCCAAATATCAAAAACATATACTTAAAGGAAAAAATAAGATCTACAATTATAAACAGATTTGATTTGAATAGGTGTTCCCGTTCTTTCAGCACCTCAGAACGCACATAAACAAATTATTAGTTAATTAGGAAAGGTGGAAATAGAAAGACTAGCTACCAAAAATCTCTAACAGGATTTTTCTTTGTTTGCCCCTCCAGCTAGAAGAAAGTCCAAGGAACATGCAGAAATGCCAAAGGTTTGGCCAGTGCATGATGAAGTGTAGAACTTAAGGGGTACATATATCTTTTATTGATGCATCGTCCTTTTGTTGCTCTGTGATTGTGTGGCTTTCAGTCTGACTTACAGAGTGAAGTTTGAGCATTTTTAACACTAACTTGAACTTAACTATGACTTTGCGCCTCCCAAACATTAGCTTGTACTTATTGCATACAGTGAGCAACTGCTTTTTTCTTCATGTTAAGTTTTACGGGTATGCCTTAAATCTAATTTGCAACCAAGGACGCTCCTTTTGATATCACAGCAGCTTTGACAAAAACTTGTACCTATACCTCATATCTGTGGAAGTTGTGCCCAATACCTGCATGCAGTTCTCAAAGGGTTAATGTGCCTTCATCCAACTCTGAGTAATTTCTCTTTCTTTATTAGAGGAACAGCGGAGTACTGCTGCCAATATTCTAAGACTTATACATGGTAAGGACACTCATGCTCATTATAAATCAGATCAAAGAATACTTAGGAAAATGATTAACCCTTTGAGTGCTGTGCTTGAGCATCATTAGACTGCTTTATAAGCAGTCTGCTCTAGGCTACACAATTGTGCAAGTGAGTCGTTAATGTGTGTCTGTGTGCTTTGCAGACCCTTTGACCAGCCACATGGAGATGGTAACTGAGATTGTTGTTCCCACTGTGTGCACACTCTCTATTTTACTCAGTGCCATCTTCCTTATGTTCCTGCTGCGGAGGCGGAATTAGAAAACAGCTCTCAAAGTGTGCATGTTTACAATCACAAACAAACACATACTCATATTGTACGTGCATAATTTCTTTAATGTATCATGTGTGAACATAAATATTTTAGTTATTATTTGAACTGAATTATACGAGAATTACTGAATGAATTCATTAATTTGATGTGCATACAATGTTTGGTGCAGAATGACACATTGCTTTAGCGTATATTAACTTATTACCAAACACTCACACAGTGGGGATAAAACTGCCACATGTTGGATTTTCTTATTAAAATATCACTGTGAAATATCACCAAGGATCTACTTTGTGTTTTCATTTGGTCAAATTTGGGAGCTCTCAGGCTTAATTAACCACAAACTAGCTTGCACAGAAAACCCCCCAAAAAGAAAACAACATTCAGCAGGGGTGATTATGAAGGTGCGATTAGAAAGCACCACACAGGGTCACAGAACACAGCAATAAAAACGATTCACACAATGCATTTGACAATGATATATTAAAAGAAAATCCCACACCGGCGCCTGTTAAGCTTATGCAGTTTTTGCTCATCTTAGTTTTGCATTCACTTTTAAAAACACATGAATTAGTGATGAGAATATCAAATATGAAAATAAACAAAAAAAAAAAAAAGTTGTTTTCAGTTGTGCTTTGTGTGAATTCAAGCAAAGTTGACGAGGCTGCAGCACACCATGGTGGTGAAGTAGGCTGGCTCCTCACTGTCCCCATTGACTGTTTCATTTGGGTAATCTGAAATAAATAAATAAATTATCCATACATGTATACTAGTGCTGAAACAATCGATGACAGAAAATTGATTGATTATAATTTTGATAATCCATTAATAGTTTTAGTCATTTATCAAGTAAAAATACCAAACATTTGCTGGTTACAGCTTCACAAATGCTAAGATTTGCTGCTTTTTCTTGTTTCATATAATTATAATATGAATACTTTGGGGTTTTTTGGCTGCTGGTCAGACTAAGTAAGCAATTTTAAGACATCAGTTTGAGCTCTGGTAACTTGTGATGGGCATTTGTCATTATTTTTGACGTTTTATAGACTAAATGATTAATCGATTAATCCAGTCCTATTATATACTAGACATAATAACTATTCAGAACTGTGTGGCATGTTTAGTTAAGAGTGGTACAGAAAAGTCACCTGTTTCAAAGATGACATGTTCAACCAGCGGTCTGTCACTGAGCTGTAAGGACGTCCTGACCTCACGAGGACCGTGGCCACTGGACACCTCAGACCCCCACACAACTGGATGCTGTCTGACACACACACACACACACACACACAGACACACACACACGAGTGAGGGATAAGGCAATAGTTCCCCACTTGTGCTTTGTGGGAGCGGGAGGGACTCCCAAGATCTTAGTGGGAGTATGAGTTCTGAGAATATTAGCAACTAACTACTACAATTAACTACTATCTAAGCCATTCATTCATTTTCCAGTGTTTTTCCATGGAACCGCTAACAAATGCCTAAACATGGAACAGTATGGAACCATGAATCTATAAGTCTTGTCCAATGAATCCTACCTTCATTTTCACCTTTGTTGTTACTCATGTAGGTAAAACAATTTGTTAGATAAGTTTAAAACTTGAATGAAATTGCAAACATCTAAATCTTACTTACAAATTTCTTTACATCTGCTCAAGTAGTTAGTGTGCAAAGGGGTTATATTCCTTACTTCTGGTAGAAATGGCTGATCAGGGCTGGTTTGATTTGCAATTTGAATTCATGGTCCTCATCATATGGGTACGTTTTGTAGTACTGCAAGCATGATCTAGGAGAATGGGAAAGGAAAAAATAGTAATTTAACTTCGTCTGTCGCAAAATAGAGCTTCCACAGAGATATATCACTGGAACAAGCCAACTAGGTTTACTGTGTGAGGAAGAACAGCCGGTCATAGGGCAAACCCAGGAATGTGCTGCAGGTCACCATTATCTCCAGCAGATGGTGCAGTTTCCTGACTCTGATCACTTGCTCCTGCAGATCAACCTCTGTGCTAAGATAATAACTCTGTGGAGTAGAAAACACACACTCAGAATTTAGCGTGAAGACTCATTTGAAAGTGGTTGTCTACAAGTCTATAAAGTAGTCTTAAAGTAGCTTACCAAGTGGTTTAGAGTCGTCAATTCTTCACCTGAGAAGAACAAAGAACATTGTTTATATGTAAAAGATGCATTTTCACATTATTTTCAAAGTAACAAATCAAGGCAATGTTTGTTAATGATTTATGAGAGCTGAGGTGACATGGTAAATCATGTAGAAAGGATCCATAAATATCAGAGTGATGCTGAAGAGTTTACCAATAAGGTAGTTGATGTAATCTTTTCTGATCTTGTCCAGACCCATCTCCAGCAGCATGTGGACAGGCGTGAGACCTGTAAGAGACACATGATCGATCTGCTGGTGGTAGGACTGCAGGATGAGCTTGCTGAGGGAGCTGCTGCTGTCCCTGTGAATCTGGGCAAAAACAAGAAATAGCCTTGAGATAGATTACACTCATTATGATCTTCAGTTCTTTCTCTGTGATAAGCAACTAAAAGTTATTGCATCACACATACCCATGGTTTGATGTCACCATATCTTAGAGCTTCTATAACCAATTTCAGACAGTCTCCAATGTCTTGATATGAAGTCACACCTGTAATTAAAAAAAAAAGAAAAAAAAGAATGACATTGACTTTCAGTGATTGCCTATATTGTGGAGATCAAGGAATTCCAGTTTCCCCAAGAGACACCCGAAACTGGACTCACTCTTTCTCATCCGAACCCACAGCTGCTCTACAAAATCCAAATTGCCTCGTTCCATGAAAGAGTTGAAAATGGAAGTGTCCGACTCAGTCTTCGGGTTTGGTGCCTGTCAGAAAAGATTGAGAGTCAAGCAAGCTACTGTTTGTATTCTGAAAATGAAGCACATTTGTAAAGTGTTCCTCGTTTTTTTTAATTACCATCGTACCTCAGCTGTTTTTGCAGCCTGATCCTGTAGTGTCTTTGCAGTACTCTGAAGTTCTGAAAGAGTATAAAAAAGAAACTCTTCTAAACTACCCGTTAACATTAAATCACAGTACAGTTATAGTGATAAAACAAAACAAGTATGTTCAGAGTCATACCTTCTAGGTAGGCCTTGGTCAGATTTACAGCAGAGTTGGTTTCCAAGGGCTCCATCCATTCGGTCTCACCAGTTCTCAAACCGTTAGCAAGAATCTGACAATAACAGGGATTAGCAATATTTAGTTACTGTGCACTGATAGTCATTCACATCAAATTATTGTGAGAGACAAACCTGAAGAAACTCTAGCTCCCTGTACATCTCGAACATTGGGCTTCTCATGTTCCCACTGGCAACTTTGATATTCTGCATGTGAACAGAAGACAAAGGAAGGCAAGAATCACAATTATAATGAGCAAATCTAAACCACTTTGCTCCTCTGTCTAAATAATAGTATTGTTGTACTCAACAGCTGCAGTGTTTCATTTATATTTTAAATTCAAATGATTTTAAATTTTATGATCCAATTAAAAACTGCTGCTTACCAGAGTGGCTGAAGAGGACAGAGGAGGGGTCTCCAGGATGCTCTCCACATGGCTCCATTTGAAATCCACTGTCACACTACTCTGGGACTCAATCATGGTGTTTTCAACAACAGTCGAGCCAAACAGGTTGTACTTGGCGTTGCCTTTTATCAGCATCTGGAAACATGAAGAAAGATGTGTGTGAATGAAAAATCATTTACAATGACTTTCAAGAGAGGAGCGGTCATGACATACCGAGGATGGATGATGTCTTTTCTTGTGCTCTTGCTTAAGCTCATCTAAGGTAATGAATGATCCACTGTCCACAGATGAGCCTAAAAAGTTGGAGTAAAACCAATGTAGGAAACATCAGAATCAAATAGGAGTTTATAACTTTGGCAAACATCATAAATTCACTCACTCTCAATAATGTTTTAAATAATGATTGGTTATTCAAAGAGGACTGGAGCCTCTGAGCTTATACCTTTGCAGGTGACAGAGTATAATTTGACACCAGTTATTTTATCGCCCATGCAGACTGCTTCTGCCCCCAACCAGGATGTTCCAGCAGGGTCAGACATGTCGCAGCGCACCCACAGAGGGGGCAAGGCGGAGTTGTCCAAAGACGACACATTAGCATTTTGAGATACTGTGTACCAAGACAGTAGTTGCCTGTAAAATGAGAAAAAATGAATACTTACATACATATCTTACATAGTTAAACAGGTAACATGATTCTACTAGCACTTGTGTCAGGGATGAAATGTTTAATTTCTAGCTTTGCTTAAAAGACGGTTCTCACTGAAATGTAATTCAATCCATTGTGAAATGTGAATATTGTGTAGATCACCTTGCTTTCATGACGGTGAGCGGTTGTGGTCCCAAGTCTGCCTGGGATACATCAGCTTCATCATCAGAGCATGATGATGTCTCATCCATTTTTTTATCGTCAAGTTCATTTGTTTTTGGGACCTTGTAAAATCAAGAAATAAAGGCATATTCTAATGGTGAACAGTAGTAAAAAGATTGATTAAAACACCAACATTGGGCTCTGCAGGTATTTGTAGTGATATCACACTCTTTCGCTATGGTGATGAGACCCAAACAACATATTCTGTGTTGTACTTTTCAGGATGTTATTTTGACTGTTTGCAATAATAAGTAATGACTGATTATTGATTGGATGATTGGAATGAAAGCCAGAGCTAGTGGAGAATACTGATTCCTAGTGCAGCTAATACTGAGGGTCGACTGTACATAAGCTGTTAAAAAAATTTTTTTTAAAAAAACCTACGTTAAGTGAAATACTACGTTTCAACAAGTTAAACTGCAAATTATATATTGTACACCGAAGTAACAGAACTCACAGTTTTTTCACAGATGAAGACTGGTTGGTTCCCACAGTACATATTCAGCACAGCACAGCTATCTCCATTGATCTTTAATATCTGTATGTCTTCCTGAAATTCAAGATATTAACATCATTACTGTAATAGGCCTAGTTTATTCAGCTGGATGCAAGAAGATGGCAAAATTGCATCGACGTTAATAGCAATACAAAGTTAAGTTATGTTACCTCATATGTACAAGAATCCTTACGTTCCTCGTTTTGGAGAGACCTGGAACCAAAACGTCGTATTAAAATTAACAGAACAAATATGAATTGAACAAAGTAACAAGTTACATGACGATTGACAGAAGTACTGCTTGATGAACTGAAGCATCGCTCCATGTTACTGGCTTTAGCTAACTTGACGTTAGTAACGTTTAACCTTACACAGCAAACTCACCGAAGGAGAGCAACAAACTCCTTAGCACTAGTTATCACCTTTGAGCCCATCTCAAAAATATGAGTGAGTGGAAAAGTGGAAGTCTCCCGTTACACAGTAAACACTGAAGAAGTACAGGCTGCTCTGGTGAAAAGTTGTGCTGCTGGTGTTGCTATTTTGACAGTCGCGCGCTCAGTGGTGAAAGAGCACGTCATGAGGTTATAGGTCATCACGTTATCAGCATAATTTTACATTAAGAGAAATGCATAAATTAAATCAGTTGCATGTATTAATCATCTCAAATATATGAACAGCAAAATACTGAGTAAAGTAAAAAAAAAAAAAAAAAAAAAAAAAAAAGATGAGAAATATTTGACCACGGAAGTAGTTCCGTCTTTACGTTTATCCTCCGCCAACTGGGACTATAAAGTTAGTGCCAGTAATGTCTATCGATTTAAAAGTGGTTTAGTAGAACCCTGACATTTGATAAAAAAAAAAAAAATTAAGCTGAAATTTTACTGTGATAAAAATCCTATTATGTGTTTTTTTTCTATCTGTTAATCAAAGGAGTTGCCTAAAAATGCTCTTGTCGGAAGTAGTCCTTCGCCGAGCGGAGGCATATACTGTTTGGGCTGGTTCACCTACTTCCTTTTTACTGTGGCCGCCATAGCGTGAGGAGCGTGGTTCCCGGCGAGCCGAAAAATAATTATCAAAAATGGTGAGAATTTACGTTAATGTTGAGTTAACGTGCTATGTAATAATTGGGATTATTATCTTTGCTTGTATTTAAGTTAATCAGGTTGTATTCTCTGTCTTGCGGAGATATAATAAGGTTAAAACTCATTGTGCCGTGAGTTGGAATGCTCCCGGCTAACGTTAGTAAAGCTAACACGAGGAGCCATTTTGGTAACTTAGCGCTAGCAATCCAACCCAGTTACACGTGTGAATGTCGCTTTAATGGTAGATCACTAGCAAGCGAGCTAGCAAAGGCCGCACCGTGAGATGACGCTTACATTTTGTCAAAATTCTCACTGCAGATACTAATCCCGACATCGCGGGTGCATTTTGCTTTTTACACGGTTACCTGTAATTAATTATTGCGGTAACGTTATACTTCACATGATTATGTTGGCTAGAAACTAGCCAAGCTAACTCTAACGTTAGCTGACTTAATGGTGTCTTGTACAACTTAATTTAAGACTGGATGTCAAGTACGTTGTCAGACGAAGGAAATTGCAAAACTACACATTAACGGTAGTTAAGCGAGATGCACGAGCTACTTTCCGTTATACAAATAGCACTTAATCGGACTAACTCTAAAGTTAGTTTGCCTGCTGTTACACGGCAGTTCGTGTTATAGAATGTGTTCATCCACCAATCTCTAAAAGTTGTGCCCCTACCTGAAGCTCAATGTTACGCTCTGTTTTGCCTCTTCAGGCCTGTGCCCGACCCCTGATCTCGGTTTATTCCGAGAAAGGAGAATCCTCAGGCAAGAATGTTGTCATGCCTGCTGTGTTCAAGGCTCCAATTCGCCCAGATATTGTGAATTTTGTGCACACCAACATGCGCAAGAACAGCCGTCAGCCTTATGCAGTCAGTGAACTGGCAGGTGAGTAAATCTGTCAGATCTGTTTAGAATTGGCATGTTGATGAATCTTGCTGAGACTACGGTTTTGAAAGCTGTGATAATTGAAATGAAAGGGGGCTAATCTGATGCCCTTGGTTCTTTTGTAATGGATGAATGTAATGTTCATGTTTATATTTCAGGTCACCAGACCAGCGCTGAGTCCTGGGGCACAGGAAGAGCTGTGGCCCGTATCCCTCGTGTGAGAGGTGGTGGTACCCACCGCTCTGGCCAGGGAGCTTTTGGAAATGTATCCTTTTGACCAGGATTGCAGCTAATATGGAGTAATCATACATGATGTTATATCATGTTGTAAACAAACTAACATTGCAGACTTGCTATGATGGTGTAATTTGCGTCTGACACTGTGACCAGTGACGGTATGCCTGCTGTCATAGGCTGGCACAGATGGCTGACGAATCCTTGAGTCTGAGCAGGTGTAATTTAAGTAATTTTTTAAGTAATTTAATTAAGTGCTGTAGCATTAGTCATTATAGGCTGTTTCCTTGACTTTAGTCTAGATGTGTCGTGGAGGCCGCATGTTTGCCCCTACCAAGACCTGGCGTCGCTGGCACCGCAGGATCAATACAACTCAGAAGCGCTATGCCATCTGCTCTGCTCTGGCTGCCTCTGCCATTCCTGCACTTGTTATGTCCAAAGGTAAGCCTCAGGTAAAAAAAAATGTGTATTTGTATAGCCCTAAAAACAGGTGTACAAAGTGTTATTACAGACCGTACAAAAGGAATTAAAATCTATGCATTTGTAAAAATATTTTTAAAGTACAAAGGCTTTAACATCTGACTTGCCATGATGGTGTAATTTGCGTCTGACCCTGTGAACAGTGACAGTTGCCTGCTGTCTCAAAGCTGTCATAGGGTGGTGATGTCCATTTAATTCTGAGCAAGCTCTGGCAGCAGAGTGATGGTTTGTGTGTGTACATATGTCTTGGCTTGACATGATGGTCTCTTTCGCCAGGACACCGCATTGAGGAGATCCCTGAGGTCCCACTGGTGGTTGACGACAAAGTTGAGGGATACAAGAAGACCAAGGAGGCAGTGCTTCTGCTGAAGAAGCTTAAAGCCTGGAACGACATCAAAAAGGTAATCTACACCAGAATTGTAAATTGAGCGTTTGGATTCCAAAATGACAGTCAAGCCATGATGATGTTCCACTTCAGGTCCGTGTTTCTGAAACCTGATTTTAATGGAAGTTCTGAGCCCTTCAGCTGTCTGAATTGATCAAATGTGGAGATAACATTATACAAATACCTCAGACTGACTTGTTGTTCTCCTGTGGGTTACCTGATGACAGCGCTGCTTGGCCAATGTTAATAGTGAGCTTAGGTGTTAAAGTTTTTTTCCTTTTCTCACCAGGTCTATGCCTCCCAACGCATGCGTGCCGGTAAGGGTAAGATGAGGAATCGTAGACGTATCCAGCGCAAAGGACCATGCATCATCTACAACCAAGACGCCGGTGTCACCAAAGCCTTCAGAAATATCCCAGGTTTGTATTTAACATGTGGGATTCAAAAATGTTGCCATGAAAAGGACATTAGGATTTTCTCAACAAAAATAATAGTACTTATGCTGTGTATGTTCACATGCAGTGGGTAGCACAAAACTGAGTGAAGAAGAAAATTGGTAGAGGCCTTAATGCATGTCTCTAGGTATGCAGCTTGTGTTCTGGGAAATCTATGCAATTTGGTTGAATGATGAATTTCAACTTGGATGTTGCATTTTTCTGAATTTAAGGCTAGTTGAGTTATCCATACTTATGTGCTGAGAACATGAAATGCCTTTTTGTATGAAAAGCATTGTACTGCACCCTATGATTGTAGCAAATTGATTTTCACAGGCATCACTCTGCAGAACGTGAACAAACTGAACCTCCTGAGGCTTGCCCCTGGTGGTCATGTTGGCCGCTTCTGCATCTGGACTGAGAGCGCTTTCCGTAAACTGGATGAGCTGTATGGCACCTGGCGTAAACCTGCCTCCCAGAAGTTGGGCTACAAGTGAGTATAAAGGGAATATTACATTATAGCACTAGTGAACCTGATATCGCTCAGATGTTTTGCAGTGATGAGCTTCCACTTCATGGTCCGTGTTTTTGAAATTTCATGATAACTAAGAAGTTCTGAGTTTGAATAACGCATGCTGTCAACTTAGTATTTCAATACATGAGGACCCCTTTCTTAACACCTTTTTTTTTTTATTATTTCAGCCTGCCAATGCACAAGATGACCAACACAGACTTGAGCAGGATTCTGAAGAGTGAGGAGATCCAGAAAGCACTTTGTGCACCAAGGTAAGCACTGCACAGTTTGAGTTCAACTTTAAGTGTCTAGTCAAACCATGATGAGTTTCCACTTCAGGTCCGTGTTTCTGAATCCTGATTATATGGAAGTCCTGAGCCAAAAAGCTAGTCTATCACAAAGATGGAATATTAGCAGAATGTGCGCATTAATATAATGGGCTGTCGTGTTCTCATTACAGCAAGAAGATCAACCGCAGAGTTCTGAAGAAGAACCCTCTGAAGAACCTGAGGATAATGTTGAAGCTGAACCCCTATGCCAAGACAGCAAGACGTCATGCCATCCTCCTGCACGACCCTGCTGTAAGTAGCTAACAGATTTAAGTTGTTTGCCAAGCTTGAACACTTAACTCTTGATTATCATTCATGAATCTCATTTGGTCTCTCCATAGATCAAGGCCAAGATGCTGAAACCCAAGAAGAAGCCAGCAAAGAAGGCAGCAGCTCCGAAAGCCAAGGCATAAATCTGTCCATACAAACTGTGGGGTTCACTCATGACTTAAATAAAAAGGAGTGGTTTCAAATACACAAGTCATTCCTGTCATTCATAATTTTAATTCACAAGACGTAAACACCATATTTCACAAATGCTAGCAAAGAACTAATCTCGAGGGGCAGTAAGCACATAGGTAATGAGGAATACCAAGCAAATAGGTTGAGCAGCATTTGTCAGATAATTAAATGATTTGATCATTAGAAAAAATGGCTTTTCAGGCAGGCCTGCAATGTAGCCCAGAGAATTGTTCAATACATAAAGTTAATTTCACTTGGCATGTAGGTTTGTATACTAAATATACAACTAGTGATTGCACAACTTCTGATCCAATGAGCGCTGAAAATCGTATAAACTGATACATTTCTCCCATAATACAAATCCAGTCCGTAGGAGGACCTTGAGATTGGGAGTTGGTTGTGGCAGAGCGGCTGAATGGTCAGGTTGTATGTAGCTTGTAGACAGAATGGCAGGTCTCACATGCCGGAGCCGTGGGTGGGGGTCACAGGCTGATTCAGTCCAATCGTGCTACACAGCCAGCCAGCAAAGTCGACCTCCTCTGCCTCAGACTGCTTGATGAAAGAATGGACCTAAAGACATTGAGACAAGGTAAGAAGGTGAGCCATCTTGGACACAAACATGGTATCACTAGGAACTGAGAAACTGTTATATGAGCGCACCCACCATCAGCTGTTTCAAGTCTGCTCTCTCTGCTGGATTCTTTATCAAACTGCAAAGGAGACATTGAACATCTTAGAATGACAATGTGCAGATTTTATTGATACCACTAGATGGCATTGTGACTTCTAATGAGCAGATTTACATTTCCAATTACAGAGCCTTGCTCATTTTTACTCAATTTAATGAGTGTTGTCACATGGTACTGTAAATATTTTCAACATTGATTACATACCATTTATTCACAAAGTCTTGGAATTCTGGGCCAAATATCCCAGGCAGCTTAGGCGGGGGCTGAAAATAATATGGTCCAATCAACAATGAATGGTCAAATATTATGGTAAGACATTAGCAAAATGCATTTAGAGGCTCACAATCTCAAATCAATACATGGAAATGTAGCAGGGATATCCACACACCTCATTGACAATGTAGTCAAGCAGCTCAAATATAGCCATCGGAGGTCTGCTGTCCGGTCCGTACGCTAGAGGAGAAAAAACTACTTGTCACAACAGCATGTGGACGTCAGCCTCTTGGTTCTGTCATATTTTACTGTCTGTGCCTCAAAAACAAAGCATCACTCAAGGTGATGAATCAAAGTCGTGTTTGTTTCGTGGAGTTAATCCAGCAAAGACTTTAAATCCTTTTGAAATGACTTTAGTAAGTAGTAAAGCTGCTGTAATTTACAGAGATCATCTGCAAAAACAGGAGATGAACCATTGTCCTCTCAGACTTACAGCTGCCTGGTCGCCCAGGGGGCCGCGGCTTTGGAGAGGATTCACTGGAGGCTGCTTCCCCCTCCACTGGGAAGCCAAAGATCTGTTCCAGTTCCTTAGCATCAGGCGGTGGGATGGGGAAGCGTCCAATGGCCATTTCCACCAGGGACAGACCCATACTCCAGATGTCCGACTGAACAGAGTAATGGGTACCCTGTAAACGCTCCGGCTGCACAACACATGCAATTATATTATTACTACTACCAATACTATTGTTTACAGTAGAACGTTGTAGACGAACAATATACAGCAATGTATATAACCAAAAATACAATTAAAATCTCATAAAGGTAAGTGCAAACATGGAATTCATTACATGCACTGAGATGCAGACATGATAAAAAATGGTCCTGCAACATCTGCATCCTGGAAAGTTATGATCAATGACTGTTTTGGGTGCTGTCTTCTATTTCCTCACAGGTATGAGGTCTAGACATGTGGCCATTGTAGCAGAAAGGCTAACAGTCACTGTGTGAGTGAGAGCAGCAGGGGAAAGGGCTGTGAACTCACAGACATGTAGGAGCGAGTGCCCACAAAAGAGTTGGCCATGGAGTCTATGAGCTGTCCGCTCACGCCAAAGTCACACAGCTTGATCTCACCGCGGGAATTCACTAGGATGTTAGAGGGCTTGACATCTGAAAGAAGGATATGCAGCATTTAGGAGAACACGCTGGGCAGTTCAAGAAGAAACAGTTGTCACCATAGAAACAAGCTTTTGCTACAAAGTCGTCAGATTTCTTCACATCATTCATCTTTGAGTGCAGTAAATGTCTATTTCAAATATAGTGTATGCATCTGAAGTGGGAAATTACTGTAAAATGAAGTTCAGTCAAGATCTCTCTAAAAAGGTGTGTGAACTGAATAATACCACATGCGTGAAGTATGCATATCAACTTTGCATTCTATGTTCATTGTAACTTAGCTTGTTACAAATTGTGCCTCAACTGCAGTGCAAGTAAAAAAAATATGTCTCACAAGTTATTTAGAGTAAACACTAATTTTAAGAATAGCATACCTAAAGGCAGGTACTCAGTTATATAAAGGGCTTGTAACGAGTTCATTATGTTTTCTGTGACATCTTTCAGTGAATAAAATAGCGATTAACCTCTGTGCATGATCTTGTGTTTCTCTCTCAGGTAGGAGAGCCCTTTAATGACCTGGAAAGATAAATATTATGTATCAGCATAGTATGCACACAGATTACTCTGAACTCCAGCAGAAATAATACAGTGCATATGCAGCCATTAGAGGCCTAGTTTCGTAGCCAAAAAAGCTGCATAAATATAGCTGTAGTGTCATGGGCAGAGCGTGTATCTGGTGGGAGAGGTGTTTGAGCTACCCACAGCAATGCTGACTTTGCCAAGGATCTGCTCTGGGATCTTGCCTGCTTTCTTCAGTGATTGGTCGAGGGAGCCGCCGTCCTACAGCCACCAGGGAAGGAACAGAAGGAGAGCGTGTACTGAATGACTGTATGGCTCTTTCAGTTTCTAAATTTGACTTGAACTAAGTTTGGTTCCGTGCCAGTGAGTGTGTCCATGGAAAATACATTTGCCAACTAACTACAGAACAATCTGTAAAGCAGAGTGAATGTAGAGTAAAAACACTGACAACCGTGACATGTTTGAAGAGCCGTACCATATGCTCCATGCAGATACTGATTTCTCCGTCACTGTAGAAGGCCCCATAGAAGCCCACAATGTAGGGGGAGTTACACTCGTGTAGCACCTGCAGTTCTCTAATGATCTGGTTCCTGATGGCTGGTTTGATCTCCAGGTGGATCAGCTAGAATAGACGAAACATGACGTCATGCCCCTTTGGCGTACACAGACTCACATGTGCGTGTACACACACACACACACACACACACACACACAGGGACATAGATGCATTCACTGAAGCAGAGCTTCAGTGAATTCATGAGTTGTCGTGACATATGCATTCAACCATGCTCAAGGTTACATGCATAAGGCGAAGAAAATAAAGCATACATAACTGCAATACTATATAATGATCATATGGAAAAGATGTTTCTGATTTTTTTTTTATGCATGTTAAGTATTTGAATCTTGTCAGCCAAGCGTGGGAAGACAAATATTGACATTTTAATATGCATTGATAACCACTTTTATACCACAGCTCTTGGGTTTTTGTATCACTGGATAGACTGTACTCCCACCAACCCACTTCTCACTGTGTGCACAATATACTCGAGAGGAAAACAAGAGAGATACATTTCTGACCACAGTCTCTAAAAACAGTGATGATGCCTGTAAAAATCAATGCCTGTCTGAGATATTGGAGAAGAGAGCTCAGGGCAGCCTGGTCTAAGTGAGGCTGACTGAAGGAAAATAACTGCAAATAGTTATGTCATTACAATATACACATCTCTACCAGACACAGTTCAGGCTGAGTCGCTCTCTGCCTTGCAGCTCAGGAACCCAGGGAGTAAAAAGGAGTGAAATTAGGTTTTTAAACAGCTTACCTTCCTAGCCATGATGAGACCAGAGGGGCGGTGGGACACCTTGAACACCACCCCTCCGTTGCCTGCGCCCAGCTCACAGATCTTCTCAAAGTCATCGTCCTTCAGCTCCCCCACCTTCTGCTTCTGTGTCAGGAAGGCCTCCAGGCGTTTCCGCTGCTGCTCATCCAATTCCAGCTCCTCCAGTTTCTTCTGCAAGGCCTCCAAGTTTGTTCTTACACAGAGGAAGAGAGAGAGAGAGAGGTGAGTAATAATAATAATACATTTTATTTGTAAGCGCTTTATATAGTACTCAAAGACACTTTACAACAGCTAGGGGAAAGTAAAATAAATATAAAATACATAAAAAAAAATCTGTATATTATTAATATGGCATTGGTTAAATGTAAGGTGTATATCTTGGACTTAGGTGAGACTGCAAGTATCGATTCAGACCGAGATTTTACAGATGTTGTTTCTCATTGATCTCGCACCACTGTACTGGCTGTCCCTTCTGGAGACATGAGGGAAACCAAGGTGAGTCAGGATCTATTCATTATATCATTAAAAACTCATAGCAAACACACAACTTGGTGTGTGATAGCTAATACTGCATAATCCCTTAGAAATATCTGCACCAACCAAAGAGCAGGCAGAAGACAGTAAGGGCCGTAGGGGTGTGTGCCTCTCTGTTCCTTCCCAGATCCCAATATGAGGAAGCTGGGAGTTCCTCTGAGCGGCGATGCCTCTCCCCTGGCACTGTTGTCATGGCGATGCATTTCCTTTATAAGTAATTTGTGGCATGAACTCATCTGACCTGCTGCTCTTCAACCTTTCCTTCTCCTCCTACAGTCCTCCTCCACTCTCCCAAAGCATATTAACACAATACCAATCTAAGCTTTTAACCAGGACTGTTTATCTAAAGATCAATAAATTGTTATGTCATTTCACAAGCAAATGATTACACGGTCAAACAGTTAAATAGTCAGTGAACTGATCTCATGTGTTTCAAACACCCCAAAGATGATACAATAGATGTTTGTTCATTTAGAATGGTGGAAAATAAAGACTAATGGAACATAAATAATGCAAAAATGGGCATCAAATTTCTGAGTAAATGTTTGCTGATGCAAAGCGCAATGCTTTATGCTGCAAATGAACCAAACAAAAGCATCCATGATTTGATTAATGGTCAGGACATTTGCCTGCATGTGTATTTGTTCTGAAAGAACTACTGGCTACTGTAAAGTTTTACCTATTTAGCTACTGGGAAGCAAAATCTGATTTCCATCAGTTGAAGTGCTGGTCCTTTATACTTGCATCATAATATGCTCATTTGGTGATGAAAGTATTATTTTCTTCAAGCACAGTGGTAATTATGCTTTTGTCTCTCTTTGTACTTAATCACGACTCAATGGAGAGCAGTACAGCAGGGCAGGATGCTGTTCTCTCCATGGCTCAACCACACGCGGCAAAGAGAGGGTTAAGTGGTGTTATTTTTGACAGCAGGCCTGAATATCCATGGAGACGAGGTGCTGAGTTTGAGGGGGCTGTGGGTGGTGTGGGCGTTTTGTCGACAAGAGCTGGAGGTGGAGGAGGCAGGAGATACTGAGGAGAGGAGCAGCCTGGCACACACTCTGCACAACGTGTGGGAGGGATTACAATAGCTGCACACCACAGCCCCCTTCTAAGTGCATGAGGAAGTGAGCACGATTCTGGCCTTTTGTGTTGCATCCACAATGTCCAAGGACATCCAGTAGACCAGAGACTCAGTTTCTACAGCCTGGCGTTAAAGATCCTGAAGACGACGGCATCACTGTAATCATAAATAAATTTGTTGTTGCGAGCCACCCACATATCTGACTTAAAAGCTCTACTGGGCTTTGGCTAGTAGTATACATACCTCAGTGTATAGCAAACAAGTGCACATTCCATTGTAGTAAGATAGGATATAGTAATAGGAACGTAACCATTGAGCAGTCAGCTCCAGAGACTGTGGTTGCTGTAGCGGTTAATCATTAATGTGATTTCCTCGCCATTCCCTAGAGTGTCTGTGTGTGGTCCAGCTTGTACAGTCGAGACTGATGACAGTCACAGAGAAACATTACCCTCTGCATTCCCAGTACTCATGATTTTGATTACAAATATAATCATCAACCACATCATGCAGATTAAGTAAAAGCTAAACCTCCCACTTTATCCGTGGCCCTGTGTTTGTCTGTGTGAATGCACGTCACGTGTGTCAATATGCAAAGAAAAAAATTATTGCATGTTTCTCTAAGTGAAGAATCATCATTAAACATAAAACATAAAAGACCACAAAGAGGAATTAGCACCAACACTTTTCGATATAATGAAGCTCTACAGAATGTTAGACTACCTTCTTTCACTATGTGCGGCCCTGGAAAGGACACCTTAGACTGTAAACAATAAAAATACTTCTGACCACGTCTGACCTTCTGTGATAGTATGATCTTATGTAAGATTTTGGACAAAGTTATAACCTCTCTGATCCATCCAGTCCAGGGCGGTTGTATTTGTTCTCACACCTCCTCTGATAACATTACAAGATTGGTTGGCATTATGTTGGCCAATCAGAGCAGGTTTCCCATGAACACCATATCATGCTGAGAAAGTATTTGACAGGGTGGAATGGCAATAGCCTCCCTTTTCACCGCTGTGGAATGTTTTGGTTTTAGTAAGAAGTTCATTGATTGGATTAAGCCCATCTACATCCAACCTACAGCTTCCATGCTTACCAGTGGCATCATCCTCCTCTGAGCTGGTTAGCGGCCCTCAGCAGGGGGCCCCTCCCCCTTCCTCTTTGCAGTCGCCCTTGATCCACTAGCTGTGGCTATATGCAGGGCCCCTGCCATCCAGACTGGTGACAAATACCACAAAATAATGCTGTATGCTGACAACACACTTGTGTTTGTTTTGGAACCTGAGCATTTGCTCCCCTCTCTATTCAAAACAACTGATATGTTCTCTTCAATTTCAGTTCATGAAGCAAATTGGATGAAACATGAAGCCCCTCCTGTGACGTCCTGCTGCTCAAAATCTCTCTTTCAGTCAGGCAGCTCTACCTGGCCCACACATGGTATAACCTGGATTCTCCCCTCTTCTGGTTCACTTGATTACATCAAATTTTGACCCTCTGCTGAACAAATTCCAACCTGATATAGAACGATGTTCTCTGTATGTCTTTCTGGTCAACAGGAAAGGTCAACATAATCAAAATAAACAGTTCTCCCAATTTTAATTATTTGCTGCACGCTCTCCTAGTTAAAATTCCACTTGCGTATCTTTAGCAATACTGAAAGATTCAGCCCTAGACTGAATCTTCATAAACAGCAAAGGCCAGTGGACAGCAGCGGCCATGGGATGCCTAATTTATTGTTATCGTTAGCATTATAAATGCCCCCCTGGTTTGACCTTGAAAGCACCCAATACAGCCCCTTCCTCCTATCTGCTACATCACAGCTAGGTTAGCCCCAGATATCCACATCCATCCTATTATATCACACGTGGAGCAAAGTACCTCAGATCTTTAAATTCAATCCCTACCTTCATCGGTCTGCAGGGATTCGGCTAAATCCCAAGCTCTATAAACAAATCACTATTCCAACTTTCAGTTCCTTAAGGGCATCACAATTATAGGAGAACTATATAATGTGGAAATATTGAAATCTTTCAGGATGCTTAAACAACAGTTTGACCTACCATACAATCAATTTTGGAAATATTTCCAACTGCTGCTGGTTCAGACATTTGGCCCGCCTGACACTGACACTCTTCAGCACGTACTGAGCATTTTTGGGATCGGCCATGAAGCATGTGTCTACTGCTCCATGATACTTGCAGGTTCAGATGCCAGTAGGTCAGCTCTTAAGTCAACATGGGAAACAGACCTGAATGTATTACTTACAGAGGTCGAATAGGGTAGACGTTTTAGGAATGGGAAAAAGATGTCAAGAGAATTACGAGCAAGACTAATCCAATCTAAAACAATGCATTGTTTATTTATTGATGCATCCGAGCTGTATAAATTTGGGTTGGGTGAGAACTCTAGATACTTGAGATGCCATGATGAAGAAGGCACTTTAGTACATATAATCTGGAGTTGCTTGAAAACTTGGGTATTTTTAGTGGGCTATCAATGGCAATGTTGCAAAGTCTTATTGGTCGAGACATTTACTTCTCCCCTACATTGTGTATTTTGGGTGACCGTTTAATCCAGTTTTGATGGATTTGGCTCCATCACTTGCAGAGTGGATTCAGACTGCAACCCTGCTGGGGTGGAAACTCCTTACTGGAGACTGGAAAGCCTCTTCAGCACCCTTAGTATTGTTTGTGGCACATTGCTCTCAGTCATCCAGCTGCCCTAGAACATCTATCATACAGGCTGCTTAGCAGGGTGGAGGAATATCACTTGAAGTAGAATAGATACCATACTTATGTCATAGGCATGTAATAGTGTTTCCAGCTCCTAAAAATACAGGAAACTGTCATTACCTCTGCATATCATACTGTTGAGTGCTTTGCATTACTATGTAATACTTGTAATGCTGTAACTGTGTAACTATTCAAAATCTTACCCCCCCTCTCATTTTTTGGCAGGTGCGCAAGTGTATGGTTTCATTTTTGTGTCCAGCCAGCCTCTTCTTTACTCTTTACTATCTGAGCTATTTTGTTTACTATGTACTTATTATTTTTGTTAAAAACAATACAAACTACTAATCATAAGACAGCTAAAAGCGCACATCTTTACAAAAGGTACTGGTGAGCCCACAGTAGGGTCTGCCCCATTATGTACCGTCACTGGACTGTAACAGGATTTTTTTTTCCTTCTTAGAGCCTCCGAGAGTTGAAACTAAGGACCCAGATAAAACTGTCTTTTTATGGAAAAGAGGGCTAGCTAACACCAGGGTCCATGGGTATTTTGTCAGCAATATATCAGTCTGGCTCTGTCCGGCTGGCTGCCACAGTATAGCAGTATCACTGAGCCAGAGAGAGGAATTAGACTAAGCCCTCTCTTACACACACACACATACACACACATACACACACACAATTTGTGACTTCCCATTGTAGCCGTGCTGGGAAGAGAGATTCCAGAGACTTCCAAAGTCCTGAATCAGAGTTCCTGGTGTTTGCTTCACTCTAACACGCTGCTGCTCGGCCCGCCACAGCCTGCCCAGCAGCAACAGGAATGCACGCCAAGCAAGCCAAACATTATGTCATGTACAGCAACTACTACTGAGCAAAACCAAAGCCCAACTCATCTCCCACACATATCTAACAATTATTACCATGCTGCCTCCAAACAAAAAAGCAGAATGTGGGTTATTATAAGCTGATTATTTTTATTGTTATTAAGTAGGAAAGTGGTTTTAATATACTGTTTGTATATCAAATGTTCTGGGGAAACAACCCACCAACTGGCACCAAGTATACTCATCCTAATGGCAAACCTTTCTTCAATCAAGTGTTAAAAGTTTTGCCAAAGCAAAACCAAATGAAATCAAATTAAATGTTAAAAAATTATGTCAAAATCAATTAAGATGTTTTTACTTAATATCAACTGATATCAACTAGTAACTGTCCTTGAATTTGAACTAAAATGTTAAGCTGTGGAGAGTGACGCCTTATAAAAGTTTAATGCAGAATTCTGTAAGGATTTGAATTTAGTTAATTTGTTTTTAAAGAAGTCATTCATTGCAAAAGACTGGGAAAGTGCTTTGCCTTCAGATGTGCAGGGGATGACCCAGTGAAAAATAAAATAAAAGACAAAACATCTCACTTCTACAACACATTAGCAAACCAACCATCTCTCAACATTACACTAGATGGCATGTTATGTAATTCTTATCTCAACTGATCCAGCAGGAGAGATTGATGTTGCAGGGTTGGCTGCCACTCTCTTTGACCTGAGAACTAGAGCATGGTGTCACAACAATTTAATATCTCCATTATTGTGTTTGGTTGGACCCGGCCTTCACAAAACACCCTCAACACACCAAAATATTATTCTAAATGCTTTCTCCCTGCAAAGGTCGACCTCTGACTAATCACACAGTGAGGCAACGACTGGTCATCAGTGACACCACAAAGATGATTTAGAGTTTGAGGAGTAGATTTATTGTGGTTAGATCATCTCTGTTGGGAAGCATTGTAACAGAATTTAACTGTGAAAATGATTACATACACCAATGGTATTCTTACATTAGGTTGCCAAATTTGAATTTTGAGGTTTGGAGCATCCCAAATATAAACCACCTACATGCAGGTCAGCCGCTCACACACTAAGTGCAGTTGCCCCATAACTCCCGGACACACACACACACAGACGCACGCACGCGCGCACGCGCGCACGCGCACACTCCCTCTCTCTCTCCCTCCCTCTCTCTCTCCCTCTCTCTCTCTCTCTCTCACACACACACACACACACACACAAACACACACACACATACATACATAATGTAGGAAAATAGTCTCAGATTAGAGACTAAGAGAGAAGTTCATATACACAATAATGATACTATTCAAGAAATATCTGATGTCATAGCGAATATTAGCCTTCAATGAATGATAAACCTGAAAGGTTATAACATTATTATTTATACATTAATATATATAGCATGGGTAGATGAATATTCCCACTCACTCTGTGGCACCGGTGCCGTTGATGGTGTTTCCATCGGGAATCGGGTTGAGTTGGATCGGCTCGGGCTTCCTTCTCTTTTGCATGTTGAACAGAAGAAACTGCTGTAAAAACGCACAGGCGCGAGCAATCTGGATATAAACGTGACAAAAGAGGTCTGATATCAGATAAGATCAATATATTTACTCGAAAATAACTACAAAAAAATGAGCAATGTTGTCATGAGCTGGAAGAGCTGCTGCTGACAGACAGCACAGATATTCTTCTTAATGGGTGGATGTGAATGATCCGGGGATGGTACGTCACAAAAATATTTACATTCGTCTTCCGGACAGCATGGCTGTGCTTGGGACAGCGCGCCCTCACCTGGCGATTAACAGCAACATACAGCAACAGCAACAGCCGCTATCAGCAACATGAGAGGAACCGACTAGTCAGGCAAGTCACTTCTTTTTTCTTTTTTTTTTATCAATATGTTTTTATTTTCCTTCAAGTAACAGAGAACAGACACTGTACACAGTGACACAAAATATTGTTTCTCAAGGTGCAACAGAGATGTAGTGCAAATCAACAATTCGTATTTTAAAATATTAATAGTAATAGTAATGATGATGATGAAAAGAACAAACAAATAATAAATAATAACAAAAAGAATAAAACAATATTGCACAGACAATGTAATGTTCAGACTCAGATAGAGCATAATACATACATATAGTGCAAAATAGTAATAAACAGTAATAAAAAACTCCAATGGCAACATGATAGCAGCACTCTACAGTCCTCTACAGTCCTCTACAGACATTACAGTCCTTTACAGTGTATAGGGCCTCACTCCTAATGTAGGCAGGTGGTGGGGAGTGGGGATGGAGAAGGGTTTGTGGGCAGGGTTCTTTATTCAAGGTGGGCATGTGTTTTTGGGGGACCCAGAGAGTTTAGGAGCCTGGCAGCCTGGGGGAAGAAGCTCTTGCTCAACCTGACTATTCTGGCTTGGAGGCTGCAGAACCGCCGTCCCGAAGGCAGCAGGACAAAGAGGCTGTGGGAAGGATGGGAAGTTGTTGACAATTGTCTTGACAATACTGGAGGCAATACTGGAAGCTTTTATGGAAAATGTCCTGAATCGAGGGGAAAGTGGTTCAGATGATTTTTTTCTGCTGTCCTCACGATTCGCTGCAGGGTGTTACAGTCTAGATTTGTTACAGGTCCCGTACCACACAGTGATGCAGTGAGTCAGTACACTCTCAATGGTGCCCCTGTAGAATGTAGTCAGGATGGGGGGTGGGAGGACACGCTGCTGAGCTTTCTTTACTAGGGAGGTGGAATTATGGGTCCAGGTAAGGGTCGTCTGTGAGATGCACCCCAAGAAACTTAGCGGTCCTGACTCTTTCCACGATGAAGTCCATGACCATCTCTTTCGTTTTGCTCACGTTAAGAGACAAGTTGTCTTGCGTGCACCAGTCCACTAGCTGTTCCACCTCTACTCTGTGTGCTGTTTCATCATCACCACTGATGAGGCCCACTACGATGGCGTCGACAGCAAACTTCATGATGTGATTTGAACTGGATCTGTCCATACAGTCATATGTCAGTGGTGTAAACAGCAATGGACTGAGCACACAGCACCTGGGGGGCGGCAGTGCTCAGTTTGATGGTGCTGGAGATGTGTTTGCCAACTCTGACTGCCTGTGGTCTTCCAGCCAGAAAGTCCAGAATCAAGTTGCACAGTGGGGTGTTGAGGCCCAGCCAGGATAGCTTCCCTATCAGCTTCTGTGGAATGACTGTGTTGAATGCTGAACTGAAATCAATGAACAGCATCCTAACATAGGTGTCTTTTTTGTCCAAAGTGCTTCATTATGACGGCTAAAAAATAACTGGAGTGTAATGGCTGCTTACAAAGCAAAAAATATATATATTAAAATATTACTTTCATATTAAGAGTGCCACTATAGAAGGAAACTATCTAGAAATGAGAAACAGCCACATCTACTGACATTGCATCGATACATATGAAACTCCTGTAAGGTAATTCTCCAACTATGTGTACTTGTGTCTTTCTTTTTTAACACTGGACACATAATTAGCAACTCAGGACACATTCTCTCTATCTTTATCAAACTAAAACTGAAACTAAATAAAATAAAATGAAACTAAACTATAATTGAACTCCAATCTGAAAGTATGGTCAAAATATAAACTAATGCAAATAGCAAAACTATTATAACTCTACTAGATGGCAGCTGTGGCTTGGTTAAAAAGAAGATTACTGGCTGTGAGTTTCAAATCCCAGGCCTTGTCCCAGGCTAACATGTGAAAACAAACAGTTATCCATCAAACTGCAGCGCAATACTGTTGAAATGCCTACAGAACCACCAGGGGATCATACAGGCCTTTTCCTTTACTGTGTAGACTTGATTTTTCATTTGACCCGCTGGCAAGCTGCAGGTCTTGTTGTAGGAAACCTTCACCAGCCAGGAAACATTTTATTAACAAGTCATTATTGCCGTGCCTTACTTAGTTATTATTTGAATGGATGTATGTAACCATGAATTAATGATTGTGAATGAATGTATACATGAATTAGTGATTTTTTATTTTATTTATGTGTCATCCCACATAAAATGACATGACACTTCATACAACATAAAAAAGACAAATGAAGGTGTGGCAAGAGAGGAATGACCCAAGAGCTACATGAGGCACCTCCATGATATTCCATTAAGGAAAAGTAAAGACAAATAATGTTAGTCACCATTATACAAATTATACCATACACTGATTTCCTCTATAGCACACATTTTCTCATTTCCCGTGTCTTCTCTTTTCATTTTCCATGCCTTCTTTAAATAATCTCCAAGTGTAAATGTTTCATTCTCAAACACCCACCTCAGCTTTCCAGAGCTCTCCATAGACAGAAAGTCAATTTCATCATTAATCTTATGAAACAAAGCTTTTCTCTGAATATAATAAGTAGGCAAATATAAAATATAATGAATTTCATATTCGTTTTTTCAGTCTGTCGTTAGCTGTACCAACACAGCATCCAGTTTCAACACGGAGGGGTAATGTTCCCGATGTGATTTGGGCAGCGATCCTTTCTCCATGGGCAAATTATAGTTTTCTGTACAAAATTCATTTTAATCACATAGCTTTGGGGTTTGCTCCACATCTTTGTAGCCCAGTTAGCTTTCAGTTGATACCTAACAAAGGCCACTTGACCAAAATGTTCTTGAAATCTTGAAATAAACTTCTTGTGAAGTGAAGATAGTGTGCGGGAGTCTACAGATTTTTACTTTATACTTCTCCTCCAACGCAACTGGCAAATACACACAGTTGTGCAAAGATGACCTTTTTTCAGTTGATTAAAAATAATCAATTGTTAGCTAATGTACTGTTATTACACAAATATTAATTCTCTTCTTTAGAATGTATACTTTGCATCTGACTCTCTAAAATAAACTATGGATATTACTTGCCTGAGGACCTTTTGTATCTACATGCCACTCAAATATCCTCTTGGATAGTCTGCTCTCCTATTTGCAGCCTATTCCACAGTTCAGTTATACATCTGCTCCAGTTCACTTACGATACAATTTCCACCCCCTTGCTAGGGCTGATGCAAATTTGTGTGCTCCTGGGAACTATATCTTATTGCCCTATTGTGAATCCCTTCACACCCCCAGACCCTGGCAGTGTAATCCAACAACCTCAGGCTTGGTCAAATGTGGAAGAGACACCATAGGATTCCTCCCAGAGCTCAAATGGCTGATTCTTCATCTAAATAAAACCCAAGGTATTTGTAATCCTTATATCCAAAACAGAACAGAAAATTACTAATAATCCTCCAGTCCTAATCCTCCAATGAGTTTGTAAAATGTATTATTTCAGTGTTCTCGTCATTCATAAGCAGCCTCATCTTCGTACACCAGGTGTTAGCACGGGACAGCATCTTTCATAACTCCCTCTCTGTTTCAGCCAATAGAACAACATCATCTGCATACAAAATGATGCAAACGTTTTCTGCGCCACACCTCACTCCACATACTTACAAGTCTCTATTAATGAAATCAAAAGCTTTCTACAAATCAAAATAGCATGGAAATGTGGGATTATACTCTCATGTGACTGGTTTCTTATTGTACAAAAGATCTCAGAACTTTATTGGGTAGATCTTCAATACCAGCAACTATTCCCAGTTTTGCCTTGCTGCCATGTTCTGCTCAGTGTCATTACTCTGAAATTCATCTTCCAGCATTTTCCTCTCTATAATTGACTTTTCTATAATAAACCAGTGTTGCCCTTTGACATTATTTTAATGACTTTTCAGTTCAAGTCTATCTCTATCTTTGTCTCTCAGGTTACCATCAGCCTCCCACACCACCTTTGGAATTTTCTTTACATGCCTTGGCCGTATTTTATTCATTTCACTCCAAAAACTCTGAGGACTCAGTGTCTGATCTCATCCAAAGAAAACTACCATACCACATGTTTTTTTTAAGATTTCCAGGGAAAGTCATATGAATATGCTTTCTTTTTTCCCCCAGCAATGTCTTGCTTAGCAACAGGTTTTGCATAGAACAAATTTGCAGCTCTATCAATTTCAGTAATTCAGAGCATCTCAAATCTGAACATAAAAAAGATTTGGTAAATTTATGAATACTCCTCCCCTTAATTTGTGGTACATTTTACTACTGTTAGATCCTATTACATGCTGGGAGGCTTTGATCTCTGCAAAAACTCAGAAATAAAAATGAATGGTTTCAGATGTTGGGTTAAATCACACTATGATGTGTTGTGTGAGTGATGTGTCAGCTGACAGCAACCACTGAGCTGTGCCTGCTTTACCAAAGGCATCTTTCTCTCAAAAGCATTTCTTTCTCATCTTAAACAAGGACTGACAAAGAGGAAACCTGGTCCTGTCCAATCTCTAGCCCATGGACAAAAAGCATGTGAGTATGTGGGTTGTGGTCATCTGAACATAATCAGACCAGACTTCATACCTGATCTCCCACATGGACCATAAAACATCTACACTCTGAAAAAGAATCTAATTTCCAACACAACTAACCTGTCAGGGTGCAAAGGGATTTCAACGCTTGGCGGCGGGTGTTGCAGTCCCTGCCAGCAGCAATTGAGAGTAAATGAACAGAAATTAATTCTTTAACTGTCAGAAGAGAAAGCTCTATGCATCAGATCGGCTTTGTATGTGAAGGCGAACAAGTCAGGCAAGAGTCACTACTGAGTATTAGGGCGTTTAAGGAAAGCTGGGGATTGGGAAATGTAACCAGACATAAGCTACCAACTAAACTAACAGCCCTAGCCATGGTCAGCACCAGCCTAGGATCTGACCTAGTATTGTGGTCCAATACTCTGTGAACTGTTTACTTTACAGAACTGACTGCCATGAGAAGACACAGCAGATGAGGCATAGAAGAAGCTCAGATGCACCGAGCTAGCAGCCGAGCTTGAGCAGCCACGCTGGAAAACTAGGATACGCAATGCTGAAGTTTGATGCTGTGGATTTGTTGCCACATCCACTACTACTTTACTCAGGGAGTTGGGGATCCATGGTCAGGGATTACAGCGGGCCACAATGGCAGCTTCTGAAGCAGCCGATAAGAGCGGCCAGTTCCCCTAACTGAAAAGAAAGGCCACTAGCCGGGGTCCAGAGCATGGAAATCTGTCCCATAACTAATACAGGAGTTATTCCATTGGAGGAGATAGCTGTGGTAGGAGAAGTGGGGAGTCAGACACTGTTCTCAGCTATTGGTATTATTGTTTTAATTAAGCATACTGTGCTTTTTCTTTCAAATGCCTTTTTATTCAATGTGCACAATAAACAAAATAGACATTTACAACGCTGTTTTTTTCTTTCTACCCTATTCACAACCCATGACTAATTACAGTGTACATACACATGCACAAAAAAACAAAAAAATACACAGCCCCAAGACATACCCACCCATCCAGCTGACTGCAAGGTATACATTGTACAAATGGCATACAGAATATAAATATAAAATAAACTACACATGTAAATGAAGGGGAAGAAAGGAGGGGCAAAAAGGGTAGCAGACACTATGCAGAAACCTCAACAGAAGGTTTTTCAAAGAATATTAAAAACTTGCTCCATCTTTTGTCAAATTTGTTTTCAGACCCTTGAACAGTGTATAACGAATTTTCATGGTGGACATAATGTTTGTAATCCAATGGGAAGGTGAGGCTTGTGTCCTCCCATTTGAATAAGATAACTCGGCGAGCTAATAGAGAAGCACAGACAAGGGCATCTTATTTTGCTTTGGGCAGATGTAGTTCATCTGGGGCCGGGCCAAAGACGGCATAGAGGATTGAGCTCAATAAGGCAGCTGAGAATTTCTGATAAAGTTCTAAAGACAGAGGCCCAAAACTTGGCTAAACTGGGGCAAAACCAGTACATGCAAGAGAGTGAGGCGCACTTGTACTCATCAGAAGCAGCGTCCACCTCAGGGTAAACCTTAACTTGTTTGGTTTTGGGTATATGGATACGACACTTTTAACTACATGAGTGCATGGCGGGCACACACAGACCAAGTGTGTGTCTGCCTGAGGATTTCGGCCCAGGTCTCAGACAGTTAGGTCTCAGTCCTGTTCCCATGCTGTTTTTTTATTGCAGTCATAGATGGCCAGTCTAATTTGGAAATCAGGCAATAAAAATCAGATGTGCCCCCTTTCAGTGTAGAGTTAATAGAATGGAACATGTCTATGGGTTTGTTAGAGGGTTTTGCAGGGAATTGGGCTATTTGGCATTGCACATAATGTCTGACTTGGAGGTATCTGAAAAATCTCTGATAGTTGAGAGAAGGAAACAAAGCAATCATGTATGAAAAGATATTTAAAAGCGCACTGTTTGCTGATACAGTTCTCTACTTTCTGATTGGCCCTTTTCAAGCCCGTAGGGTCAGGGTCCCTTTTGATGAGACCAATAGCAAGGTTAGAATGGGTGTAATGGTGTGAATTAGGTGTAGATAGAGAGTAGTGTAGGTGATTATAGCTCTGTTTAGTGTGGAGAGCCAGGGGGTTGGTTATCAGATGTCAGCATTTACTGTTGAGTCTTATGGAGGTGCTGTGTGACGCCCATCCCTCTTTCCTCTCATCACACTGAAGTTAAGTTTCTACATAAGCACTCATTCACATATCACAGGGGATAGTTACATCAGATCCTGTAAATTCATAAATGAAGAATGGGACAAAACATCTTATGCCCCTCGTTATGTTTGTGTCACTTGTCAAAACAATATATGATAATGGTGGCACATTTTGCTTTTTTATTTATTTATTTTGTTTATTTTAAAAGGGACAGTGCACTCAGAATGTAAATGTGCCATAGTTAGCCAAAAAGCAAATTTTCATCTGTAGTCCCTGGCCAGATGTTACACAGGCTCCCTAAAAAACAGATAGAAATAAAGTAAAGACACAAATTATTGAAATATTATACAAGCATGCAAATTATAGCAAAACATTGGTTTAAATAAAATGATACATTGTCTTGTCATATGTTGCTAATAACATGTCTTTAGCACATATTGTGTTGAAAAGTAACACTATAGATGTAGGCCTATACTGTCTCAAGCAACACAAGCATTCAAAAAAAAGAAATACATTCAAGGTGTATCCGCTACACTCACCTCCCTCTGACCTCCCACTAAAAAACATGCCATAAGTTAAATGTCACTGTAAGAGATTGGGTTCAACACTGGATTTCCATACCTACTATGTGGAAAATCAAAGGGGCATCTCGCCTGGCCAGGGGAGATGTCAGGATTGCAGGGTCTAATTCAGGGGCATGCTCTGGTGCTTCCACATGCAAGGTTAGATTCCCTGTTCTGTGGCAACAGTTAGTTCTCCAGTCATCTTAACCTCAAGACTAAACCTGATCCCCTCACAGGCGGGTGAGGCGATGTCATTTCAGGTGTGATATGGTGGGAGTCGGACTGCATGAACAAGCATCTGAAACTGAGGGACAGCCCTATTATACTTTGCCTTGATATTTTTCTTGGTTCAGATGAGAACTGAAAAGTTCATCCTCCCAGAAAAATATATGTAATTACAGTCATTATTCTGTTCCGAGTAATTTACCTAATTTCCTTTCACTTAATGTAGAACATCGTAGGCATGGCAAGCAGACTATTCACCAGCAACATATTTTTTTTCCATTTCCAGTTTTTAACCATTGCTGGCGTTGCCTCAAGTTGTCTAGTATTCATATATGCAAGTCCCTGGGAATGTTATTGGAATATTTTAGTGGAAAGAATATACCCTTTATGTGAAGGAGCAGCCAGCTTGGTGCTGGTGGTGGTGGTAGTGTGTATCAGGGCTGGTGGGGGGAGAGTGGGGGCGAGGGGGGGGGGGGGGGGGGGGGGGGGGGGGGGGTGCAGCATCAGCATCAGCGCCCATGACGTCATTTGAGTTTAAAGTGGGCCGCGCTTCAGCCAGTGAAGGAGACGAGAGAGAGCAGTGAGGAGGCACCGTAGCTGTCTCTCACAACACCTGAGTTTTGACCGTACAGCTTCGTGTTAAAATGCCACTCTGAACTCCTGCCCGCAGATATTTCACCGGCATTTTAAGTTGCGCACTATTTAGAGATGGAAGACCGCGTCGCACATAGGACCCACTGAGTGATATTTTCAAGGGCGATAACTTTACATTTGAAGTCTCCTGAAGGTGAGTTCACGTTTTCCCGAAAATCGAAAAAAAAACAAAAACAAACTTCAGCTTGATTGAATCGTCAGGGAGGCTAATGATGTTGCAGCATGCGTGTCACCCGTGTCATATGTGTCGATATAATCTGTGGTAAAACACAGCTTTGCAGATACTGGGACATGAGAATGAAGTTGTCTTTGCCATTTTCCTGTGTTGTTGAACCGGTCCGCAGTTACTTGGGGTGCAATCCTTGGCATTTGGCAGCGCTGCTGTTGGCTACTTGATGTGACAAATAGTGCTTTCTATTTAATTAGGCTATTGGCGAGTCTGTCCCATGAAAACGTGTCCGCTCTGCCAAAGAAAAAAAGGCTGTATCATCTTCAAGATTTTTCTGATCTACTGCAACAATGCATTTTTTTTCAAGCGGTAGCCTATGTTCTGTGAGAAAATGAGATAGTTTCATACATTATCGTAATGTAGTGAATACTAATGCACTAATGATTTGGAAGTGTATTATCGGACGCACAACCATGATGCATGAGCAATTGATTCAGACTGCTTAAATGTAATTTTTGACCGTGAACGAGGCTGCGATAGAAGTGATAGTGATAGTGATGGATTGATGGGTTTTCTGTTTCTTATAAGTTTGGTGACTGTATCATCCGCCTTTTGTTTCAGTTTCCAACCCCCGTCCCTGCTAAATGTATATTTTCTGTTTCCCTTGCCTCAGAAAGTTGCACCTGATGTAGCCTAACCGAGCAATGTTACAATGTCTGTTTTAGCCTAATTTGAATATTGCTTAGGCAGTCAGAATAATGTTTTGAGATTATGTTTTGCCCTTCAAAGCCATGGATGACGAATGAATCCAGCAGAGGTGGTTAAAATTTTGATTCAGTTTAGAGATCAAATGTAGTTTGCTATTTCATATTTAAGCCGCTAGATGACAACAGAGTGCAAGGTACTGGCAGAAGGAATGATCAAACTTGCACAAGTCTGTTAGTCAATGAGCAGATCTGGATGATGGTTAAATCATGAAATCATTAGCAGGCTGCTGTGGTTGATTTCCTTTTTCTAAATAAACAGACAAAGGAGCTTTTTATAGAACCTTGATCGGTGCACACTCTCTTTCTCTCAGTTGAAACTGGCGTGGAGCTCGATCGACTGTTGCTTTGCCCTGTTGGAAGCTGCATAATTGTATCTTATACTCTGCATGGGTTCCCCGCATTACAGCAATTTGTTATAAAGTAATTTGTCATAAATGCACCTTGGCACTACAGCAGTGCAGTTTTTGTTTTCTGACCTGCAGACTGATGCATAATGAACCTTCTTAGATGGTTTCAAAGATTAAGATTTGCTTTCATCTTTGTTATCCTTCAATGAAGTCCTTATTCCTTTAAAGCTAAGTTTTTATTTCGTTTTTTGAGCATATGGGTCGACACTTACAGTCTTGAATCTCTTCTCCATTTTCAAATCCCATGTCCTTTTTGCCCCAGAGTTTTCAAATACAAATAAACCATTCACAGTTTCAAAAGGCATGCAAATTCATCTTTGACTTACACATACTGTTTGTCCTTGTATCAAGCAGTTAGCTAGTCAGTTTCATTGTCATTAACAATATTTATTCCAATTTAATCCAACAACAAACAAAGCCAGTAGAGGGTGGATTTTAGTCTTGTCCGTTTGAACCTTCAAGGCCAACTTTTATATCTGGGGATGGATAGACCAGACAGTATGGACAAATGTGTTCCATGTTTACATGTTGTTTTGTTTATGGCATCTATGCAGCTGTAATTTCAAACATTTTTGGTTAAATCCACATGCCTCTATTTTTTCATGTTAATTATCAAATAACCTGGTTTACGAGTTTAGGAAATCGCTGTAAAAATATTTTACACAATTGGCTTATTTGATATTGTTACAAATTGTAAATTTGAACAACAACAATATATATGTATTTAAATACATTATCATGTGCAGAGTGTTTATGTGGTCATAACTTCAATCTGTCAGGGACAGTTTGCACTTGGAAACAATATAATCAGGGAGTTTTAGACTTGTTATTTCCCCTCTATCAATGTAGGCCTAAACAAAGTGGCTATTATTCAAAACGTGGGGACTGGGTTTTCGTTTTACCTATACCATCTGTTGTTCTTCCTATTTTATTTGTTTCAAGCTGTGATTTGATCCAACTTTTGTAGTGATGAGAGAACGTGCGGCCACAAAGCAGACTGATACACTGAGGTGAGCTTCAGTGGCTTCAGTAGAGACAAGGACAACATTTGCCGCTGAGATGCCATGAATTCTGACAGCGTTTAATGAGAACTGAGCAGAAACATCTTTGTCCCATTTTCTGAGCCGTTCCAAAGCAGTGCATTCTTCAAGGGCACACAAGTGGTTTGTCCATTTGCTTGAGTTTTTTGTTGTGTGCACTTTACAGTCTAGTAAACCCTTTCAACTGGAAATCCTGATGTTTGGCTCAATCAATACATTTAATTAGTGCTGATTAATGAAAGCGTGTGGCTGTGGAAAGCTGACAGTTGTTTCAATTCCCAAGGACACATTCTATTGGCAAGCAGGGAGAAATTGCTTTCCATGGTATGAATTTGCAAGATTTTAGATTTTACATATGTAATTGCATTTATGTATATGCAACAGCTTAACCATTCACAAAGTAGATTAATAATAGTGAAACAATATTGTGTTAAATGTGTAAGTTATAAATACAATTAAGTTTCTCTTCAGGACACAGTGATTCATTCTTTAATTATTCAATACATGCAATTAACATCTGATAAGCCATTGGTTTCGACCAAGGCACAATGATCAATTAATCGCATTTGAATTAGAAGATTTGGAAACAGTTTTAGTTTTCTCCACAGGCTAGAAATGCTGTTTGCAGGATAAATAATGTTCCAGCAGCATATCGGGATATGCAGTATACATCCTGTAGGATAATGAATGGGCTGGATACAATTCACAAAGGCAAATCATGATAATCAAGTGCCCTATTCAACACCGTGAACTTGAAACCCATTTTCAAAACTACACGTGAACACCTCAATATGTATGGAGATGTTTCAAAATACAGTTTCTTCTAGAGTTTATTAGAGAAAAACACAAGCACAATTTCTTTTGAAAACAGTTCTCTCTCAGAAGCCTTCAAAAGAAACAGCTCCAATGACCTTTATTCTGCAAATTAAGCTGTTTTTTGTTTGAGCTGACTGATAGATGTTATTATTTCAGCAAAAGTGCATTGAACATTGACCAAATACCCTGGAGCCATAGCAACTACATTAGCAAAAGTTAATGAAAAATAAGGAGTCAGGCCCTGGACTTTCACAGGCAAATTCTTTTTTTTTTTTTTTTACTTTAGAAAGCTATGTACATGTGGTATTTACATTTTGCACCTTTGTGGAAAGGAAATAACATAGCATGAGCCTGTATCTTATCTCTTGCTTTACGAATATCTTTATGCTGTAGCCTGTAGCCTATATTATGTGACTAGAGCAGGCAAAGCATAGTATTTGAAAAATGTCACAAATATTTATTAAAATGTATAAACACTGATACAGTATACATATATATATATATACACATACAAATATATATATCGGCTATATAATACATACATACAAATCACTGCCCTATTCAAAATCATGAACTTGAAACTGATTTTCAAAACTATATGTGAACACCTCAATTTGTGTAGAGAAAAACTAGAGAAAAAAGAGGAAGAGTAAAACTACTCTTTAATTTTTGTCATGCAGTTTATTTCCATGTGAATATGGATTGTGAAGAAGAGTGATGGTAATGCAAATTTCGTATTGCCAGTGCAAAGTGATGCTAAAGTAAGAATTAGACAGGCCACAAAATTTGCTCCTAAAACGCATAGCCTGCACTGAAAAATAAGACGAAATCTGCAATTTAGATTCTACTTCAATTCTATGTTAGCTGTCCCAAAGGTCTGACCATGTCTGCATCTTATTATGCTTGCATGCATTTAATTAATAATTCGACAATGCACAGCATTGATGTCGGTCAGCCAACACTCTGCAGGGGAATAGATTGCCTGAGCCTGATATCTAGCCACAGCCTCCTAGCGAGGAGCAGAAACGATGAGCTAAGGCAGATTTCAGATACAGGGGCTCCAGAGTGGAGCTGTGCTAATCCCCCCTCCCTCAGGTGCGGTCGGCTCTTGGCGCTCCTGGGGAGGAACGCCATGGACTACGGCTCACCACCAACGCTTGGCCGTGCTCTGATTAATGCACTCATCAGTTCTTTTCTTGTTTGTTTTAATGACAAGCACGTCCCTCCTGGGAATCGGGTGACTTTTTGCAAATACTGCTGATGCATCTGCTTACATCTGCCACTTTTTCTTCCTTCTCTTGTCAGAGGACTATTACCATAAAGCCCAAGACTTCAGACATGGCCAGGCTGTCTGTTACAGCACAGGGAGCCATATCACACATTTTCCAGTGCGTGGAGCTCCCAAATGAGCTGAGGAAATGAGCATTGATAAGATCTCAACGTTGGGATGTGGTTTTATTGTTGATAGGGCCATTATTCATCATTATGCATTAACAGCAAAAACCCACTCTCCATCTCAGGCATATGCTTTTATACATAGTTTATTTGTTGCTGTACATTTGCAGATCAGTTGAATTGGCTTTTAATACTAATTACTATGGAGTATAAAAAGGACTTAATCACTTGTCTAGACCGCAGAGAAAAGACATTAAATATTCTGTGAGCATCTTGATTTTTAGCTAATCTTTTTCTGAGAAATTAGGTTGTTTGAGTGGAAGGAGAGAGTATTGAAATATTGTGTCCCTTCTGAAACATCCTGAAATAGTATTAAATATTCATTTGAATGTATCAAAAAGGTACTGAGAGACATTGAACATGTTTTAAATTGCTGAAGAAATGTGGAGAAAATCTGTGAAAATGGATCTGATTCTTTTTACATAAGTAGATAGAAATGTTACTCAAAAGGTAATTCATGACCCCCATTTAACAGAGAGGCCATTTTCGAAGTACTCAATTTGAAAAATGTCCCTACGAAACCCATTCTTGTTGGTCTGTGGCCCGGTCATGTCACTCTACTGAGTAAAAAATCTCAACATCCTGTATTGTGAACTTTGTCTGAGCCCCAGCTTTGCGGATGCTTCTTGTGCTATTCTCTTATATCCAATCAAACTATATTAAATCAAAGAAAGAGAGAAACTGAAAGACCCAGTTTTTTAGTTCACATAGGTAAAATGAAGTTGGAAATTCCTCTTGATAGATGAAGCTGCACTTCTTAGAAAAACAACCATGTTATTAATGTGAATGATCTGCACATGAATTCCTGAGGCCACAAGATTGCAAGCATGGGTAGTAGGACAGCTGACATGATAATTATTAGTCACATTTCATATTATACAGTAATTCTGCGTCATGACCAATGATGGATGATCATCATCCTGACAAATGTAGAAAGGTGTGAGTTGTGGACATGCCACATTTGGTTGGCAATATGTTTGATTGATGATCTGAGTGGACAAATGCCTCAGTGTGCTATTAACTGTCCATTTATAGTGTGATGCCTATTAGCGTGTGATGCCTCGCCTCTGGCACCTTTCAGATAGGGATCTCATCATAGTTGAGGGTGTGTGTCTGTCTGTCTGTCTGTGTCTGTGTGTGTTTTTTAAGTGTATTTCTGTGTGTGTATGAATACAACCACAATGGTACTAACTTCTGTGGAAGGGATATTAGTTCCACAACCAGAGATGCTTACTTACATATTCTTGGCTCCATTGATCATCACTTGGATATCTGACATAAACATATTACTGACACTTCGCAGCCCCCTGCGGAGCTGCTCCTGTCTAATAGACCCTGTGTGCTGTATCTCTCCTCTCACCCAATGGGATCAGTTCTGGTGAGCAAATCCTGGCCCATTGCCAGAGTCAAGTGATGGATCTTTGTGCTATCAGTGAGGTGCTTTGAGCCCTATAACATAAAGCCCCTGCGCTTATTCAGCACCCGGGTTCCTCGCGCGTGATCAATGGCCAGCAGTCAGGACAGTGAATGGAGCACAGATTGAACCACATCTGGGATTTGGATGCTGAATAACTGCCCACTCAACAGGGGCGACTCATGAATAATACACCAGCTGCTGAGTGTCCCATCTCCTTTGGCCCCTCGGAGGAACTGTGTTTGCATCCAGACCTGTCCAGAGAGCATAAGGTCAGGCCGCGGATACTTGGCACCCCCACAACTAACAGTGGGCAGTCCTGCCTGCCACAGCTATAGAAGTGTGGACAGAATTATGGAACAGAAACTGACAGAGAGGCAAGTGAGTGTGTGAGGGTGTAGGTAGGTACTAGAGGTAGCTGAGTTTACAGCAATGTTCATTTTCAAGAGGTGTTTCTATAGATTCTAGGAGTATTTTTACACGCAGCACAAGCCTGCACAAGTTTGTCAAGAGAGCAGAGCGTGTGTGATCAAAAGCTCTTATGTTGTTTTTTTTGTTTTTTTTTCAACCCTTTAGGCCGAGGATAGAAATAAGGGCAGACCTTTTTCATGTGACCGAGATCATTAATTTCATGTGGAGGTCATGGTACTACAGTATGTATGACATGATATATTCATTAACGGTGGTGAGGGTTGCATTGGTAGGCTTAATAATCTTGCTGTTTCTGCACATTTGAATGCATGAATATGTGCATTTTTATTTTCTATGTTGGATGTATATTGCATGGTGATATTTAGAATATGTTGAGTGTTATACCCAGGTGTATAGTATAGCAGAAAAGAGATACAGGATGAATTTAACTTTAGCTCTTTGGTAAGAGCATTAATTCAGGTTTTAGCACTGTGAACATGTAATGAACTCAAGGTAAAGTCATGTTAGAATACATTTCAATGCCTTGCCTGTTCAGCCTAGTTGTACATTGTGTATCGTAATGAGTGTGCAAATTCCTAAATGACCATTTATTTTTATCTCATTATTGTTCAGGTGTAAGTTCTACTTGTGTGCGTGTGTGGTGTGTGTGTGTGTGTGTGTGTGTGTGTGTGTGTGTGTGTTCTAAGACAATTGCTAATGTTTTTATAGTGTTGTGGCAATGGCAGGCAGTATAATTGTTGCGTGAATGATTCTAGTAATGCTTCTGTGTGTGTGCGTGTGTGTGTGTGTGTGCATGTATAGCAAGAGACTCCACATGTCCATAAGTTAGTAGTTATGCAGTATGAGGTAGAATAGACATTTACTGGCTCTGTACTGGCTCTCTCATGTTCCTATGACATCAATGACCTGTTGGTGATGTAAACGGCCATTTTCCTCATGTATTCATCAGCCAGGCTGACTAGAGCCATATGCACTCCTGTCTTTTGTTCATTTTATTAATACATTCAATCTAAGTATGGGGATTTTTGCCCAAGTGGTCTCAAGGACATTCAAAAGGTCATAGTGGCAAAAATTGTGCATAAATCTTTAATGCGAAAAAGGTTGATGGAGCTCTCATTTCTCATTTCATTGAAATCAGCTGGTTCCACGATGGCCAGGCTGAGCATGCTGCAGGAAGATATTTTCAGATTTAATGGTCATGATGATAACTCATTCCCTATTCAGTCATTGACTGGAGATCTTGAAGGTTAATTCGCTACACTACCAGAAGGAATAAACCATTGATCAAGAGAGGGATTTGGGAGATGTACGTTTTAGTAGAGCATGAGGAGTTAATGTTGTTCTGATTGGTTATTTTTAGAGAGAAGTATCCACTTTAGTATAGTATTAATGAGGTAGATGCTCCCTGCCAGTGGGCCGGACAGCCCTCTTAACACTAGGGCTGCAACTAACGAGTATTTCCATTGTCGATTAATCTGTCGATTTTTTTCTCGATTAATCGATTAGTTGTTTGGTCTATAAAATGTCAGAAAATGGTGAAAAATGTTGATCAGTGTTTCCCAAAGCCCAAGATGACGTCCTCAAATGTCTTGTTTTGTCCACAACCCAAAGATATTCAGTTTACTGTCATAGAGGAGTAAAGAAACCAGAAAATATTCACATTTAAGAAGCTGGAATCAGAGAATTTTGACTTATTTTTCTTAAAAAATTACTCAAACCGATTAATCGATTATCAAAATAGTTGGCGATTAATTTAATAGTTGACAACTAATCAATTAATCGATTAATCTTTGCAGCTCTACTTGACACAGTGTGGAATTTCTCTGAATTACCATTGGAGCTTGACATCCCTGCAACAAATGCCCCTGATTGGTCATTAAAATACCTACATGCAGTGATCAGTATGTGATTACAAATTATAAAGTCCAACACAGTTCTCAAAGAGCCAACGCTCCCTTGAGATTTGGGAGGATAGTCTGTACAGACAGCAAGGTGCATCCAGACAAAGCAGTGGCCTCTCTCCTGCTCGCTCCCCCAGCTGCTTCACACACCGCTTACCCTGCGACATTTGGGACGAGTTTCTCACTGCTTGGCTTCTCACATCTTGGACACTGACACAAAATAAATGAAGACACAAAGAAGACACAAGGTTCAGAGTTGGGAGGGTGGTGGCTGAGGTGTGAAACTATCGGAGTGTAAAATTGCCCTGGCAGCCGTGCTGTTGTTTCAGCATTTCATGGCGAGCTGCTCGGCTTGCTTCCTTACTTTCCTGTTCCGTGCCTCCTCTATCCCACCTTTTTCCATTTGTTTTTCTCTCCACACCATACCTCTCCTGACTTTGGCCCTGGCCCGAGAAGCTGGAACTTTATAATGTACAGCAATAACCGCCTAGGCTGCTTTGTATGCATGATCGTGCGGTTGCGCTTCCTTGACCAGAACACCAGAGTAATAGAATAGTTCAGTTTTGTTCTCCACTATAAAGGATCCCAGTGGGAGAGAGCAGAAGGTTCAGTAGGCTAATATACACACACTAATTTGTTCCAAGATGTCCAACTGTTCTTCACCAGCTCTCATTACTCGCAATCAGTCACAGGGTGGCTAATTGTGTATGTGGGCAAGGAGAGGCTCGCTGGAGAGAGGAGGAGACTGAGTGGTGCTGCCTCGTGGCCCAGGCAGCATGAGGCCAGAGCCGGGCCAGGAGAGAGGACAGACGGAGCGCGCAGGGCAACGCAACACACTCGACTCTCAATGTGCTGCCTGGAGTTTGTTATTAGATGCCTGGGGTGAAACATTCTGACTATTCTAAGTAGCACACAGAGTTATGTGACATCCGGCACTTGGTTATTTTGTTCAGTAAGTGGTGTTGTTTCACTAATTAGTTTTTCTCCCGGAAAATGTCGGCCTAAAGCTGGTAATTGGTGACATGTTTATGACATCAGGTTTTGTGCGTTTTGTGTGGACAAGAACCCAAATCCAATTAATTAAAAAAAACATGCGTTAATGTTTGACAGTAGAAAACCAAAAGAAAAAGAGGGCAAAGCTGGTATATACCCTATTCGATTATCTATATTTGATGATCATGTTTACTCATATTAGTCTCAAATTTTCTGCTCTTTCTTTGAGCCACTTATGAACAGATGGCTCAACTGACTGCTATCCACTGCTGTCCTCCCTCGTGCCACAGATTCTACATTCATAAAGCTAACATTAGACTAGATTAGCTCCTCTGATGTCCATGAAGCAATTTCTTATTATTGCCTGTGGTTGAGAGTGGGAAGGCTCCTGCCTGAGAGCACACAGGACAGTGTTTGTCTGGCATGACAGGCTGCAGAAAAAGTCTTTGTGCCCAGAGTGAAAGAAATAAAAGTACGAGGAGAGCCTCCCTCCAATGGGCTGTGTCTGGTGTTGGCCTGCCCTGCGGTAAGGCAAGGTTATTCAGATGAAAGATGGTGTTGAGATTAGTGAGCCCTGCCCGAGCGCGTGGACGTCCAGCATGCCGCACTGCGTGATTTATGAGAGTCGTGATATCAGCGGTCGCCACATGAATAAACCATGTGGCCAGAATTAAGCTCCTGTTAAACGACGCACAGCATTTTCCCAGGTGTCTCAACCTCCTAGTGGAAATCACATACAATCATGAAAGTTGTGTTGTTGCTGTTTCATACGACTGCTCTCTGATGGCCCAGTGCAGCAGCTGTTGAACCAGTTTCAAATCTTCTGTGAGGCTTAATAGCCGATATCTCACGCGACTTTAGCAATGCTGTCATGCTGAAGGTTGGGAAATTATTATCGTTTTGTGCGCTGTTAGAAGAGTGACTTGAAACACCATAATTGTAATTTTAAAGTTTTTTTTTTAAAGTGGAGAGGGGGGTACACAATGGGGTATGATGATCTCTTTAATTCCAAATTAGCTTGTTCAGTTTTAATGTTAGTGTTTATAAAGCATCCTCTCTAAAACAGAATTTGCATGTTATCCTTGTGATCATTCTGTCTCATTCTTAGTCTAGATTTATGTACATGAACAAGTCTCTTGTAAAAGGAGAGAAGACAATCAAGACTCATTTGAAGACATAAATCTTGCTGTTGCATTGATAATGAATGAAATCAATAATGAAGGAAACCAATGTTTTTCTACACAGTGAGAGTAGCCAGGATGATTTCAAGGGGATAAGTGCTCATTTTCCCATAACTGTTATCACTACAATGAAATAAAAACCCAAACACTACAAAGAAATAAAAAATTGAAATACTCTTCAAAGTCAGTATCCAATTTATTGTTGATGGAGCAGTTGTAGGTTTTTTCTCTTGATCCTAGAATCGAGTGTTGGTCTCTGGCTTCCCCATATTTTCTATATTTTAATATAGTAGGCTATATCACACTAGGATAAAGTAATGTATAGTGTGGTGTTGTGGCGGTTGAGTACTTTCTCCTGGTAAACCATTTACAAACAGCAAACGGCATGAATTTTAATGTTGTGCATCTTATTCTATTGCATCTCTCTTCTCTCTTTCGCTGTCCATCTTCACTCTCTGAGCAAAATCAATTGTTAAAGGGGGATGGACTGTGTTTTCTTGTAAACTAATATAAAATAAAATGAACTGCATGTCTGTCCTGACCAGTGAGTAATACTACTAATGACACCTCACTGGCATTATGGTTAGAGTGTCCAGCCTGAGACTGACAGTTTGTGAGTTTAATCCTTAGTTGGATCATGTTGAGCTGGCACTCTTCATCGTAAAACTGCCATAATAGGTAATGTAGCAATAATACCCAAGAGGGCATTCTTTACTGGGATCAGGAGTAAGACGGTGCTGGCTTGGCTGCACCTCATACCGTCAGCATTACTGACATACCCATAATTTGAACAATAAACACCCTCTCGGGTATTATAACTGTTATACACTGGATGCCAACGCATGTGTGTGGTCTGAAAACCTTTCTTCAAAGCAGTGTATATATGTAAGAATAAAGAAATAGGAGTTTTCAATGTCATTGTTCTCTCCTCTTGGCCTCTACCACACCAGTCACACAGGTATATGGCTGGAGCCAGGGGAAGTGATGTCTATGATGCAGCACACCATGGCCTCTCTAATGAGGCCTGACTCCTAATGACTCTCAGCCCCCAGCAGCAGACAGGGACGGCCAGCAGTGGGGCTTATCTCATTGGCACTCAGTGTGCTGCATGGTTACACCTGTAACCTTTAGATCACTCCAAATTAGGCTGCTCTGGGAATCCTTCAATAGTGATTACAAACCAGATTTAGTGGCCGGAAGCATTCTCATAAAAATTGCATATGCGCGTTCACTTTGAATTTACAGATGGGATAATAGGCTGATTGTGCAGAGGCATGTTACACACAGAAGCCCCCAACTGATCAGGCATTCTCTGTAGTACTCCAGACAAGATTGCAATACCAAGCGGTGTTTCCATTGAACGGTTTCCATTATGTAGATGTAAATTAACACGAGCAAGAAGAAACTGAGCGTGTTGATAAATGAGCATGTAGAGCACTAAGATGAGCTTGAAAAGACGCTTGGATCCATAGACGGGAGCTGAGCTTCTGACTTTTGCCAGTCAGTCATGCCTGCTGAGCATCATTCATAGGAGAACGCAGATGCTGGTGACCCAGGGGACTAGGTGGTTAATTGCATTGCACTTTAATAAGTCACACACTGAAGACATGTGGCCTTAATCATGCAGATGTCGCTGCTGATTGACGGTAAGAGGGACAGAGGTGGCTCTGTCTCATCAATGTAAATGCTTCTGCACAGGTGTCCAATGTTAACCACGGGTGTATTTTTACACACGATACATGTCCATATACATCTTAATGCTACACACTGCCTCATATACTTTGCACTTTTATCCCCATCATTAGAGATGTTGCTATTTCAGCAGTTTGTCAGCGGCATCAGAGGCAGCAGCACAGTGATTGAGTGGGTTTCATAGCTTCAGAAATCAAAGTGGTGGAAAACAGGAGAGAAATTCATTTAGGGTGAATGAGGTCTTTTGAGAGCACTTTGTTTGGTGTAAAGTGAAGACATCTGACGTCAAAGAAACAAGCTGTTTTCGTGGATGTTAGCAGATTGCGGGAGGAGACATACAGGAAAGCCCCAAGTGATAAGCGTCATATCGATCCGACTTGTGCGTCTTATTGTTCTTTGTTTATGGACTCTGTATTCGGAATGAGCAATGAACAGTAGATCGCTTACACCTGCTGTACCACTGCTGAAAGTGAATTTCCTTTGTATTTTTTGAAAACTCAAATGTCAAAACCTATGCTAAAGGAAATGGCAGGGATTTGTTCAGGCATAACAGTATCAGAGAGTTTCTTGTCCTTGACTTCTTAGATTTTGATGCCACTGAACCATAATACTAATACTGCGTTGCACACAAATCTTTCAGTGGAAGTAGATTATGACCAGATTTAGTTGAAGTTACAGCCTTTTATTTAGAATTAAAGATGACACTTCTAGTATTTCAGTTGTGCACTAGCAAAATGGTCAACACTATTAGAATATAAATACAACCTTACTATGTTTCTGCTGCTATAATGACAGCTTTTACACAGAGGACATTCATTTTGCTTTTTGAATAAAAAGTACCTTTGTGCTTCTTTATGTTGACAAGTGACAATTTGTTCCTCATATTGAATACAAAATATATAGAGTAGCCTTTTTTAACCATTAGGCTAAATTTAATCTAGTAATAGAAATGTTTCCAACAGTCCTGCACACAGAGATCTTTAAATTACATTATAGTGAGAAGTATAAGCGAGGCCAGTAGACATGGTGAGTCTGACTCGTTCCTCAGCCCAGTGTCCCAGTGTCCACCCAGCTGGGCCTCAGCAACAGTTTTACATCTGAAGGAAACGTTGAATTATTTATTCAGCCGAGAACAAAAACAACCATGTTTTTTGTTGTGCTCGTGTTTCCATCTTAATTCAGCACACAGCAGACAGAGGGCCAAAGAATCTCAAACCTGCCCCCTGACCTTCGGGAGGAATAATTAAGAGTGGTGTAATGAGAGTGATGATAAACACATCGATGTTCTGTTAGGACCTGCATTAACATTGCTATAACACTTGTGTAGGCTTCGTTAATGAGTACAGATAACTTGATCTCGGTGCATTGTCGACAAGCCACTTGTAGTGTTTGAAGTGTGAACAGAGTTCATTGTATGAGCGCCCCTTGAGTTAATGTAGGCTTTTATCCTCGTGGGTAGCTTGGTGGGTCTGTGAACAAAAGGTAGGAGGGACTGTGGAAAATGGAATGAAAACTCGGATGTGTAGGCCGCACAGCGCACATTGGCCTTTCAAGACCAGCTTTTGTGAACTATACCCCTGTTGAGATTCTTGATCCCATAAGAAATTTATGAGCTTGCGTGCGCGCATGAGTGTGAGAGTGAGCAAGCAAGCAAGCATGTGTCTTCTGTGTGTCATCATAAGCTCATTATTTTTCTTCTCTCCCACAGATCTGCGACCTGTCATCACCTCTCCCAGCTAGTGTGTGTGTTTGAGCACAGCAGCACTTCTGTCACTTTGTGCTGCCGGAGCCCCTCAGCATCCACGAAAAACACCCAGGGACCACAGGCTGTAAGATTAGGTGAGCTTAAGGCCACGTGCCTCTGGCTATTATATCTGTCACTGCCTCTCTCTTCAAGGGCTACATGGCACTTACTTTGCTCGCAGCCATCTTTCTAACAACTCTTAAAAGCCATTGATTCACTTAATCTTGCCACTTATTCAGGATAATCCTAACTTTATCAACTTTTAGCCTCGTGCCTCAGGCTTGTGATTGAGAACCTGTGAGATTTTAAAAATGTCACATGATGACTTATGAGGTATTCCACTTGTCCAGAGCCATTCATCGCAATGACGGAGGGCGGTGGCCTAATCACAGGAGTGATAAAAGCTTTCGAGTCAATCAAGCAGGGTCCCCATAGTATTTAACAGGATTGTTTCAGAGAAGCGGTTGAATATGAAAGCAGTGCTAGCCTGAAATGTGTGTATCTTGATTAATCATCCTGTTACGGAAATGAACATGACTTTAACCTCTGCCTGTTCAAATGAACTGCTACTTAGAGAAAGTAGAGGTCTGATTGATTTTCTTTCACATGTGAATGAACTACACACAGCTATCAATGCAGAAGATTAGCTGAACATGTGAATGCCTGTGTTATTGGATACAGTCACTCAGAAATATTGAACACATCTCCTGAGCCACACACAACCTCACGTATACAGTACATGCAAACCCACACATAACACATTGAGACATACAGTACATGGACACACACAAACACAAACACAAAAGACTCAGATGTCCTTGTATTTATTCTACATATGTATGTTGTGGTAATGTGAGTTTTCGCCTCATAAGGCCATATTATGTTCAGTGGCTATAGACAGAAGCAGACTGTCATACCTAGGATACTGTTGTGTTACTGATAATGACATTCAAGCGTTAACCTATGAGATACTTTGTGTGTCACTCAAACACGTGTCGTCCATACATCCTTCATCTTCGGTAACGATTTGCAGAGGTAAGACCCGTGCGTGTGCAGAATCCATCACTGTCATGTCTGTTGATCGTATGCACTCTTCCTCCGCCATACATCTAATGAAATAACCTGCTGGTCTAAACAAATCAGCTTCTCCGTCACTGTCACAGGGAGGTTCCCTCTTTGCAGCCGTGCTTTGTGAAGGTCTCACCAAAGGAGACAAACACTGCAACAAATGTGAAACAACCACAGACATATGTTTTGATAATCGTAGCTCATCTAAAAGGGATTTAAAAATGTCTCTGTAATTAGTGGAGGTGCAACAATAGCAATTTTTCAGAACCAATACAAATACCGAGTACTTTATTAGGTAAATTGGCCGATATGAGTGCTGATCCAAACAGTGCTACATTTTTCTCGCAGCCTAGTACTGGCTTATTATATTTCTGGAATAAGACATTAGTTGCGTTTATTTATTCATTTAATCAGAATATGCACTGATGTATGCACTCACACTTTGTATAACAATCCTCAATCAAATACTGATTCTCCTGCCGGAAGAGTTTTATATTGTGTTTGTCTGTCTGTCTGTCTATCTATCTATCTATCTATCTATCTATCTATCTAGCTATCTGAATTCCCTGTCCCCCGCCCCAGAGTGAAGCATGGGGCCGGTTGTTGCCCCCCTGGCCCAGTTTCTTGTTCTGGCCTTCACCACCAGTGTATGGAGCCTCAACCCAGACGACCCCAATGTCTGCAGCCACTGGGAGAGGTGAGCATGTATCCTCCTGTGTAGCCCGTGGCACACAAAACGCATTGAATTTCAGATTCAGGGAGTCGCAGGGGAATCCTCAGATAAGTCGGCAGTGCCAGCTGCTATGATTGACATGCCGATGCTGGAGCTTTTTCAGTGTCCTGGCTACGAACTCTCGAAAACCAAAGTTCCAGATGTATTCACAAAAGTCCATACAACGGTATTGATCCCACCCAGCTCAAGTCACCCAGCTCCGAGCAGTGGGAGGAGATGCAGCTCCAAATGAAATACGCAGGCAAATTGATCAGTGTACTCTCATCCCAATCAATCACTACAGCCATATAGCCTGAATAATTATTAGTTGTGCTGGGTAGTGTCACTTATGAGAAATAAGCAGGAATAATTACTGTCCCCGCATGCAGAGGGGAGGAAAGAAGGCTGTGAAGATATATTGTCTGGACAATTGCCTGACCAAGGTGAGGGTACTTAGGGACCGTGGTGCCACCTTGTTGGCATCAAAATGAATTCCCTAAGTGCGCTCTGTTCACGGCTTTGAGGTGAAATTGGAATTTTCATCATAGGTAAGGTGCTGTGATGTCTTCAGATTGCACCCGACTGCATATATCACTAATATGAATCACCAAAAAGGTCCTTTCAAGTCCTTTCTTTGCATATCAAAGGTATTTTATTTATTTAATTGAGACTATAATGGACAGAATCTGTGCACTGTTTTTTTTTTTTTTTACAAACATTTCCAAGTAGCTGTTATGAATCCATCCACTGAAACTAAAAGAAAATCTATATGGCGGCCAGCTACATTCACTATGATGGTGGCGGCATCACAAATTTCCTCTCTTTTAGCTATGCTGTGACCGTCCAGGAATCCTATGCTCACCCGTTCGACCAGATCTACTACACCAGATGCACTGACATTCTCAACTGGTTTAAATGCACGAGGCACAGGTAAGTTTGGAGAAGTCTCCTTACATGTCCCCATGCGGCTCCATCAGAGGTTTGCCCTTTCCTGTCCCCCAAATCAGAGCCAAGTCTGTGACGGCCACAGTAAACGTCCTTGTTGCCTCCTGTTAATGTAGCTGACACTGAAGTGGCAGAACCAGGATGCCACTGACTGTAATCATCTTGCAGCATCTGTTTTAATTACTCCATTAAGGTTTATAGTGGGCATCTAACTAAATAGTTAAGTACACAGTGAGTCACTTCCCGAATAGACCTCTATGTAGCAGGTGTTGTACACAAAATTCCATCAGGTGTTTTACTCTCTTGCTTTTGTTGCCCTTCTACTTTCTAAACTTGCCAATTACAATGAAGAATGATACGTGGCACGTCTTTCTTTCACCAACTGAATGCTTGCACGCCCTTCAAGAAGGGTCACTCTCTAAAGCACGTAGCTCTCTCTCTGTGTGTCTGTTTTTCAGGATCAGCTATAAGACGGCTTACCGGCGGGGAGTGAGGACCATGTATAGGCGCCGCTCACAGTGTTGCCCTGGTTACTTTGAGAGCGGAGACTTGTGTGTTCGTGAGTATCCTTATTTACTCCTTTGTCCTCCATGGCCACATCTTATATCTGCTAGACACTTGGAGAAGAGAAGTAAATATTGTGATTGATCATTACTGTGGGTGGCCTGCAGATAAAGCTATAAAAATCCCTCCAAACTGATAGTCATTTTTTATCATGAATAACCAATAACACTCCACCACCACCTCCTCCGTTAGCATGCCACTATCCGTGTGAATTTATTCAGTTTAAGACGATTGAGCATGATTTAGCATAAAGGTATTTGCACACTATTTTACACTACAGCCCGTTCCCGGCTTTAGTTTTGCAGCCAGAGTAATTTAATTGAACTTGTATAACAATGAGAAAAATTAACGAGCCAAGTGGGTCCTGGTTACGGGCTGAAAACGCATAGCGCTGGCTATAAAACCACACCAGAATTCAATAACATAAAAAGAGCAGAAGCCAGGAAAATTGGAGTATAGCAATATGCTGATTACCATCCCACAGTGTCATTTTTATAGCTTCATTAATCGTCATTGATTTCTATTTTTATTCCCGCACATCAAACTGAATATTTTTCATTTTGACCAAATAAAGACAGAGCATATAGCATCTGAGACTTACGTTTTTGATATTTTCAACCTATCTAATGTTTTATTCTCTTTAAATAGATTAGAACCTCACTCTAATATTTTCCCAGATCTTTCACAAGACGAGGGAGTTATTGATACAGCGACTTCAGCCATGTGGGTATGCTCTTTGACCACAGCTGAGCTTGTCCTTGTCTAGGCTTTACTAGCCTGAGGGCAGCAGAGCAGTGGGAACCCTGCCAGCGTGGAATAGGAGCCGACGTGATTATCCGAGGGTCTTGTGGAGGGAGGCACCGACTGATCAATAATGTATTTACTAAACATTTGACGGACAATGGGAGGATTTGTTCATTAATAGCCATTTTCAGCATTTTGTTACCCAGGTGAATGTAAAAACTATGTTGCTGTTCCTAAAAGCAAAAGGTGCAAGAGGTATTATTATGATAACATTATGTGGAGCGGAGAATGGAGGGCGCCCCCCCACACCCCACCCTGTCAAACCCCCCCTCCAGGTGAAGCGGGGAGAGCGAGTTGATAGGGGCCGAGAGGGCAGTTTTGCTTTCTGCTGTCTTTGCAAAGCGTTCCACCCCTTTTAATCCTAGCACTCTCACTACCAGGATTAAGAGATTTGTACTCCCAGAGATGTTTTGCATGCAGCGACAAAAGGGGGCATTATGGAGGAAATCAACCAAAAATTAACTCAAGTCTTCTATTTCTGGACATTTTGTTGTTTACTGAATGTAAAATATCCCCGCTGTGTATTGTTAGTTTACTTTGGTAATCTCCATGAAGTCTGTTTTTTAAAAGTCAAAAATTTTTGCTGTTGCTGTTTCGAGAGCGGAGTGTTTGCCTTTTAATCCTGCCTACAGTTCCCATATGGCACCACATCAACACTACATTAGTTCTAGTGAGAAGGGGCTAAATGAATCTGGGGATGTGAAGGCCTTGAATGACACAAAATTAACACATTGACTTGGCACACAAACACACAAAAAGAGAATACATCTGACACCAGATCAACAACGTTATTTTTCTGGATTTTTTTCTTCACTCGATTTTTTTTTTCTTGTGCAATTCAATACAGAATCACATGCAGCCTGTCTGCTGTTTGGATTAACGGTTCCTCAGGCAGTGTTACTCCACGTTGTTGTGGTTGATTGGAAGTGATAGCTTTATTTTCACAAAGCTGTGCAGCATGATACGTTGACCTTTGAGCAGTTTCTCTTTAATGAGTCCTAGGTTAGGGTTAGCCTCCTAATGAGCATGATTATTGTATTGTGCATGAAGAAGTGAGAGGAACCTGCTAATGACAACAGCTCTGAATATCTGAAGAGCCTGACAGATTCTGAAGAGTTAGCAGTCCCATGCTCCTGTTGTTTCCACTTCCTACAGAACGTTTAGGCGGGATGTCGCTTGCATTCCCGCTTGGCAAGTGATGCAATATAATTTAATCCTATAAAAATGCCTCAGGATGTGCCGTTGATTTTCACTGTAGAATTAGTTGAACGAGGTTTTACAAAGTTTTTGGCAGTAATACGAGCTAGCACATTTCACATTTGAGTTTTAATGATCGAGAAGATGATGAGATTTTTCTCTAGAAAGGAATTTTGTGCCTTTGATTTCTTTTTCATTTTGGCTTTGTTGCATTTTTTTAATGCTTCAAAGACACAGTTTTAAAGTAAATCATCTCTGTGCTAGATAGAGGCATATGGAAGAACCTTTGGAGGGAGCTGTTTGATATCTGCTGTAGGCATCTCTCTCCTGATTGATTTAACCATTGGCTATATCACATTGTTCCAAGTGTTTCACTTCCTATCCCCTAACAGTACCTTAAACACACTGCCAAGTACAAAAACATAAACAAACAGAACTGTATTGCTAGGTCTTTCTCCTAACTGCTGCAAAGCTCTCCTATAGAAGGATAGGGGGAATAACATAATTAGAGTAGTGTCTAAAAAGATCTATTTTATCAGACATTTTAAAAGATTGTAGTTTGACTGTGCAAGAATATTAAATTTATTAACACTGCATGACAATCACCAATTAGCTCCATTGTTCCCCGTTCTGATAACACCTCTGCATAATGAGTTAGATTAGCCTTTTATCTAGATGAAAGACTCAATTTTCCGACAGATTCCATAGACATGAGTTAAGCAGAGTGATTCATGAATTTCAATTAAAATGAAAGACCTACTTCCTACTTTATTATACCATCCCTTCAGTACACCGGTTCAGATCTCAGGAGAAGGGTGCGCTTTATCCTTTCTCCCATATTCAAAACTTCATTTCCATATTTCTAAAGGATGTGACACATTTGCATTTCCCTGTTCTTGCTGATCAGAATTTGCTGATTGAAACTAAACGGAATCAACTCATCATGGTGACATTGAATTCTTCTCCTCCTCTCTTTGAATACTCCACATACTGTAGACTCATTGATTACAGGTAGTCGATCTGACACCTTCGTCAGCACAAATGTTGAAGCTCTTTCCCCTTTTTTTTCGCTGGCTTACTGTAATTAGACAGTTTGCTGCCAGCTTACTGATGCTCAGAAATCTGCCCTGAATTATCTCTCAATCTCTGGTTTACCATTTTTGCCTCGGGAGCGTTTCTGCGATTAGCCCCGGCTTGTGGATGTTTGGGATTCGCTCCTCTTTCTCCTCTCTCCCTGCAGCCCTCCTCCCGGCGGTGGATTCTAATCGAAGCCTGATTGAGTGATAATCTATAATAGCACTGTTCAGGCCCGCGGCCAGCTCCCACTGACCTCTCTGCCTGCAGGATGAGTGTCATAGTGTTCCACACATAGCTGCACAGCACTCGTGTTGTTTGAAAAATATCACAGATGCTGTCCTCCTGTCCTTTTTCACTTCTGACCAAGGCATACCACAAGCAAAACAAAAGTAGCAGAATTTTGACGGTGTCTTGGATGAGGTCTGATCAGTTAAGGGACAGATCTGTCTGTTCTGCTGCCCTTGGATTGTGTATCATCCTTCCCCAGGCCGTGATGGTAGACTGCTGATTCCCATCAGGCAGGGTTGCTCTAGTCGTACTGGCCTGACTGTCTCCTTCCTCAGATAAGAGTCTGTCTGTCTTAACCCTGCTGGCCAGATGACCTTGGCTGCCACAGAATTATTCATGCTAAGTGCCTATTTTTGTTATACTTTCCTTCTTGGCTTCACAAAAAACTGGCACAGTAGCAAAAACTCCATGTAGGTCACTTTATTATCCAGCTGAACCAAACTTCCAACTCTTCTCAACACACTCTCAGGAATACTAATGCCGACCCAATCAATTGGGTGCCGTGTTGCTCAATATGAATGATCAAGAAAACTGCGCACTTAGTAAACACTGCAGTGCCTAGACCTGCTACATTAAAGCATCACTATGACAAAGCACCGGCTGATCAAATTAGAGGGGATTTACAGCTTGTTTCTTCGTGGCTCAGCCTGCTGATAACAGCTCATTGTGGAAAGTAAGGCTATGTGATAAACTGAAATGTTGACCAAGGACTCAATCTCTTAAGGAATCATTTAGCCTAGTGTCAAGCGGTGGAGATGGATGTTAAATATGAGTGCCATGGCTAAGATTTAGTCCCTTGATGGTATTAGGGAGATATTGAGTGTTCAATTTTATGGGCCATTCTCTTTCAGCTGTTATCTCCATGGTTTTCATTATGCAGTTTATTGGTGGTTTAATGATGTTTTACTCTGCATGTGTGTGTGTGTGTGTGTGTGTGTGTGTGTGTGTGTGTGTGTGTGTGTGTATGTATGTGTGAGTGTGTGTGCGCCTGTGTGTGTTAATTTGATTATAAGCTGTGCACTGATGAGGGAACTTCTCTGTGTGTCTCAGCTCTGTGTACAGAGGAGTGTGCCCATGGTCGCTGTGTGTCTCCTGATACCTGCCAGTGTGAGCCTGGTTGGGGCGGACTGGACTGCTCCAGTGGTGAGTGCACTTTACTTGTAAACCTACAATTACTCACTTAAACTCATTTATTCCTAAATGGTATTCACAGTCAGTAAGTCCATGATAATTTGCAGTGAAACGTACAAGTGTATTGCCTCAATGTTAGTCCATCTCAAAGCTGCTCAGCTTTGTACTCTTTCTTCTTAGCAAACACAGCCAATGGAACAGGTAAGTCACAATGAATTCATTTTCATTTGTTGGAAGTGGAAGTGATTTGCTTGATGAATATAGCGGACGGATGGCTGGTTGCATCCCCCTTGTGTCTACAGAGCTCTCTGTTATGGTCTTAATCATGATTAGACTGGTGCCTATGACTTGTTCAGTGGAATGATGAATCAATGCCAAGCTGAAACAAACCATTGTGCTGGCTTTTCTGTTTACTGGGGTTACTGCAGCTCTCAGAGCTTGACTCCAGGAAGGATGGGAGGGTGGAGTTAGGCATATCCGTTCTGCAATCAGCTAAATGCTGGAGCGTCACTGAAGCCAGACAGGACGAATGAATCTATTGACTCCGGCGTGATATTTATGTGTGCAGACGGACATAAGGAATAGTTGAAGTGAATGTACACAGGCTCTTTTTCACAGGTCAGGAGAGAGGTAGCAATGTCCATGGCTCAGTCACCATGTTTTTCACAACAGAACTGACTTAATTTATCTGTGTACCTGAAAACATGCTGTGTTTGGTTTGTATCTGCATGACTATTAACACTTTTCTGACCCCAAATCCTTAATTTCAGCTGTGCACTTCAGTAGCATTTTAGTTTAACACTTATTGCCTATTGCATATTAAGGAATGAGTAATGGCGGCTAAAATCATATCTGTAGTGTTGTATAGATCTATGAGTTTTCATTAACAAAAGAGCCATTCCCTGATTACCAACTGTGTGTAAATCAGCTGCTCTCGCTGTGGTGCTGGCCCATTGGATGTGGATTCATGGGCATAAATGACAAGGCTGAGCTGTTTGCCGCGGCTCACTCCTACAGACTGGTGAGGGTCCAAGGCTTTACTCACAGGGAGGATGTGAGGTTCAGGGCCCCCAGGGACATTTGTCCCACTCTTGGTTGGTTAGGAGTGCAGTCGTGCGTACATTCCAGCCTGCAGGTGCCGGGCTAATCCACCTTATTAAAACAGACCTGATGATTGAGACAGAGGCATTATTCATAACTTTAGATTTCCATACCAGGCACGATTCCAGGCTTTTTCATTTACGAGCTTTCATCTGTAGAAATGAAGAATGTGTGCCAATTTTTAAATTAAATCTGCCCCCTTTTTCCTTCATATAAATGATGCAGCATGCTTTTTTTGTCTTTCACTGTAAATTTTACTTCCTCCCGACACAGATCGGTGATGGGAGCTTTAGTGGTCTCCATGTAAGTGGATTCAGCCTTTACATTATGGCTCACCGCGCTGAAAAGCACACATTAACACCTATTCAGTTCAACACAATCGCAGCCATGGTTTATTTAGCTGTTTTTTTACAGCTATTGTGTGTGAGTTGAGGTATTTGTTTTCACATAAAAGCCAATTCCCTGGTACTGTAGCTGTGAGAGGGCAGAATGAACTGGTCACATGATGAAGGATGTGTGAGTGTGATAAAAAGTGTGTCGCCCAGGCTTGGAGATGAAGAGCTGCCGTGGGATGCTGAGCGGCCTAAAGCCGAAGTGACAGCCTTTCAGCCAGTGATCTGGAGCTGGATCAAAGGCTTGGACCTCGTTTCTGGAGCAGCACCCACCAGGAAACAGTTTTGTATATGGGTCAGGTGGTGAAAATAAAGAGTTAGACTGTTAGCGGCTAGAAAATAGAGGCGATAAGGTGGGAGAGATGCAGCAAGTTGCAGGGAGCGGCGGTAAGGCTGGAGAAAGATATCACCTGTTTTCACCCGCTGGTGTCCACCTGCTGTAGCCAGAAGACTTTCCGTCCCCGTCCTGCGCCTGAGGCAACAGTCCCACTGAGACCAGATCTGCCCTGCGACCTCCTTGGAGTCCTGGGCGTCTCAGACTCATCTCAAGGACATGGCACAATGGTAGATGTGGAGCACAGGTCCAATAGCAAATTTAAATAGCTTGCCAACTTTTGACTCTCTCAACTACCACCCCAGAATTTGAATGGATAGAACAGTCCTTCCATTGTTTGCCTTGGTAATTTGTCTAGTACAACATGAAATGGCGATTATGGAATTACAAGGGTTAATTGCTATGGTGACAACGCAGGTCTGGGCATTAAGGCCGTGAAGTGTATCACATTTGCTTGACAACTGCAAATGTGTTTGTTGCACGAGTGCTTAGCAAACTGTCAAAACTCAACTGAAAGCTGACGATAGCGGCGAGGTTACATAACATTATCAAAGATTGTACTTCTCTCGCTAGCTCTTCTAGTCAACATTTGCACATTAGTAGTCCATGGCATCAAGGAGATGGAGGAGATCCTTTAGTCCTTGCTGCAAAATCTCTCACCTCAGCGACTTGCCGTGAGTCGATTTACACGGAAGCTAGCCCAGCGGTACGGTACACATAAAAATGTGTACTGACCATCCTGGAATGTTGATTTCAATGGGAATGACCGTTCTATCCATTCAAGTTCTGTAAGCACCATTTATGGATTTAGAATAGGGGAATGAATGACTAATTATGGTTGTTGGTTTCTGTGATTGTTGTGATTGTTGTTATTATGTGTCTTGTGTTTGTGCAGACTGGTGTTGAGCGTGTTTCTCCGGCCTCTTTGTTGTGGCATGGCATCTGAGTTTCTCCCTGGGGTTAATAAAGTATATCTCATCTCATGTCATCAGAAGATGTTGAGATTACATTTCCTCATTTAAACAGTTGGAGGCGTCAATGGAGACTGTGGTGACACATACCTGCACTTGTTATGTTAATGTTTGCGGTTTGTTGTTGGTTTTCACCATCTGTCTTGCTATGTTTTGTTTGTGTTTTGTGTTGCTTAGCTTTCTTTCCTTCTCTTTATTAAAATGTATTTGTGTATTGTGTGCTGTTGTTTACTCTTGGTTTTGTCAATAGGGTTTTTCTTGAAAAAGAGAGCATTGTTCTCAGCAGGATTTCTTGCCGTGTAAATAAAAAAAATGGGTGAAAAAAAATCTGGGGCTCAATAAAACAGGGACAGCAGCAATTCTTCCAGAGGCAATTCAGATAGATGGATCTCTGCTTATGGAATTGTGCAGTGTGTCTTTAGTCATTTTAGTTTACTGAAGTATAGTATTGTTTTTTGCCAAACTAGTGATATTATTGGTTGTTGTTTGCAACAAATATAGTATATGTTGCTGCAGAGAGAACAGCACAGTATGAGATGAAATGGGAAATCAAATCTTTGTAGAATATTATGACTTTATTGAGTGAAAAACTATATAAAGTTTGTTCAGAATATTATGAGTTTCTTGAGTGCAAGTAGACTTGCCTTTTCTAAAGTTGGGTGTCAATGACCCGGTCCCTTTGCCTCTGGGGCTGTGCACTTTTCAGCACCTGTCTTTATGATTTAATCACTCATGATAAGTCTGTCTCACACAGGGCCGCTATGCTGCAGTAATAACAGCTTTCAAATAAAGAGAATGATAAAGATAGATGTTGTATGTACTAGGTATATTTAGCCAAGTCTGCCATCGCTTATGATATATTAGGTGCAATGAAGCACTATCATTGATTTCATGTGCTTCAGTTGGATAATGATATGTTTAACCCCAGTGCTCAGTTAAATAAGGTGCATAAATATGGAGCTTTTAGTGCTTCTTCCCTCTCTCTTCTTGGGGTGGCTTTTCCTTATTGTGGTGGAAATGTTCACCCTCTTGTCCAGAGATTCTAAAAATCAATGCCGCTTTACAAGATAAGTGTTTGAAAAGCCCAAGGAGTAGTTTAGCTTTGTTAACCACAACCCATCCTTTGTGTCCCAAGAAGAAATCTATCACACTTAATAGCAAAATCTAATGTGTATCTCCGTGGTTGGTCAGCCGTGGTCCATGAAGTAACATATTCCTCCCTAATGCATTCAAATGGGCAAGCAGCCATTGCTGTGGATGCTACACATGGTTAATTGATGAATGCGGTCTTTGAAAGTGTGTTTATAGGATGTAGTACCAGACAGGTGGGCCACATACTTCGGTAATTCATGGAAATTGATACCATAAACAGTAAGAACATAGATTATGTGGAGGAAATCAGTGATTGGTTTATGACTTCATTGTGTTGAAGTAAGTTTTTATTTTGATGCCTATTAATTGCTTTGGGGTTGTGATTACAATCGGCTGGGTCAAGCAGAGCGGCCAGATATTTCCTTTAGCACTTCATTAGCTTATTTCATTGCAGTTGACAACAGTTGGCCCAACTAACACAGATACGATATGAATGAGTAACCAGACCAAAACCATGCAGTTGAATTTGGTTTTGTTTAAAAAAAAAAAAATCTCTGAGAGGACTCTGACACACGTCTACAGTATTTACACATTATTCTCAGAAGTGCGTCTAAGCCAGATGGTATCACTCAAATCCCACACCAGCAGGAAATTGACATGCATAGCTGTCAAAGTGCAAGAGACTGTGAATTAGAGAGAATGGGACAGAGATGCCCATACAGATTTACTGTTGCCTGACACATCACTCCATGTATCTCTAGGGTCTCTACACTTTTCTTTTTGTTTCCTGAAGGCTTATCGCTTTTATACTCTCTCCATCAATCGTACAGATACAGAGTTCAATATTTGTGTGTGTGTGTGTGTGTGTGTGTGTGTGTGTGTGTGTGCGAATGTGTGCGTCTTTGAGAGTCTATGTCAATATAAATGCAACAAGTTACTTATTTGAGAAGATGGCCCAGTACCGACAAAAACTGGAAAAGTGAGATTTGATCTCCACATAAACTTTTAAAAGGAAGTCTGATTCGATTGAATTCCTCATTATACAAGTATGTAGAGAGATTATTTTTGGGAAAACTATAAATATTCTCACTGTACCATTCTGAAGGGTATGCATTGCTGCTATTGCTTATAAGAGTCGATGCTGACTGCCTAATTCATTTTGATAGATCAAAGCGCCAAGGCAATAGCATTACTCGAGGGGACAGAGGATGGACCAATCCATAGTGCCTTGGAGAGCTCAGTGTGTGTGTGTGTGTGTGTGTGTGCGTGTGTGTGTGTGGGGGGGGTATGACTTAACTCACTTTCAGGGTTAATTGTCCCCAATTGGTAAAAAGCTGATTTTTGGGTCAGTGGTTAAGGTTAGGGTTAGGTTAAGGTTAGGGTAAGGGTTAGGTTTAGGCAAGTAGTGGTTATGGTTATGGTTAGGGAACGTCTCCAGGAAATGAATGTAAGTCTATGTAAATACCCCAAAAATGACATAAGTAAGACTGTGTGTGTGTGTGTGTGTGTGTGTGTGTGAGTGCATGCGTGTGTGCGTGTGTGCGTGCATCCAAGAAGCTTAGCCATCCTGTGTTGGCTGTGCTTTGTTTTTGTATAGTACACTCGACTCACGAGGCAGCATTGCACCCAGGTTATTTACGGCCAAGTACGTGACAGTGTTGTTTATTCCTCCCTAAGCACCGGGTTCACACTCATCGAGATATCACCCCCTTTCTGACCCCATATCTGCCTGATGAATAGAGGAGGAGGAGGATATCTGTACTGTAGAGACAGGCACTGATGTTGGCTATTTAACAAAACCGACCGAATCATGCGGATGTCACTGCAGATGGTCTGGTCTGTCATAGATGATGCGGGATAGATGAGTGGGTTTGAAAACGTGCTTTTCAGATCCATGCATGCTTTTCCTTTAGTGACTATTGCTTGGTGTGCGCTGTACACTGTATGGTATAAATCACTGCACTGGAATTTCAAACGGCTGATGGTGAGTGCATCAAATGAATTGTGGGACACATTGCTGGCAGCCTTGTTTACTGCTCACAACACTCTCTCACACACATACACACACACACACACAAATGTCTAAATTGAATTAAATACTGTTAAAATATTTTCACTGTCAAGTGCAATCGCATTATTTTGAGTAAACATTCAGCATGAGTATAACGCTCCGACTGCTTTGACCTCAGTGGCCCACTCAAATGTACCCACACACACACACACGCACACACTCGTGTGAATGCATAGACACATGTCTCTATTCCATTTTCTATACATATAAGCCTCATTGGCTCACTATGCAGATTGACTTTGCCCAGCTCTGAAGATTTTTTTCTACCATCCCATTAAGCAGGATTTATTGTTCCCCAAGAGCTCACTGCTCCATTACCTTTGAGAAAATGCCTAAAGAGTGTGTGTGTGTGTGTGTGTGTGTGTGTGTGTGTCTGTGTCTGTGTCTGTGTCTGTGTCTGTGTCTGTGTCTGTGTGTGTGTGTGCGTGCGCGCGTGTGTGTGTGTGTGGGTGGGTATGAATTTGTTTTTTAAGGATATAACATTAGTGCAAAGCTGGTGAATATCATGGTCATGATGATGGTTAGGATGATGGCAATGATTTTGCATCAACACTTGCACTTGAACTGAGCAGATACAACATCCAGTCCCGCTGGTCATTATCACACTGTAGATGCTTGTCATTAGTCTGAAAGAGAGAGAGTGAGCTTCTGGAACACTCTACCCAGTGCTGAGAGTCTGCATAGATGGTTTGATTTAATAAGGACATTAAAAAGCCTTATCTCCTGTCCTTAAGAGAAGGTCAGTGTGTCTAAAATAGCTGAAATGCTATGATAACAGTTTAGAGATAAGATATCTACTGAATACTAATGTAGAACAAAACTGTTTTGTGCTCATTTCACAGTCTATAAGTCACACTTGATTTTGTGGTCCATTGCCATGTTTATGAAGTTTGTTGCCAAAGATTCAGTTGATTTCATTGATCATTGCTTTTGATGATCTCTTTACAGTTCAGTGTGTGTTAGAGATAATTCCGTACTTCTGATTTAAGCTGCTGTGCTGTAGTGTATTCTCATTCCGCTATATTCTCATAATGCCTTGATACTTCTCGTTTTTGAGTTGAGTCTCCAGAAGCATCTCTTTAAGGTCTCCTGCCACATCTTCTGCGATGTTATAAGCATTTACCCTGCCTTCTGTTTTCACTGTTTTCTATCAAGACTGCACACACGCGAAGGCTCATATTGTCTGTGCAAGATCTTTGTAGAGAGACCTGTATCACCCGTCATGACTTTGGAATCGTTATAATTTTGACGAGGAGAATAGCTTAAGGTGTAACTTTGTTCTTGGGGTATGGGGGGGTCACCAAGGCCCTGTGGGTTCTGTGTTGCAGTGTCCTTGGAGTGGGAGCATATTAGCAGTCTCTCTCAGATCCTCTGGTGCACCTGCAATCTCCTGATGTTTAACCCTGGACTTCATTGGAGTGTTGCAGTGATTACAGGCCGTCCTGAGGGACATCGATTGTCCTGCTCCTCCTAGGCAAGCCCCACACAATGCTGACGAATGAACTCGTGGCCCTGCCAAGTCCAATTAACTGTCAGTGCCGCATCGACGAGCTCCTCCGTTTGTTGAGAGTGAAGAAAAACAAACTTTTAATCAAATTTGCCTCCGGGCCCTAGGGTATCTGGGGTTGTATTTTGCATTCCGCTCTGTTCTGTCTTGCCTGCAGTCGTGCCACCCCTCAGAAGGTTATATTGCATGTTGTTTGTGTGAGATAGCAGAATGCCCTGTACTTTACTTTAATGGCAATCCTATCTTTCCACTCTCTGTGGCTCCTGAATCATCCAGCCCTGGTATCTTAATATTATATAGGCACAAAGCTGAATGACAAAAGATTAAGAAGCTAGGTCAGCTCATTCTCCCACATAGGCATTGTTTTGCATTAAAACAGTGATTTGTTATGTGGAATAGAATCAGCGTCATTCACCATATATTGTAGATTTGGTGCCAGTTTAAAATCCACTTTGTTATCAGAACGTTTCTTTGTCCCTCACGCTTGTGTGCATGTCAGTGTCTGGAATGCCTATAAGCACCTTTGACTACTAGATCAATAAAGGCTTGGGTTACAATCTTGCAGAATAGTTTGTGTTTTTTCAAAGCATTACCATCTCCACAAATACCCTCTGCTAATTCTACCAAGGTCGAGATAAACAACTCTCCTCTTCTCTGATTAGAGTAATGCAGACATTAAAAGCCCAGAAATTCAATTAAATTGGTGGCTTTTGCCACAGAGGAAAAAGGGAAAGGACAGAACGCGAGAAGACGCTATCGCATTGCTTGGGCGTACTAAGTGGAACAAAGAGATGTAGCCTGGGATCTAAACATCGACAAAAGGGCATCTGGACGATAAGGATCAAAGGAAATTTTAGAGGGAATGTAATCACTACCAGACACATGGATACATTCATGAGGATCCAATCTGTGTTGTGCAGAAACTGTCCCAAAATTTGCAGCGAGGCTACAAAAAAACAAGGTCAAACCCAGTGCAACAGCCTTTTTTTTTTTTGAGGGGGTGGGGGGAGGTGGGAGGGGGTCAGTTGGAGCAGCCAAACACATGTTGGCTAATTCAATGTTAAGTCAGGTGAGAACAGCAGAACAGAGAACAGCACACCTACGAGAGTTCATCATGTCCTGCAGCTTGCACTTCATTAAGACTTTTCAATCGAGTTTAGATGGATAAAAGATAGAAAATGCTGACTTACTGGTTCAGGCACACGCATCCTCAAAGTGATGAATCCCCCCTGAGAAATTAGATTTGCAAAGAGACTTGACACCATGAGATTCTCCCAGCCTCTCACTTTAAACATTAGCCTGTATTATGATTCTGGAACTCACTTCCATTTCAAGCGTAGGCATACTGTAGTATGAATGACAAAATCGCCCTCCACCACAGAACAAAAAGAGGGTTCAGGTTCATGGATCAATATCGCTGGTCCTTGTCTTGACTCTGAAATAAGACTCTGAATGGAGAAGTATTTTTTTCTTTTATCTTCTATTTGTCCTTAAGATAGACAACTTCACTTTAATCAAAAGTGAACGATAATTAAATCTACTGTTGTTGTACTTAAGTATTTTGAACATTGTTTCCTCATTTACAGGCCCAGATTAACACAGTGTGGTGCCCTAGGGTGAAGTCACTTGAAGTGCTCCCCTCTGTCCACTTGACACGCAAAAAAGGGCAATTTACTATGCCAATAAAGATCATAGATTTACATTAACTTAAAGAGTACAGGCTCAACACACATACTGCAGACAAATGTAAGACAATGTACTAACCAACAAATTACTTGACACCATAGATTGACTTGAGCCTACAAATGCCATTTTAGGCTTTACACACAGAGCTATACTGTATCAAATTTGAATGCAACTCACATCAAAGACATCATGCTAAAAATCATTGTTTCCACCATAAATTTTCAAAGGCCTGAATGAAGACTAAATTCCAAACCATTACAGAGCATGACTAAAAAAATCATAATACAAAAAATTTTAAAAAATCATTAAACAGACATCTAATGCAACTTCAGCACCACGGACAAGGCCCCACATACCACCAAATAAAGCAAGCTCAATAACTGTAGCAATCATTTCAGGTGAGTTGATGTGACAGTGGGAACTGCAGAAGGTGAAAGGAGCAGCACATTGAGACAATGGGATGGACACCAACCATCCTTGCTGGTGATTTCACAACACAACACACCGGTTATTTGATGTGAGTTTGTTTAACGTGGCACGGCTTCCCGGGTGGGTGGGGTTCGCATTATTAAGCACTGTGATTGGCTCGAAGGTCCAAACACTGCCCAGTCGGCAAGGTTGGTGTAAAAACTAACCAAACCAGTTGTTTAAGCCACCAAATTTTTACTGCTCTGTATTTATTTTTTCAAAACTGGAACACGCGTTTTGTTGTCAGATTGACTCCCGGATTGCCGTTCCAGTGCGTTCTGGCCCCATGACACCCTCTCACTCTGTTTATAGAGTAGATAGATAGAGCGGCCCGCCCCACCAGGAAGTTTCCCGGTAGTCCCGATGGCCAGTCCATCCCTGAATGTATTGCAATGCGTAGGCTATTAGAAATTATGGTTGTTATAAGCATCACAAACCGCACATCCAGTTCAAAGAGAAAACCTTTCCACAAGCATCAACTCAACCAGTTCGTTCTTCACTCTTTTAAGTTGTGAAAAAGATCTCTCACCCTTACAGTTAGTAACAGGCAGGTTAAGAAAAGCCTGACTGCGGCAAACACACTTGGGAAAGTAGTTTTCAGCCTATCTTTTCTTAGCAGCTCCTCCAGTGAATGGGTTTTCTCTTACCGCACAAAATGCTTGAACTAGACAAATTCAAATGTGATGGGGAGGCGGGGGGGGGGGGGGCACCTACACACAATCACGATAGTTTCTCTTTATGCATATTCTTTTTTAGTATCAAAGGTTAATTTTGGCCGCGTATGCATTCCCCCCAGAGAGTAGGCCTAATATATAAAGAAAATATGACAAAGCTTATAAAGGTATAATTGTGGTTTGAATGTGTGGTGCCCCCCCCGACAAGGCAAATTGGCTAGTGCCCCCGGGCACTCGCCCGATGCGATATATGGATAATCTGGCCCACCTCATTTATAGTAAATGTCATGTTGATAGAAATTTGGGATTTACATCCCATGTTGACAGGTGCTGGAACCTCCTGTTCTCCCCAGCTGGCTTGATTCATTTCTCTGCTGCTTCTTTAATGCAACTATCAGACTGTCAGTGGGGGAGACTCTCTCTCTGTCTCTCTCTTTCACCTCTCTCTGTCTCTCTCTCTCTTTTTCTCTTTCTCTCTCTCTCTCTCTCTCTCTCTCTCTTTCTCTCCCTCAGACACACTTTTCTTTAATGCAACTATCAGACTGTCAGTGGGGGAGACTCTCTCTCTCTCTCTCTCTCTCACACACACACACACACACACACACACACACACACACACACACACATTCTTCTTCTCTCTAAGTTGCTGTTGTATACTTTTCACTTCACTTTGACTTTGAGAATTGGGAAGAATAATTCATGGGCCTAGCGAGTTTCAGAGACTGAAACACTGCTTTCAGAGCCAGCAGTTCATTTGAGATGAACTCCAGGATTTTCCTTTTTTGGAGAAGTCTCCGAAGGGTTTGCAGTATCCTAGAGAGATGATGGTATGAAGGGAAAGCCCTTAATCTACAGTTTTTCCATGTTAATCAAACGCAAGATGTTTTCCTGTCTCTGCCCTTTCATTTTGTGTATGCTACTTATCCATCCAGTACCAATGTTCTTCATACGTAATTTAGCATAATGCACTGCTGTGGTTTTCAAACTTGTGTGGACCAATATATTCAAATGGATATTTCTCAGGATCCAGTACTAATTTTGCAGGTTTTTGTATAGCCCTCTATACCACATTTGCTCTGTTTTTAGATCATTACCAATGACCCAGCAGTATTTTGCTCTATAATACAATTGTGGGAACATTGGATTTGCACAATTATGACATTTTTCAGGTTCTTTCTTGACAGCTAAGTTTAGATCATTAAAATGCACAGGAGAACTGAACATGATTGCACAGGTCAGCTTGAGTCGCTGGAGTCCAGTAGCAGGGTTTGTCTCTTAAATTTCCTCGTATGTCTGTCCACTGGCATTGCTGGTGGTCAGGCAGCTACCTGCTGAGAGGTAGAAACTCCTTCCAAGATTTATGGCTTCATGATGAGCATTTGCATAATGTTAGATCATTAAAAAGCAATTATCCCTCTGTGTGTGTGTGTGTGTGTGTGTGTGTGTGTGAGAGAGAGAGAGAGTATGCATGGAGTTGTGTCTGTGTGTGTGTGTGTGTGTGTGTGTGTGAGAGAGAGAGAGAGAGACTGAGAGAGAGAGTGTGTGCACGGAGTTGTGTCTGTGTGTGTGTGTGTGTGTGTGTTCTTGTAGTAGTGAGGGTAGTTCAGTAGGTGTGTGTTGCATTTTCCAGATTATTTGAGCAAACAGATTTCCGCCCTTAAACTAAATCATGTTTGTGTTTACAGTGAGGGACAGATCCATATGCTGTAACATGTAAGACACATAAAATCATTGGTTTGAGTAAACAGCTGTCATGCTGTGTTTACTCACATAATACTCTACGGAGAGAAATTGTAGAAGGCTTACAACAAAATGTAATGACTTTTGCTGCATTTGCATTCATACGCCTCTCCATGTCAGTTGACTGCCCCATAGGTTTTAGTGCTCACTGACTCCAATGTAATAACTTTGCTAGAAAAGTACAACTTATAATAATCAAACTGACAGATGGAAAGCATTATTTATAAACTCATAATTCATAGGACCTACTGAAGTTGTTGTTGAAGTTGTTTGTTTTGTTAAATTAGTTGTCTGCTCGTTGACTTGCACTTATTCTGAAACACACTCCTGGCAGAAAAAATCATTTGACCTCAGGAAACATGTAATTGTAGCAATGAAAATGTTGCATGTCCTCATTTTCCCAACTAGATTTTAGTTTCAAGATGGTGCGAAATATGGTTTACACTACAGTTTATCCTAGTGTTGCCATCTGCCTCCTCTATTTGGAAAGAATCAAACTTAGAGCCATTTGTAGTATTTGTACTGTACGTCCAGTCTCACATGAACCAGTCATTCTCCTGATAATATTTTCAATAGGGTTGTCCCATTATCTCTGTATGGGTTGGGCTGCGCTCTTCTTGTTTGATTATTTACTGTGTCATACCCTCATCATGTCACCTGATGAGTATAAAGGCCAGACTAACAGCTGTACTTATTCGCTAATTAACGGGCGCAGCTTTCTCAAGTTTAGCGGCTGATTTATTAAGATCACTTATGCAAATCAAGTCAGTCATAATTTTCCAATTAGAATACCTGAGGTGCAACCACGGTCCCACACGCCGCAGCCTTGCTCTCAGAACAATAGACAGTGCTGGTGAGACAGCAGACCGTGATTCCCCACTGTAGCTGGAGCAAGCCAGAGAACAAGAGACAAAGTTTTGCCACAAGTTTTGTCAGCGTGGGTACAGCATGATTCCTCTTGGTCCGAGGTTCCAGTTCATTTTATATTTCATCAAGCAATGTTGGCAATCTGTAATTTCTTTTAATGTCATCATCTGGCGTTTGAAAGAGAGTAATTCTCAGATGAACCACTGTCTTTCTTTTAAATTTCTTATTATTCTCTTTCTTATTGTCTCTCTCTGCATGTTGTGCCTTTGAACAAATAACACAGCAGCCATGGCTTCCTCGGGGTGAGAAGTTGAGACGTGTTTCCTCTGGGCATCGGTTTAGTAAATCGATGTGAGTGATCCATTTCAATAATCTCCTCCTCCAGTTTTGCGCCTTACTATTGCTGCTCCCAAAAATGCAAATTAATTGGGTCAAACAAGCCAAAAGTCTCCTGCCAGGTGTCGACCCCATTTCCACGCGCAAAATGCTTGTGCGCACAGAATCAGCACTTTTTACTCATGCAGCTGCGTTAGCGCAACCGCAGACACTGTGAGTTCTTTGACTTTATCATGATGCTGAAGGAAGCCCCCCTATGGACATTGTATGAACGTGCATCAATCTCCATATGTGACCACACCCCTCCTCCATCGACTGCTGTTGCCCCATGGCACATTCTGTTTCATCCTAATTAGAATTAATAATTGAAAATAGGAAATCAATGGGTGCAAATTAGGTGTGGTAACAATTGGTTTATTGGGTTGACATTGTCTCTTGAGCGGCCATGTTGTTGGTCATGACTGACCTGCTGTTGTGTGTATGGTGGTGGTGCAGCACAGTTTGTGGCTTTATTTATGTACAAGTCGCTGGGTATGGGAGAGTACTGTAGATAAACTTGCACCTCTGCTATGATTGCTTTCTTGTTGTTGTCCTGTGGCAAGGGAGCAAAGGGTTTGTTTTTTACAGGACAGGGTGAAGGGTAAATTATTAATTGGAAGGAGCAGTGGGCTGTGTAACAATTTGCTGATCCACACGCTTTCATGAGCCGTGTCAAGTTCTGTTGAACAAGCGACTGGTTTACTGCGTTGAGGCGAAAGCATCTCTCACAGCATGCATGCATTACTGCTCAACCTGGGCAGCTTTATTAGAAAGAGCACCCATTCTTTTAAGCAGTATCACACTTAAGTGCTTGTTGAGAATGCAGTGTGAGATGACCTGGCCCTGTCGGCCTTGGTCAACCTCGAGCTCTTAACTCTGTTAGAGCTGTGCTGCAGAGAAGCCCGCTGGCAGCTGCAGGGCTCTTATTGATCCAGGTTCACATCCTGAATAGTGGTTGGGCAAATGATCAGATCCTCCTTGGGATAAACACCCAGGCCAGACTTTTTAATCAGTAATGCATAGTCCTAAAAGAATTAAGTTATTCACTCATTAGTTTTGTGGTTCCAAATAGACAACAGTCACATCTTGTTACCTCTTATCCAGTTGCAGGGTGGTATCAGGAGGGAGCATATGGTGCATGGGGAAGGTGGAGTGGATTGGAAAGTCTCCATTGAGGAATTGAGCAGCAAACTCTCCTCAGAGAGTGTTTCTGTGTTGTGCTGGGAGGTTGGTCCTGCGCTTCTCTTTCCCCCAGGGGACTGTGAGCACACTAGGGCTCGGCTAAGATGAATTAGGGCAGGACAAACGACACGCCCCGCAGTAGGAGCTGCAGCACACTGTTATTCCAATTCAGCAGAACTGCCCCCATGACTATTGGCAGTTTCTTCTGTATATTTAGTAATACATTTATCAAGCTCACAGGGATGTATCTAAAATGTTTACTTGTCGTGTCTGGGCTTTCTGAGTGCTAATAAATAACAGTGTAATAAGTGTCAGCAGGATCTAGTGGGGACAGTGGGCCTGTCTTGTAGCATATTGGCAGTTTTTACAGCAGCAAGTTTAACAAAGCCGAGAGACATTTATCACTCAATGCAAATTTATCACTTTACGCAACAATCATCACTTTCCCACTAGGCCCTCATACCAGTCCTGTCTGCTTTTCACACTATTAGTCTGAGACACTGAGTCAGGGAGCTGTGATGAATAGCTGAATGTTGAGTCGGGCTTTTATTGAATAATTCCTATAACAAATTGCTGCTATTGACTGAAGAGGAGAATGTTACATATTCTTGTGTCAGCTAAACGGAAGACAGAATTGTTTCATTGTTCCTGATCATTTTAACATTTAAAAGCTCTGAAGAAAGAGCTTCTCTTTAAGTCATTTTGAAATGTGATGATGATTTGCCTGTATTCATTCTGTGCATGGACTGCAATTTGAAAATTCACATCTGTCAAGACAAAAAATGTCTGTATAAAGCAGGAATCACACAATATGAGTCTCAGTGGTGCACCGTTCTCATGAGGCAGTGCAGTGGACTCGTCAAGAAAATGAGTCATGCTGCTTTGCCTTGCCGCACGCTCTGCCAAAGAGTAAGTGAAGAGCAGAGACTCTCAGGAGCCAGGACATTTTGCCTCCTAATGTTTTGTATGTGTTAAGTTATTCCTCAGACACCCAGGTGTCAACAGTATGTTAATAATAGTTATGTGACAGTGAGTGATTCAGGCAGTGAGGAGTGAAGTTGGGCTGTGTGCCAGTCGTTCCAATAGCAGTAATGTGGTTTCGTTCTCTCCCAGTTAGAGTTGGCATGGCAGCGAGCCGCGGTGTAAAACATCCACCTCTGCCCACAGCTAATAGCCTGGTGGCCAGCATTTATCCAGCCATGATTCTAATCGAAGTATGCGTTTGCCCAATGTGCAGTTGAGTAAATTAAGTATAAAACTGTTGTGCTAGGATGCCATTTGAATAGAGAGAGATATTCCGTGTGTTTGTAAAGAGTTTGACTCAGGCCCTCATTTTGAATGTTGCTTTGAGAAGCTTATGGCAGCTTTTATGGCACAGGCTCCCGCTCATAGAGAACAGTCACAAACATTTTGCTGAAGAGGCCAAGTTCAGGAGAACTTGTCAGTCAGCTGGAGCTGGAGTCAGCTGCTGAAAGCTGTTTGGCTTTAATCCTGTTGCAGCCAGTCCTGTTCATGCAGACTTTTGAGCGCACTTCAAAGCTCAGCACCACCATGATGGCTCTCTCAGCCCGTTCTTTGGACATCACCTTCTGAAGTTTGCTATCTGCTGGTACCCCTTCAACATGATCTGTTTTGTTCCAGCCAGGGGGATTATACCCAATACCTTGGGATTGTCCCTGTGTGTGAGGTTATCCACAGTCCCACCGTTATGCATGATGAGCTCTGAGTGCCCAAGCTGGGTCCTGCATGTGTCCTCTGGTTAGGCTCACTGACCCCAGCCAGACCAGTTAATAGGGGTTGGATTGCAGGTTCTCTAGTCTCGGACTTGAGTGGGATTCACTGCCTACGCACCACAACCCACCGGGGGGGTCCTCATCCCCTCCCGCAACTGAGCTGCACTCTGCAGAAGCTGAAGTCTTCATGCTACATTTTACTTTTTTTGGCTGTTTCTCTCTGTTTTTGCCCACAGCACATCATGAACTCTGACTCCTTAATCACAGTTAAATGCTGTCAGAGCTGGGAAGTGAGAGGCTACTGTGTTAAGTTTGAGAACCTCTGTGTAGGAGAGAGACGGCGAGATAATGGGCTTTGCTCTGAATGTGCTGAGGCCTCTAACTGCAAGCTAAAGAAGGTTTAAGACTTCAAATGGTAACATTTGTTGAGCTCCTAAGCACTAGAAATGTCTGCAAATTAAGCTCTGGCTAGATTTTAGTTTATTTTTCTGTTGTGCCATTCTGGGTACTTTTTCACTCAATGAAAAATCACAGAGTTTTACTGACATCAGATTTTGAGTTGTACTTGGAATAAAATAAATTGCACTCGGTATCGGTGTGGTCAAAGTTTTTATAGGTTGAGGTGATGATGTCTCTAGCTAGGTAGGCGTTGCCTGTTAAGATGGTGGTTGTATTGTGCTGAGGGAACAGTGTTGAGTTGAGGGAGCGCTGATGAGTGCTGATAGACTGCTAAACCAAGTTGCAGCTAAACTGCTCATCCATTACCCCGTCCACCCGCACACACCTCAGATTTAATGTGCCAGGGTCGTTTGCGTGGCAGTAGCTCAACCTTCAGGGAACTCATTCATGCCAGACTGGAGGCCAGGAGCAGATTAGATCAAATCAATACCCGCCCCTGAGAGCCCTGTAATGTGGCCTCTAGCCTGTCCAACCAGAGAGGCAATACCGCACTGGTCCGGTGTTCCAGGACCCCCTTCAGGGCAGAGCTGTCTGAATCAGGGAAGGGCTGATCATCTTCCTGCTGTGTACCTGGCAAAAACAGGCTTCAGTGACGACCATGAAACAGGTTTCATTAAGCTCCCACTCCAGTTGATCACAGCTCTGGCAAAGAGAGAGCACACAGGGAGGGAGCCTAGTGTCTTTACATTTATAACTGAGTCTGTGATGATGTGAGAATCAATAATGGAATATTCAGTGTCCCGGTTGCTGTGCCAACCTGGATCTCAAGCTGGGCTTTTATGTGAGACAATACTGCTGTTACTGATCGAAAGACATAAGGCTATATCAATCACTTAAATCACCACTAGATCCACCGAACAACAATTACCCTGGTGAGAGTGACAACAGGATAGTACCCAGCCAGGCAGTGATTGTTCTTTCACATAAAAGCTAGTAGTACGTTTAACCTTGAGATTAGCTACTTGGTTTCAGTTTACAAGGCTTATTGAGTTTTCCTAAACAGATCCTGTCCCTTATGGCCTATGAGAATTGCTTGTTCAGAACGAGTATAAAATATACACTGTCTTTACACCATTCCCTAGGCTGCCACCTAGCATTGTCATTGAGCTAAACACATTAACACATGTAAGGCAATTAACTTATATCACTTTACCAATTTTCCTTAGTGCCAATTCTAGGTTTCGATGTGAAAGTCTAATCCTGCTGTGGATCGTTACTGAACAATGATGCTACTGGGGTTTCTGTATTTACACAGTGATCGCAGGGGATGAACATTGTCTCATCAAGTTATTATTCAGTCAAGCTTTACAAACTATTACTGTAAGTTCAATTCAATGACTGTCAGTTGAAAGTAGAGTTAGCAAAGTATGGAAAATGAGTATTCACAGACAGGGAGTTGCAGAAGTTATACAATTCAATTCAAACTAGTCCATACCCAGGGATGCGCGCGCCACAGCTACATGCAGACTTGCCAAAAATGTGCATAAACAGCGTAAATTTGGGAAAATGGAAAAAACAGCTTCGTCAGTCCCTGCCTATGCGAATGCTCAATGCCCATGTGCAGTTTCAGATTGATTGGCCAACCCATTGAGGAGCAAAATGGATGCAGACAGACAGACAGAAGGACAGAGTTTTCCACATTTTATAGTAGGATTCAATTAAAATTCCTTTATTGTCATTGCACAGAGTACAACGAAATTGAGTGGCAATCCTGATGGTGCATTCACACATAGCAAACAGCAATTAAAAAATAAAAAATTATACGGTTTCACTGTCTCCAGTGCCTCAAGGGTTCTCCTCCCGCTGCCCATTTGTGGACTGCCAACAGTGCTGCTTAGAAGTTGCAGCTGAAAAAGGTGTAAAAAGACGCACAACACAACAGACTGTAATATATGCAAAATAGCTCAGTCCTTGTGTTCTTAATCTTTGCATCCTCTTTTGCTCTTCTCTCTAGTCTCTGAGAGGTGTGAACAGCTTGCTCATTTGCTTCTCTTTTTTCAGATTAATTTGAGAGTGTTATTAGGACCTTTCCCTACAATGATAATATAATATATTCTTTACCAACTACTGACACCAGTAACAAAACTCTATTTTGTACCTTTCTGATTATTTTAATTAACTTTTTGGTAACACTTCCTTTTACAGTCACACACAGTCTTCATACAAATACCTGGGTGTGATGATAGATGCCACCCTATCATGGACTCCTCATATAGAATTTATTTGTAAGAAGATACAGCAGCGCATTTACTTTCTTCGTAGACTCAGATCTTTTGGAGCCAGTAGCCAGATTATTTTCCTGTTTTTTAAATCAGTTATTCAGAGTGTCATGTTGTACTGTTGTACGGCCTGGTTCAGCAGTCTATCTGTGAAACTTAAAACTAAACTATATAATCAAACCCAAATTTGTGCAAAGATTATTGGCCAACCTGTGGCACACTCCTTTCAAGCAGCTCACAACAAGAGCATGCTCAGACTTGCTAACAATATCTTCTTCTGACTCTTGTGACTATGACGAATTTCAGTGTAAACTGACAATAAATTTGTATCGTATCATATCGTATCGTATCATACTAAGTACTAGGAATTTATGAGGTATATACATGTTAAGAATAGTAAATTATCAAGTAATTACAGCTGTAACTAAGTTTAATATTTTTGCTGTTGGCATTAGCATCCTCTCTGGAAGACAAGGATATTGTTAGGGGACATATTATTTGCTTTTGGTAGGCTGCTGCCTATTACACATGTTTTTGATATGGTGCTAGTTACAGGCTGTTACAGGCTTACAGGTGTATTTTGTAACTCTTCTGAAAGACAAACGCATGTTAGGAGTTAGCTTGATTAAACAGTCTGTCTGGAAAACAACCATAATGTTAGAGGACATTATTTGCTTGGTAACACGTTACAATAAGGGTACACTAAGCTAAGGGTTAGTTAATGCTTAATAAGGGTTAGTTAATGCTTAATAAGCATTAACTAACCCTTAATTAATGTACCCTTATTGTAAAGTGCTACCATTTGCTTTTAGTAGGCTGCTAGCTCTCTATATATTTGTATGGCAGGAGCTTTCCTTAGTAACTTGTCTGGGATGCAGACAGGTTTGGTTATAGCTTGATTAATATTTTAGAAGGCTGATATTGACAGGAAATATACATTTTGTGTTACTGGGCCGCAAGAAGCTTTGTACTGTAAATACCAGCAGAGTGTTAGCTATGAAGTGCGGCAGGGTTGCTCAGTGGTTTGCACTGTCACCCCACAGCAAGAAGGTCCATGGTTTGATTCTTGAACCCCAGCCCCGGAGTTTACATGCTCTCCCGTGTTCACCTGTGACCCTGAGTAGAGATAAGCCAGTGAAGAAAATTAATGAATGTTAAGTATAGATTCTTTTATGTAGTACCTTTTCAGAACATATGTGGAATATGTTCACTTTAATTGAACTGAAAAGGAAATAAATTATAAAAGATATGGCAAGAGAGGAATTTCAGAATACCAACCTGATGTAGCACTATAAAAATGTAGGTTTCATGTAACATGAAACTAGAGGAAAAGTATATGCTCTCTTTCAGTTTGTGTGAGATCATTATTGATATAACAACAATATATTTATTCAGCTGTTATTTATAAGTATTTATCTACTTAGTCACAGATTAAATTACTTGGTATTTCACTATTCTTATCACTTATTTACCTGGTAAATACCTAGTATTTATAGGGTGAGTGTAAAAGGAATTGTTGCCAGCTTTTTTGGGGGGTATTTCTGTTTGGGTGTCTGTTAGTCTCCTGCCTGTGACAAAAGCGGGAGACCACACAGGAGTTTAAATGCCAAAAGAAGATTTATTTGCAAATTAAGCTAACATAAATTACCAAAAGGGTAAATGGGATGTGATAGCCAGTGAAATCAGTGGTGTGTGTGGTGCATGGCTGGGTGATAAGTACAGTCCAGGAGTGTTGTTTGGTGCGAAGCGAAAGCCACACCATATGCCAACCAAATGGGTGGATGCCTGTGGAGGGAGGGAGAGAGAGCGAATGTTTGGTACAGCCAGCTTTATAGACCTGAGCACAGATCTGTCCAGGTGAGCCCCATGAGCACTGACGAACCGTCTAATCACTGCCTGCCAGCCCTCTGCAACACAGCCAATGACGTTCAAGGAGGGCGAAGCAGGCGGGTCGCCCCAGAGTCCACAGCTAATACTGGCTGGTCCATTTAATAGCAGTGATATCATTCACTTGCATTCATTTGATGTATGCAAACTTAAAATTCAATGATTTATTGTTTTTTTCAATATTTTTTGTCTATATGTTTATATGTTTTTTGTTGTGGTTTTTCAAGAAGTAATTTTGGAATTTTTGGTGGGAGGCCGAAATGCCACTGGTGAATATACATACCAGGATAACAATGTATTAATGTAACAAGCAAATGTAACAAACAGTGTGACCTTTCTCCTCTCCTCTCCTCTCCTCTCCTCTCCTCTCCTCTCCTCTCCTCTCCTCTCCTCTCCTCTCCTCTCCTCTCCTCCATCTGATGTCACCTCTCTCTGTGCCCGCAGGCTGTGAGAGTGACTACTGGGGACCTCATTGCAGTAATCGGTGCCAGTGCCAAAACGGGGCTAAGTGTAACCCCATCACAGGTGCGTGTGTCTGCACTGATGGCTACCAGGGCTGGCGTTGTGAAGAGCCCTGTGAGCACGGTTACTATGGCAAGGCGTGCCAACTACCCTGCCAGTGCCTCAATGGTGCCACCTGCCACCATGAGACAGGAGAGTGCATCTGTGCACCAGGGTACACAGGGGCTTTGTGAGTATCAGCAACATATTTATCAGTTGCACACACTCCTCTGCAACTTTCTTTAGATGTCTATAAAACAGCATGTGTCATTTGTTGTAACAGCTTCAGTATTAGCTACAAAGGACGATATTGTTTCGGCAAAAAAAAAAGCCTTTATTATTTATTGGCTAATGCGTACACGTGTTGTAGCACATACATAGCCGTCCTCAGGGTGCAATAATATCAGCTCTGAGCATTCTTTTTTGATACAAACGCATCAGGATTGTCAGTGGCATACACAGCTGTTATGTGTCTGTGTCATTTTATATCTGTGGTGGCAGCTGTGGAGAACGGTGCCCTTCCGGTAGTCACGGGCCCCAGTGTGAGCAACGCTGTCCCTGTCAGAACGGAGGAACGTGTCATCACATCACTGGAGAGTGCTCCTGCCCCGCCGGATGGACGGTAGGTGATGAGGGAAGGTGGGAAGGCGAGAAGGAAAAGGGTTGATTAGGGCCTTACATCATCAGTGTCCTCAAAAAACTTTATATCTCTAATTTAGTCATCAGAGCAATGGCTAACATGTTGAGAAAAAGTAATATGACTGGAGGATTAATTAATCCAAGTTAAAATGCCTTGTAATTGGGTGAAAGTTCTTCTCAATTTCTGAAAAGCAGACTCTCTGGAGATACTGTGCACCGATGATATGAGAAGAACAGTTTGTTCTTAATCATTTTGTTGTCAGTTTTGTTCATTTGTGTTGGATATAGTAATTTTCTTTAAGTTGTTACCAAATGGGAGGAAGTGAGGCACATGCCAGAAATAAGTTATTGGGCAGGAAAAACCAAACACAAAATTGCTCTTACACTGATAAAACAATATATATTGTAAGAGTGTGCAGATCTAGTAGCCCTGCCATGGCTGGTATCAGTTGTGAGTAATGTGTCTTATCTGGTTCTCGGCTGGTTGTTTTCCACAGGGTTCGGTTTGTGCCCAGCCGTGCCAGTTTGGCAAGTATGGCATCAACTGCAGCAAGGACTGTTCCTGTCGTAACGGCGGGCTGTGTGACCACATCACTGGGCAGTGCCAGTGTGCAGCTGGCTTCAGTGGACGCAGGTACGCACTTCACACCCCTGCCGACAGAGTAGGACAGCTCAATTATTACACGGAAAAAAGCCTTCTGTGAAGAAACTTTTGTACTCTCACTTTGAAAATAGGTCAGAGAATGGCATGATTTATTGATATTGGTATTTAATGCATAGGGATGATTTCATGCAGACAGTTACACATTACACAGTTATTCATTGACCTATTCTCTTTGTTGACTTCAAAATGAGATACAAACCTGGCTGTTTCTTTAAAAGAGAAAAGAAATGCTAGAATAATCTCAACCTCAAGGTAAAGCAGCATTTATAAATGTCCATTAGTCAATTTGAAGGTGAATTGGAAGCTTTTAATAGGGGTGTTTATATTAAATTAATCTCCTACTTCATGCTGGCCAGCAAAGTTTCATGTCTTCAGCCTTCATCCTCCTCCACTGGCAGCCTGTCCATTGATCTCACCATGGGCTACATGCTGTTTGGATTCTGCTCATTAATTATAAGTAATGGGTTTATATTAAGACCTCATTGAAATCCACAGATCTTTTTAGTTCCCTGTGCCTGCCAGAGCAGCCCAGAGCAGCCTGGGTTTATTAGTTCAGCTAAAGCAATTGTCTCTTGGATGAAAACACTTCCTGGACAAGACCTTCCCTTTGCTTTATTATTTTGCAAAATTGCCCTCATTCATTTTGTCAGTGGCAGGTGAATTAACCTGCCAGGAATAATCTGATACTGTGTTAGCCCCCACCTACCCTTGTCTAGTATAATAATACCATTGTCCCCTGATAAGACTAAAGCCAAGGTAATTTAAACATGAAACATAACTCGCCCATTTTCTAATGTAATTGAGCTATTTGTAATAGCTTTGTTGGACTCTTGATACTCTGCCTGGGTTGTATATTTAAGTTAGTATATTTAAGTAGTAAAAATGCATTCTCAGGTCTCCTTTAGTGCTGCATGTGGAGAAACTCCCCAGCTCTAATTCTAATTAGACTATTGCCATGTATTGTATTGTATTGTATTGTATTGTATTGTATTGTATTGTATCATATTGTATTGTATTGTATTGTATTGTATTGTCCAACTCCTGCAGAGAGACACTAAAGCCCTGACTGCTAACAGCAGGGGGCATAGGGCTTCCCTCTCACCCCTTGTTACGCTTACTGATCATCAAATCATTTCAAATCAAATTAAATATTCAATATTTAGATGTTTTAATATTTAAAAAATAAACCTAGATTTTTATGATAGACAGATAGATAGATAGATAGATAGATAGACAGACAGACAGATAGATCGATAGATAGATAGATAGATAGATAGATAGATAGATAGATAGATAGATAGATAGATAGATAGAATTTATATATTATTATTAATTTTGTAGTTGTAGTAATAGTAGTAAACTCTTAGTAGTTGAAGTAGCAGCAGCAGGTGGTGGTGGTGAAGATGGTATTGGATCAATAATATACAACGTAAGATAATTATTATTTTTAGTTCTTTTCAAGTCTCTCCATTATGTACTTGAACAGTATAAAGTTTGTATCATTTTTTCAATTTATCATGTGGACCGTCTAGAGTTGCTTTTTTCCTTTTTAACAAGTAAAGGAGATCTGAATTGTACTTTACCATTCATGAATCTAATTTTTCTCATTGGGCTTGACATCGTTATACCGGCAATTCAAAAGATTGTGTTCTGGCTCTGTGCATTTCCCCTAGGTGCCAGGATGAGTGCCCAGTGGGCACATATGGCCCCCAGTGCAACCAGAGGTGTGACTGCCAGAACGGAGCCAAGTGTTACCATATCAATGGAGCCTGTCTGTGTGACACGGGGTTCAAAGGGCCTAATTGCCAGGAGAGGTTCTGTCCCCCAGGCCTCTACGGCCTAATCTGTGACAAGTACTGCCCATGTAACACCACCAACACTGTAAGGTAACTGAGACATCACTGCAAAGCCACACACACAGTTCTACAACTTCACTCTTACCGAGCCCTGAAGCGAACCCCCTCGTAGCTCCCTGTGAATAAAGACCTCTCCAACTCAATTTTGCCCCTTCTTAGTTCTAAAGCCAGCACACATTTAGAAGTCTGGACACCTCTTAGCCATGTCATGCAGTTAGCTTTTAATCGCGACCTTTGCCTCATTCATAATTCCTCAGCAGCATACATAGTTAATGCAATGTTAATGCTCTGATTCTGGCGGGACTTGGGCACCGACCATAGAAGTCATTACAGAATGAAGGAGAAAAGGGACACCTCATCTATCTGAAACAAGCACGTGGACACATAGATGGATGAATCGCTGTCGGCTGAAGAGTTTACAGTTTGACCCTGCTCAAGAAGTGTTGATACTCTCAGAGCTGAAACTTCATCTCCCTCTTTTTCTTTTTGTCTCTCTGTCTCTCTCACTCTCATGGTCTAGCTGCCACCCTCTTTCTGGTGAATGCACCTGTTCTGCGGGATGGGCAGGGCTTTACTGCAATGAGACTTGCCCGCCCGGCTACTATGGAGAAGCCTGCATGCTGCCGTGTAACTGTGCCAACGGAGCTGACTGCCATGGTGTCACAGGCTCCTGTATATGTGCCCCGGGGTTCATGGTGAGTCTCCATGTGGTCAGTCTTCCGACTATCACATACCCTCACTGCCATGTAGGAGCACAGACTAAGCACTAACTTGGTGATGTCAACACTACTCACAATTTTAGTTTTATCAGTTTGTAGTTGTGCTGTTGGTGACAAATTAATTTATAATAACACTGTCGTAGGTTAATTGTCATTGTAACCTTCATCGCAGTAATCTTTGTTACACTTATGAAGATTGGTAGATGCAATGTTAATAATGATATCCCATAACTGGATCGGTGTCGTAGCTGTAATCAAACATCCTGTGCTGTGAAGTAGTCCATCCTTTGAGTTTTACTTGCAGAGATTGGGATTTCACCTTCGATTTATATTTCATGTTATTTGTGGCAGTAGTAAAACGCTTGCGTCAGTGTGGCTTTAATGTACTGGAAGCGGTCCCAGTATCACTTTAGAAGCTTTCACACATGGAGGCAGAGGCAAGGTGAGACATTTTAATCCTGCCTCATTATGGATGTTCTCTATTGCACCACATGTTTGCAGTTTAAAGAAATGCTAAATGATTCCTTCTCTCGTACAACCCCTTACAGACATTAATAATAAATCGTGGTGTTGTGGAATGTATTTTACAAATTGGCCTAAACTTGTGGTCTCCGATAGAAGCTACGCTTTAGATCTGTATTCCTAGACCAATACTGAGAAAATTTTATCTTTGACCTATATATGTTTCGCTTTTAGCTTGTTTTTGCAGCTATATTGTCGCCTTTTACAAGTGTCAGATTAGTTGGGTAACTTCAATCAGTTTCTCCATTGTATTTCTTGTCCGCAATCTGAAGTTACAGAGCAACAGAGACCGAGAGGGTACATTTCTGCCAACATTACATTTCCGTGGAAATTGCCTGTGTCTTACAGCGGGCCACTGTGGTGAATTGAGCTACCTAGCGGGGCCACAGACTGTGTCTTAATTTGCTCCACCTGTTCTCTTTGGCGGATGCTGGGGAGGGCTGCCAGATCCATTAAACAGACCTAGAGGGCAGGAGCTGGATAGAAAAGGAGGCAGTCAGATGGGAGCAGACACACCTCATATGGAGGATTGTTGTGTGTGTCTGTGGAGGGAGGAGGAGGGGGGTGCACAGTCATGGTAGCTTCTGCTGTAAAACCTAGACACTGATTCTTTTAACAGAGCTGCTGCTGTGCAAACAACACAGATGGTTTGTTAGAAACGCAGAGCTATGATCACGGGTCCTATCGGTTAGCGTGTAACTTTGTCACATGCATGGCAGGTGGTCATTATCACACAGTTGGGCTTTTAAAATGTGTTTGATGACGATGTTGAGGACCCAGCTATGATTGTTGGTGAAGTCACATCCCCAGAGGACAGTTGATGGCGCACAGCCTCCCTGCTGCATCTTTGTTCTGGAGTCCCATCGGGGGGCAAACCAGCCCAAGTGTTGGAGCAGACTGAGCTCCTGCACGCTTGATTTAGCTCTAGTAATTGGACATGCTTTTTTTGACTGGGACAAAGTGATTACATGTTACCTTTTCAGCCATTGTCCTCTACAATCTGCAGCATGTACTCACTGTTTTCTGCATGAGATTTATAGTTTAGTTTCTACTGATTCTGTTGATTCTGCTGCATCTGAAATATGAATGTTAGAGACATTGATATGGACTCCAGTCTCCATTTGTAGGTGGTAAAAACAAATCATTTTCCTCCCTCTCAGGGCTTCCAAGCTTCATCAAAAGGTTCATAGGTTCATTTTCTGTCTTGCTGCATGAATTTTAAACCGCAGTCAACCATCCAGCAGTTAGATGAACTGTTAAGGAGTGAGACTGATTGGTAATTAGTGGTGCCATTTGCATCTAGTCTCAATGGGTACCAGGCTGATCAATGTTGTGTCAGTGAGAGGCATTCTGGAAAAAATGCTCGCCAATTACATTAAGATACTAATAGGTATGAATTTAGTGCCTTGGCCAAGGTCGACCTGGCTGTCTCTCAGCAGCTCAAGTCTAGTTCTGCTGCCTCCATTGGTTGCGTGGTTATGTAAGGTCCTGCTGCTCTCGTGCTATGGACTGACAGCCTGTGTATTAATAATGTCTCCCTGCATACAGGCTTCTATCCTTCTCAGCTCAGAAGGAATATGAATCAGTCGACTAATGAGAGAGCTGCCTATCCCCTCCTGAGAGAAAGTCCAACCACTGGTCTCTGTGCCATGAGGGTGAAACCAAGTGGAATCCGACGCAGCCATGGATGCAGCAAAATCCATGTGGTCATTTGTGGCTCAGTGACGTTTTATCCATGAGTCCAGTCACCAGTAAATTGCCTGCGCTCTGAAGACAGGCTGAAATCTCCCTCCCCCCCTATTCTGGTCTGACGAACTTCTCTCCGCACTTAACAACTGTAACAGAACTGCCATTGTTAGCAGTCTTGAAGCTGTCATTTTGAGCAGAACAAAGGTTATTGCAACCGATTGATAAAAATTTCATTCACAGACAGGCTCTTTTATGTGGTGCACGGGGAGGAGAGATGTTTTAAGATGTGTGTTCTGCCCCTGGCGTCCACTGGCACATCTCCTCCTGCCTCCTGTTTAAACTGAGTTCAAAATGATAATGAGAGCAGTGAGCAGCCGGCAGTCCCCCAGTGCTCTGGTGAGAGAAGCAAGACCCACTCAGGACTCCTCTGGGCCACTAATTGGAACTCTAAATCATTGTGTCACCTGTCACTCAAGGCAGGGCTTGGGAGAGAGGGTGTGGGAATCCATAGACAGACTGTGATCACCAGCTTGGGGAGAGACGGGGCTATTGGAGGTGCGCTGTGCTCAGCCTTTAAAGCAGAGAAATTCTAATGACAGCAGGCTATAGAGGACAGGGAAGGAGTACTCCATGTCCTTTACCAGATGGTTCACTTTAATGTGATGGTGAGGGACTTAATGGCTGCGCCAGCATGGCTGCCTATGTCCCATTGGTGAGCTCATTAGGGCTGTGAGAGTGGGCGGCTCTCTCTCTGGGACGACTCTGGGACCCAGACTTTCCCCTGATCCTTCCTCTCTGCCCTGCAGTTCAGCCGCTGTTGGTGGCCCCTATCATCTCCAGTCGTGTATCTAGAAAATCCCTGCTTTATCTTGTAGTATACTGTGTCATAGCTGAATCTTCCAACAGCCAATCAATTTTACAGTTGTTTTGCTCCTCATTCTGAGTCAGTACAGGTATGATCAATCTGGAAAAAAAAAAACGGCTCTATTGGCTTTTGCAGTGAACCTTCCCTCTCTTCCTGTTTGCTTCTGTTCAGACTAATGAACTACTATTTTAGTGGGGTCTCTCTGAGTCAGTGCTCATTGCCAGGTTGATTCCTTGCCTCTTGACTTTGCATTATTGCTACCACATCCACAGGGCGAGGACTGTGCTTCAATGTGTCCCACCGGTCTGTACGGACCAAGCTGCTTGTCCACCTGCTCCTGCCATAATCACGCCTCCTGCTCCCCCATAGACGGCTCCTGCATCTGCAGGGAAGGTACAGTATGACCGACTCATGGTACAGGTTCAAAACGGCAGACATCAACACCTGAGCTTTGTGAGATATGCAACACAATAGACTACTCTTTGTTTTTGTTTTTTTTCACACAGCAGTATGATATTCACACATTTTGCATAGTGATGGTTTGAATCCTCTTGCGATCTGTGCATGAGGATGTAACATAAAATCTGCCGTTGTTTTCCTCTGCATATCTCATAAAGCAATCAGATAACCCGTGTCCTCAATTTGTTAATTCTTTACTCACAATGTTACATTTTTTTTCTTCTAAAACAGTGGGATATTACACATGATCTCATAATAAACAATATTCTTGAGCTGAACTTTTGTGCCGTGTGAAGGCAGCACATTCTGAATCTATGTGTTATTGTGATATATCATTATTTTTTTTACCCAGATGTGTAAAATAGTGAAGCATTTATACTACAATGTACTTGCATCGAGAATACTTTGTGTATATAAATGCATTCAGTTTGATGCGTCACCTTCCTACACTCTCTCACCCCAGGCTGGCAGGGAGTGGACTGCTCCATCCTCTGTTCCAGTGGCACCTGGGGCCTCGGCTGTAACCAGACATGCCTGTGTGCCAACGGAGCCGCCTGTGACCCTATAGACGGCACCTGTACGTGTTCTCCTGGGTGGAGGGGAGAGCACTGTGACCAGTCCTGCCCTGTGAGTATGTCCTTTAACACGGAGGGCGCTGCAGTGAACCCTGTGGGCTGTGAACCTTTTAGAGCACAGTGTGAAAGGTTAACCACGAGTTTTTATTGTTGCTAGGATGGCACCTATGGGTTGGAGTGCCGTGAGCGCTGTGACTGCAGCCACGCTAATGGCTGTGACCCAGTCAGCGGCTATTGCCGGTGCTACGCAGGTTGGACAGGTCAGTACTGCTTTTATAGAACTGTAAACAAAGTAGGTTGAAACCTGGGAGCAGCAAATAAGCCCTGAGATATTCATCAAGCCCTGTTTATGTGTTATCTTCATCATCTGAATATCAAAAATGCTAGGTGCCAGTCAGGCATACTGATTTGCTAACACAAGAAGTTATGCTGAACCATTTATGGTTTGTGTTGTACAGTATGTTTACAGAATGTCTAATCAGTGCTCTGTTAATTAAATGTTCTATTTGTTTTGCCATTGAGCTGGGAGGTAATGTAAATGAGAGATGTTGAGAATTAGGCTCTAATTTGATTCACGTAGCAGACACATTGGGTGCTGGTATGTAATCATGCTCAGACTGCATCCACCATTGGTTATACACAACTGCTGAAGTGACTCACCAGATAAATATTTGGAGAATAAATCAGATCTTTCAATACTTTGGGCCACGTGATTTTCAAACAAAGCCTCCAATATTTCAGGCTTTGTTAATTCTTAAAAGTTCCACGTTGTCATGAAATCCAACTGAACCAGCTGTTATATTTATTCACTTAAGATAACAACAGTGAATCCGCTTTTACAGTCTTGATAGGCTCTCAGTTTGTGAGATATTACCACCTCCATACTCCTATTCACAGTTCTGAGTTAACATATGTCTGCTCTCTGTGTTTCTTGTCATTTCAAACATTTGCTTACAGGGAAAGAGCGGGAGGTAGGGAAGTGTGAATGTCACAGCAAGGGTGAGGATCATTATGCTCAAAAATGAAGCATTGCATCTGAATGTCAAATACAGGGGGCTAGCTGAGGACCTGGTCTCTGAGCCCGGGTGGAGAGGTGCAGTCGGGGAGGGAATAGATTCAGCAGGAAAGGTCAAGCCTGTGAGCTCACAGCGGCCCACTCTGCTCAGCCTCCTGAGCTTAGGGCATTTATTCTGGGAAACAATGTGGGTTTTATTATCTGCAAGAACGGATCCTGCAAAACGGGGCTCTCATGCTCTGAATCCTGCACAGGTCGGGACCATCTGTCAGCCTTAATTGAGTCACCGGGGTGCAGGGCTGGGGGCAGCATGCGGCCCAATGGGCTGGACCAACACACATACATAGGACTTGAATAGAGGCTTGACAATGGATTCTCTGAAGGAAGGAGCACCTAGAGAGAGGAAGATGTGGGATTCGTCACAGGACTGAGTCAGGGATGGAGGGATATGGCTATTTACAGAGACATGTGAGCTATTTTTTGTTCTGAACACTGTCATACTTCTGAACATGCTTGCTCCGTATGGCACCCTACTTTACTGCCATCTTGCTGTTTTGTTTTATTCTGGAGTTTCTGCACACTGTCTGGGTGTATGTGTGTGTGTGAAGGTAAGCGCTGGACATGCAGTGCTGTTGTGACCAACACAGTTGTTACTGAACTGTTGCAAGCCTGACATCAGCTACTAAAAGATTTAAAAGATTGTTTTGACGTAGACACTTGATGCCGGAGCCTCATCCTAGTTCGTGTTAAGTAGGACTTCGCCTTTTATCTCTGCAGAAACTCTATTCAAAGTCATAGAGAAGTAATATGTGCGAGTGTTTACATGCACTGCGCTCTCCTCCATGTGTGAGCACTGTAAGAGCATATGAGAGAGAGAGAGAGAGCGAGCGAGAGAGAGGTTTGCTTTGCTGTGCGCACTCTGTACAAATTGGATAGTGGGACCTCTGGCACTCCTCAGCAAAAAGCCTCCTTTGAAGAGACTTCAGTTCTGGCTTCTCAATCTTTCTTCTTCTCCCTCACCAGGCATCCAAAGCCCCTCTGTTTGTCACCATTAGACTCAAAAGTGTGATGCTCTCTTCGCATTCATTTTCTGACAATAAAGGCAGTTACTTTTTTCTGCCTGGCCTAGCAGAACCTCAAACACACTTGCACAAGCCTGCCCTCCGTTTGATGTCCATCGCTGGGTTTCTGACTAAATCACCGCCACCATGCCCCCTCTTCATCAGCACTAACATTTCCTCTCCCTCTCTCTCTCCATTCCAGCCCTAAGGAGTCCTGGCTGCTGTATGGCATTAGTCCCAAGAGTTTAGTCCAGGTTTAATTCAAAGCTACAGCACTAATGCTGCTTTAATGGCCACACCATTCTCAGATATTCTCAGTCAAAGGAAATTTCAAATGAGGCTGCGAAGTAAGGGCTGCTTGAAAGGGTGCAGTGTGTGTGTGTGTGCGCGCACGTGTGTGTATGTGAGTTTTGTGTGCATGTGTGTGCAGATGTGTTTGTGCATTTGTACGCATGTATGATTATATATGGGTTTGCATTGAGTTTTATGTGTGTGTGTGTACGTATGTGAGTTGCCCATGTCTCTGTATTGGTTGCAGCAGGCATGTGTCTTGCTGAGAGACAACATGCTGGTCAACTGAATGTGCTAATGCATTCATGTGCACATTGAGAGCCCAGTATGGATTTTGTGTTTTGTGTTTGTTTGTTGGAGGCATACCAGAGACACAGTGACACTTCCAGACTCTGCTCTTGTAGCCTGAGCCCCAGCAGAGTAATTCCCTTCAGCTCTGTACACTACCCCAGCTCTGCTGAAAGAGAATGGGAGACGAGCTAGGCTACTCTGGGGACCCAACCCTGTTAATCAACACAGTGCACTGGCAGGGAGCCCCAGTCAGATCAAAAATAAAATACATTTGGAATGGAGACACAGAGTCTGAAAGGATGGGCTGAACTAAAAAAAAAATCCCATCACACTACAAACCACAGCTCCTTCATTTAAAACTGAAACTGACCCGAGGATCCAGGCTGGGTGAATATCCTTCTACAGATCCAGTGTGATGTCAGGCATTGTGAATGTTCTCTTTTGATGATGTGTTTTTACAGATGGCGGGGTATTTACAATATTTCAGCATATCAGTGTTTGGCTTCATAGTGTGTAGTCGCTGATTATTCCTCACTGTAATGTGCTCACAGGAATCCACTGTGATAATGTGTGCCCACAAGGCTTCTGGGGACCCAACTGTTCAGTCAGCTGCTCCTGTCAGAATGGAGGATCCTGCTCTCCAGAGGACGGCACATGTGTGTGTGCACCTGGATACAGAGGGACCTCCTGCAAAAGAAGTGAGACTCCTACTCTTCTGCTACGCCACCTCTCTTTTCCCAAGTCTTTAGGAAACAACGGCATGAGAGTGAGAGCAGCACAGTAACAAACTCCATCACAATATTGACCTTGCCTTGATGTGAAGGATTGCTGAGGGTGAGCTAGCTGAGGAGAGGCACTTAGTTGTTGGTCATAACTGCCTGAGTGTAAACCCTTCATCACAGCCATCACTTAATCACAGTGTCCTTACTCCACCCCACCCCCCCGCCCAACACACACACACAGCCCTCATCCCTCCATCTCGCCCTCAACCGCCAGCTCTCAGTGGGAGATTCACAATCCTCGCCCCAGGCTCATCAGAGGGCCTGCTCACTGGGAGTGCTAGCTCTGGTTTCTGAATGGGGCCTCTCTGAAGCTGTTCTCAAGTGATGAGCTCACTGATTGGGAGTGAATTTCACAGTGACAAACCTGTAAACATTAGTTAGAGTGGAATTTTAGAGAGAGACACACATGGGCATTGCGTGCGTATGTGTGAGTGTGAAAGAGAGAGAGAGGGAGAGGGAGAGAACTACAGATTCAAGCACTGTTCCTATAGATATAGTCATTGTCGGGTGAAAACCTCATAACTCCAATTTTGTGATTTTCATGTTTTTCCTTCAATTGAAGGATTATATGGTTCTCTGTGGGTTGAGAAACTTCTATGGCTTATGAAACCAAAACCCACTGGATAAACTCAAAATTGCTTGGTTGTAAAACTATAATCAAGGCTGTTTTTCCAGTTCCGAAAAAGTTGCTATTAGAGATAGAAGGTTTTCACCTGACAGAGCGATATCTTAATTTCAAGGATTTAGGATTAGAATAGGATTCTCTGATATCACTGATATCGAAAATTGAAACATAAAACGTATTCATAAGGTTCCCCCCTCTATGGGATTAAAAAAATGTTTGCATTATTTATGATTTCCACAGTTTCTTATCATACTACTTCACTGTAGGTGCTCTCTGTATCAAATGTTAATTTAATTACCTTTATGCAACCTTTTGAATATCTCTTAATGGTTAACATTCCGTCCATAAAATCAGCATTATCAATGCACAATTGTGTGTTTCATGGCATTTATGGATCGTTAAGCTGCACTCTTACACAAGATTTTATATAAAACAGACTTTCACGATTCCCTTAACTCTTTTACTATTCCATTTCTGGCAGCGTATAAGATGGGAGTGATTGCAATAAAGACTGACTTCTCTCTTTTCTGCTTTCTCTCCCCCTTTGCTGCCTCTCCTCATTTATACTGCTGTAATTCCTCTGGCCTCGATTCTTCTTTTCCCCCCCTTGATCACTCGTGTCTTGCCCTGTTTCATTATGATATGCCTGTCGTTCCATCCACATTGTCGACTGAACCCCTCTCCTCCCGCCACGCTCTCCCTGACCCAGTCTGCTCTCCTGGGTTCTACGGACACCGCTGCAGCCAGTCATGCCCACAGTGTGTCCACAGCACCGGGCCGTGCCACCATGTGACGGGCCACTGTGAGTGCCTGTCCGGCTTCTCCGGTTCTCTGTGCAGCCAAGGCAAGTAGCCCCCTGCGTCCCTTTGCCTTTATCCTGCTGTGTAATTCACTGTCAGTTTCTTTGTCGTCTGTCATGTTTTAATTGTTGCTGCATTACGTTTGGAAAAAGGTAAGTTGGGGAATCGAATCTGCTCTGGCATGATGCCTTGACATAAATAAAAAATAGTATTTAAATTATTAGGAAAATTAAGTGATAATATAAATGATTTAAAATAACTTAATAATGTACTCTACATTAGAATAATGATGATATATTATAAATTAGTATGTGGCGATAACTTATTCCTACCTTATTTCACAGTACCTTGATCTGTCAAATAAACGCTTCTGGTTATCTGTTACAGTACTTTGTGAAGACACCTGTACATCTTATTATTACAGTCCTTGATGTCCTCAATGGCTCTAATGAGATCAGCAAATGACCTGCTGCAACTCCCACTAGCATCTTGGCCTTGAAACTGTGAATAATTGACATTATCAGTGCATCCCAGTGAAAAACAACCTTCACCGGAAATCTGAATATTGCTGAGACCCGTCTTTCTGAGACACACAAAGAATATGTCAAGTAAATGTTGCTGTCTTCTCTCTAATTCCGTCAAGAGAGCTGCATGCAATTTGCTTTGCAAAAACATACTGGTTAACCAAGAAGCAAGACATGTGCAGGTCTTTTTCTTGTTGAATTCTTCTACACTCCTTGTTGAAAACAGGGGTACACAGGGCAACTTTTTGAGCAAATTTGATCAGCAAAATTGCCCAAGGAGTTGGCTTGACATTGTTGGAAACATTTGACCAGATTTTTTGCCCCTGTGTCCCACTTCCCTAAATTGCCCTATATTGCCCTGAGATGTGTTTGATGTTGATGTTGCTTCTATTACATATTCAAGCATGTTTTATGCAAGGTGCCAGTACTATGCATTATACGGCACAGAGCATGTAAAATGTTATAGAAGAATTGTTTGAATAGACTTATTAAACTAGTCTTGTTTGAACCAGTAATGATGACCTACTTTTAGGTTTCAACTGCATCTAAAATGATCGGATTGTATTGACACAATGGAGGAGACTTTGTGTCATTTTTATTTTTTTATTTAACTTAAAATACAGACAAAGCTTAATCTTGGCTCTTCCCAGCCCCTCACTCTCCAGCTATTCAATAACTAAATATTGACATAGACCTAGATGTGTATGTGTGAGAGTGTGTGCCTAAAATTAAGTATCTAGTCTATGGTTTCTTGTTCGCTATTGTGCAGTAAAGAACCAGTACTGCTGCTCTCCGTCACTGTGTTAAAGAAAGACAGCAACATGCAAATGTACTGTAGATTTTACTTCTAATAATTTACTAGTCTTTTTTTATAAATTACAGAAAGGCAGTGGGAATTTTTTGAATTCTCTTTCATGGCTTTGAGCAATGTCTCATGAATAAAAGTTTAATAGGTTAGCTAAAGAGAAGAGGAAGAGAGAAAACGAGAGCCAGTCCTAATTTGTCTGGACTGTAATTAATAGCAAGCAGGCGGTATTGCCACTAGGGACAAAGGTGGCCAACAACATACGCATTCTCCTCTTGTTGAGCCTTGTTGCCGTCCTCAGTTGTCCTCTGTCTAGCACACAATGTCCCAGGCTAATGAAGATCTCCCGGTGTGTTGAGTCCTGAATCCCCAGAAGCAGCAGTATGGGGGAGCCAACCTCATGGCCTAATGACAACCTGCTTGAAGGGGCTTGAAAGAGCTCTCAAGACGAGGAAAAAACCAGTTGAAATGTAATCATTAAAATCACCCCACATCAAAATCAGTCAGACTCAAGTCTTTCACAGCCAGCCACCTTATATGATATTTCTAATGCTGGGCTTTTCTCTTTATATAACGACTTTGATGTACCTGCTGGTGCTGCAGCTGCCTGGTCCTTATTGGTTAGATACACCTTGGTTCAATTTGTCCCCGCAGTCCAAGAAGAAAACACAATAGAGGTTTAATTGAAAATGATATCTTTTATTGAAGAGTGACAGAAAGCATTGAAATATTAATTTTATAAAAAATGTATACTGTGGTCTGTGCACAAGGTCTATTTTAATTCTGTGGCACATCAGTCATTCCACTCTAGTGAGTGGAAATGGGGCAGTTGTGCCACCGGAGGCGGTGATCAACTCCTCCTTTTGTCTGAACACTTCACTTTATGGCCACTCAAACAGAAGAATATAATCCATTAGTATGTATGTATGTTAGTACATTCATACTAATGGATAGTAACTATGTTAACATTCAAGCTTTCAAATGTGTTTTTTTGTATAAAGTAAGCACACACTAATGTATCCAAGTTTAATGTCATAATGTTAATTGATTTTGCCAGTCTTTGCATGTACATGATTTTATGCAGATGTGTTTGTAAATGATGGGTTCTTCTCTGTTTTGCAGTGTGTCCAAGTGGCAGGTATGGGAAGAGCTGTGCTGAGATCTGCCTCTGCACTAACAATGGCACCTGCAACCCCATCGATGGCTCCTGCCAATGCTTCCCGGGTTGGATCGGAGAGGATTGCTCTCATGGTATGACTTCTCCTTTTCATCCTCTCTGTGTGTCAGGCTCTCATTTGCTCTTGTTATTTACTTCCTGTCATTTTCCATCTCCACCCCCTAATTTCTCTTACACATTTACCTTCATACACATTAATCATTTTCATGACCCGACACATTCCAAGAACTTCCCACAACCCCAGCCGATGTAAAACACATAGCTTGCTTAAATGATTATTGTAATACATTATGCTCTTTGATTTACTGCACCACAGGCCAAAGATCATTAACAGAGCTTTGAGCTGTCATGCCATGGGAAATTGATGGTATTATATGGTATTAGGTACTTACAATAGAAATAACTTATGATCAGATAGATGTCACATTACCGGTACTTTACTTTGGGTAATTCAACCCCACACATAAGTCTGTTCACATAATACAAATTTTAGGATGGTTGAGGGTAAGGATCACATTGGATTTACTGCGACGGTTTGTGTAAATTATGCGTCCCTGATTCTCTGTCTGTGTAATATATGTGTGGAGAATATTTATATGTCTCATCAGTGATATGTGTTGTTATGACGATACGTGCTTCATGTATCCATGCATTGGGCATACAGCATGTATGGGTATGCACACGTGTGGGAGTGTATGAGACCATGAGCTTGTCTATCCACTTGACTGTGTCTCTGTGGCGTCTGCAGCCTGTCCCTCTGGACACTGGGGCCCTGATTGCCTCAACTCGTGTAACTGTCACAACGGAGCCCAGTGCAGTGCCTACGATGGGGAGTGCAGGTGCAGCCCCGGCTGGACCGGTCTCTACTGCACACAGCGTGAGTCTCTCCCCTCCAGTTAGTAGACACACAGTGGCATCTGCTGGCAGTCCAACGGAACTGCAGCACATGACAATAGTCAACATACCAGCTGAGTGAGAAACGAGATGTTGTACAGAGACAACTGGGTGACTGGATGATTTTAGGTTGACATTTACATGTTTAATGAGTAAGTAATATAAAGATATAGTAACATCAAAGTAGTATCAATGGCCAGGTTAGGTCCCACTTTATGATTTTTGCTCATAAATCATTCCAGTCATTCATCCAGGTATGGTACAGATCATCAACATCACTCCACTGATATTAATTCTATCTATTACCTATTACCACAGCATTTTTATTTAGTCTTTTTGTGGCACCACATACTTGCATGGAATGACTCTTGTTTTAACTGTTTTCTTCTCATTGCGTTGTTTGGAATCTGACTCGTTCCGCTTGTATTGTTCTTTGTTGTTTATTTCCACCTCATGCTATGTTAACAGCATAAAATCATACCCATTCACATTGTCCTTGATTGTTGCTGAGACACTGAATAGCATTGATTTTGCTACTTCCCAGCCACATGACCTTGTCACCTTATATTTGCTTACCCTCTCCTTCTTTCTCTAACCCCCCTGACCCTTTCCATATGTCTGTCCCAGGCTGTCCTTCAGGCTTCTACGGCAGGGATTGCTCTGAGGTGTGCCGCTGTCAGAACGGTGCCGACTGCGACCACATCCTTGGCCAGTGTGCTTGCCGAACAGGCTTCATTGGGACTAGCTGTGAGCAGAGTTGAGTAGCTGCCCCCCCCCCACCCCAGCCCCCCCCCTTCCACATTATATCTCTGAACAGAATTGCCCTGTGGATGAGTGTGGGTGTGTGGGTGCGTGTGTGTGTGTACGTGTCCTAACCACTTTGGCTCCCACTCTCTAAGTACTTTAATTTTGGTGGATTTAATAATCTGCCTCTCTCCCATGCAGAGTGCCCTGCAGGTACATTTGGATATGGGTGTCAGCAGCTATGTGAGTGCATGAACAACGCTACCTGTGACTATGTGACTGGCACGTGCTACTGCAGCCCCGGGTATAAAGGCATCCGTTGCGATCAAGGTGAGATGTGATCAAGGCGATCAAGGCCCTACACTGTGTTTTATGCTCCAACACAGATGTATACACGCTGTTTTAATAACCCTCTGTGTGTCTTTTCCCTGTAGCAGCTCTGATGATGGAGGAGCTGAACCCCTACACCAAGATCAGCCCAGCGCGAGGCTCTGAGCGCCAGTCGGCAGGCGCTGTCATGGGCATCATCTTCCTCCTCCTCATCATCATGGCTATGCTCAGTCTGTTTGTGTGGTACAGGCAGAGGCAGAGGGACAAAGGTCACGACATGCAGCCCAGTGTGTCCTACACACAGGCAATGCACATCACCAACACTGACTATTCCCTCTCTGGTAAGACCAGTCAAAACATTTGCTTGTTTTGAATTTATGTTAGGCAAAACAAAACAAAACACGCGTGTCAAAATATCCATGCATATCTGTACCCTGAAGATGGTAGATGAAAGTATTAAATACACTTGTTTCCACTGTGGTCCTTGGTGGAGTCAAGTAGTAATATCCAAAAAATACACTAGGGATATTCCTTGCCACTAACGTAAGGTACATATGAGGAAGTAAACGTATGAATTCCCCAAAGAGAAACTACAGCACTCCATCTGCAGGTACAAAAATCTAAAAAGCCTTTATTATAGTGGCTACATATTAAAAACAGTGATGAACTCGTATCAACCAGGAACTGGTCTTTGTCAGAGTCAAAGTGCTAAAAAAAACGTAATATTATTTGGCCAAAAAAAGGAGCAATTGCTATTTCCTAGTTTAAATTATCCCCATTGCTCTTTGTCATTTGCATTAACAGCCTGGATTTACATCTGCCTCCTTCTGTTATCCCTGTGAAATATGCCGATGACCTTACAATCACAGAGCTCCTGATGGGGTCTCTACCTGGCCTGTCTCAGAAGGCCTTGGATTCTGTGGTTGAATGGGGACAAGAGTTTTCACTGGAAATGAATGGAGCCAAGACCATGGATATGGTAATCAGTGCCAGGAGAGAGGATAATATCCCCTCTCCTCCGCCTCCAACAATTTCTGGACAAAACATCTAATAGAGTCTCTACCTTTAAACTGCTCGGAGTTCAGATATCATCTGATTTGTCATGGGATGCCCATGTTAAGTATATGCTCTCAAAGACACGGCCAAGGATCTATTACCTCAGTGTTGCCAAAAGAGCTGGTCTTCCATGTGACGTTCTAAAACAAATATACCTGACTTTCATCCGTCCAATCCTTGAGTATGCCAGCCCAGTTTGGGGCGGGCTGACAAAAGGCCTCTCCGAGGAGCTGGAGTGGGTACAAAAGCGATGCTGCAGGATTATTGGCATTCCGTCTTCTTCTCTTCCATCCTTGAGTGAAAGGCGTGATGAGGCCACCCTGCGTACCCTCACCAACATAATCAAGGATAGCTCATCTCCCCTGCATGGTTTTCTGGTTGCAGCCTCAACACCCACTTACTCGCTTCGTCGGCGCAGGGAATATGTAGTGCCCATGAGCAGAACCAAAAGACATGAACTCTCCTTTATTCCTCGTGCTCTTAAAATGTTTTTTAAATGACATATTTAAATGACCTGTTTATTTTAGGGTTTAAGTTCTTAATTTCATGCTGCCTAGGATGTTGATCGCTGTAATCTCTGACGCATTTCAGGATTCACTGTTTAAAAACTGTGTTTTTATGCTGTTGTACCCTGCCATGTCAAACCTTAATAAATGAATGAATGAATGAATGAAAATACAGGCAACACTGCTTCTCATTAGATGGGACAAACATTGAGCTTTCAAAACCCTCCACCTGTTGTTTAAACCCTCAGAGTGTGGCAGTACTGTGGCGATGAGGCCCAGCACTATCGAGGTCACTCAGAGCCAGAGCAGCACCAACCCTGGCCAGTGCTTCTCCAACCCCAGCTACCACACTGTGGCCCAGTGCAACGTTGCCTCAACCATCCCCAGCAACCTGGATGGCACTCTGACCCTCAAAGTATGGCCCCTCTCCATATTTATCCATATATAATCTAATTGAGTATTCTCATTAACATACTGTACAAGCAACACACAATTCTGCTCTTCTTTCCACAGTCAAGCACCCTGAAAAGCAGAAATGGCTCAGAATGGAGAGCCTACTGCAATCTCAATGACCTAGGTCAGTGTTTGTCTGTCTTCTGCCCTCTCTTACCTTCACACATCACATCATCATGTCTGTGGACACCTAAACATTGTTGGACAGTGTCATAGCTTCAATGGCATAAACAAGAGTGTCATGAATGTAAATCTCATAATGGCACTATGTTCAGTGTGCTCTGATTAGTCATAGCCTTTGTTCTGATTTTGATAAGATGTGTGGGTGGGACAGAGAAAGTGCAATGGTGCAGAGGTGAAGGGGGTCGCTGTGAGCTCATTAGTGCTCTTTCACTTCCCCCAGTGGCACATTCCTCTGTGACGGCTTACACTGGGTCAAACACTACACTCTTTGGCTGTGGGTTATAGGAAAGAATTTGGGATCGAAAAAAATGCCAAATAATAGCATATTATATTTGATTTGTGCTATACTTTTACAGTAAGCTGATAGGATTTCACACCTCATTTTATTTGGAAATTGTATTCTCAGTCTCGAAGCTTGTGGGGATATAGTGTGCCAAAGTTAAGGAGAAAGTAAGCATTGCTGGTATGGAAAACTATGTTGGTGTAGTGATTAGAGTAACAGCGCTGCCAAGTGGCATGCAGCAATCTAAATAACCAGAATTTCTTGTTTGTACTTGCTTGAATGTCAAAGTCAAAGATATTGGTGACATCTTGATCTGCACACATCTAAATGGGTTTAAACTCACAGTAAGTCAGTCATAATTACAATTACACAAATCTTGCATGTGCATTTTGAAGTAAAACTGAAATAATGGAGGGAAGTAGCCAGTTCAACTCCATGCTGGTCCTCTCTTCGTGATCTTTTGATATTTTGGCTATGATCCCATGATGACCACAGTTGATTCTGTAAGCTTGTAAGCCTTGGGGGAATGTGAAAGGAAATTATCGAACGTTTGAATAATTCCCCATAGTCACATTCTTCATATTCTTTGTCTTGAAAAAGAAACAATTAATTATACCTAAAAGAGAACATTTCACACAATGGGGAATGCATATGTGATATATGACTTTCATGATTGACATTCATTACAGATGTTCAACAGGGGGAGACACAGACACAGAGAGGCTCCAGAAAAGGTAAACAACTTACTGTGGTCCCGTGTGTGTGTGTGTGTGTGTGTGGGTGTGTGCAGGCACATATGTGTATGTCCTATATTCAGTCTCAGCACAAAATCCCTTTATGCTCAACAGCCCATATCTATTTCCCCACTTGGGTTTCTATTCCCCTCAAAGAGTGCTTCCCTTGGCCCGATATCCCATATCGTTACACTCTCCGTGATTTATGTGAAAACTCTCACTTTGGACAAGATCATGGTGGGCTGAGGTTTTGTTCCAGCGTTAATTGCTCTCTATGGCTCAGTGCCCAATACGTCATTTTGTCTCCCACATAGCACAGTCAGTGGTGAATGTGAGGGACCCAAGGCTGTGAAGAGTGGTCTGAAGGAGCTTTGCTGCGGTCTCTAATGAGGCCTCTTATCAGACTGATGAGACTGTTATGGATGAGATGAGTGTTCAGTCTCTCCCCTTCATACTCTGATTACTATATACCACCATTACTCACCTGTCAATGATATAAGAATTATAACTTCTTTAGAATGGCAATGAATTTCATTGTCATTCACTGGGGCCTGCTCAAATTTTAGTGGTAATTTCAGATTCCCACAATAATAGGAGTGCCATAACTCAGCGTCAGTGTCCTGGTCTTTGTTGGTACTGAATATGTCCTTGTCTTGTGGTTATTGCAGATTATATCAAGGGCTCCATGTGCAGCAACAGCTCCTGCTCCCTGAATAGTGAGAACCCATACGCCACCATTAGAGACCCACCAGGACTGGCCTGCAAGCACACAGAGAGCAGCTACGTGGAGATGAAGTCCCCCTCCCACCGTGAAGTGCCCTTTGGTGGCACTGCCACCCTCCTGGGCAGCGCAAGCAGGAACGTCTATGATGTTGGTGAGTGTGGGGTTGCTCTGGTGTGGGGAGCGCAGCATGGTCCAGCAGCTTATGGCCTCTCTGGTCTTGTCCCCTGTCATGGGCCTTTACTCTGTAAGCCTCTCAAGCTTTGATAAGAGGAAATGTGAGCTGCCTCTATATTGCAAGAGCCCCTCTCTACTCCTTTAGTCTGCCTGCTGCTCTCCAGCTTCAGTATTTCTCATATTCTTCTCCCCCTCTTTTCCCTCCCTCTGTCCCAAACTGTCCTTCCCAGAGCCAACAGTGAGCGTTCTGCAGGGACCCAATGGGATGGCCACCGGCTTCTCCCAGAGCCCCTATGACCTCCCCCGCAGCAGCCACATCCCCAGCCACTATGACATACTGCCCATGCGCCACAGCCCCACGCACACACCCCCGCCGCCCCCAGAGAGCCCCAGCTCCCTGCTCTAGAGGCCAGACCCTCTGCCCCGGCCCTGACAGTGCGCCGGCATTCAGGCAACGTTCAGCCAACTTTCAACCACTGGCCCTCCCTCTGTCTCCGTGCGTGTTGAATTAGATACTGAGATGTCGAGATGGAGGGATAGCCACAGCTCGTCTGGACCCTGTTGTCTTTGGCTCTCTCACTTACACTCCTTCTGTGGCCGTGAAGGAGGGAGGGGAGGGAAGAGGGAGGAAAGGACAGCCTCCTCCCCTCTGCAAGAGTCCCACACACCAGCGACCATTCACCCATTTTATTTTCTCATATAACTGATCACTCAAATGGCTGCCCAGCCTTTTTATGGACCTGCTGAAGTGGAACATAATGCTTCCCAACAGTGCTAAGGGCAGCGTATATGGATTGGGTGGACAGATTATTTACAGGGAGAGAGTTATTCCCACACCCATATTTAGCCCTTGATATAGGCTTATTATTCAAGGGCAGTCGAGGGTTTAGAATATCCGCTCAATAGAGAAGTGGGTTTCTCTGCAGGAAGGTAGGTATAGCCACCTTGACCATGTCAGAGCAAATCAAGATCTACTACAAACATATACCAGAGTTTATGGGTTGTCACTGTGTGTGGAGTAAGCAGGGCTAACAAACATGCAGTGGTCATGATCAGCTACTCTGTGAAGAAATCCTCAGTCAAAATAACGGAGTATGCTAAACGATGTTAAACCTGAGCATCCGTCTGAGAGCGAATTCCAAGTCCAAACTGATAAAGCATGGATAAATAGTAAGATATGGTAATGGTCCTTTATTCACCGTTATCCAGCAATGATCACACAGCTATTACTAACTTGATATCTGTCTGTAACTCTTGAGGGTTTTTCTTTAAATTGCAGTATAAATAAGGATGGGTTGCCCAGTCTATCTGGACATGTATTCAGGTCACCGGAGTTCATGCATCAGTACATTATTGAGAGTTACATGCACAGGTGTCAAGTTAGGATGTGGCCCACACTCAAGTGATCAGATCTTGTGTTGTTTTCTGTGTGAAAGCATTTTTCTTGGTCATGTCTCAGTTTACATATTTGAAACGTTTGGGTGTTAAGAAGGGATTGCTTTGACCTTTATGTTTTGTATTTATAAAGCAATTTTGCTTTATTTATTGATTTATATTAGTGATGGTGAATTTTCTTAATGTGACACTAGAATAAAAAAAAAAGATGCGCATGATCAGATAATGGATACCCAACAATGTAGATAACACACAATTTATCTTGTGAGATGATCAGTGTCATTTTGTGCACCGTTTTTGAGGTTATTTAAATTGTTCTTTCTCTCTCTCTCTCTCTCTCTGTCAGATTGTAAATTGCAAATAAGGTATCATCTGACCAATTCAGACCCACAAATACCCTGTGCAGTAATTACAATGGGAACCATGTGTAAAAATTCCATGTCTAAAATGTTTTACGTTTTTATCAGGCTAATTAATTTTTTATTTTATTCAACTGAACTTATTCATTCACTATGTGAATTCCATTTCACCCTATGTAGAAGCAATAACATGTTGACAATCGATGCCCAGACAGCATTTCATTAGTGCTGGACATTATGCCATCTTTGACCAGTGTGGTGACAGTGGATCATATTTTGCGTGACTGTTTTTCCTCTAGGAAGGTATTTCCAGTTGCTGTCATTTCAATGCTGCTTGTTGTTTTGGTACATAAATTTAAAATTAAAAGCCTATTCTGCCATCAGAAACCAGTCTCAGTCAGGTTTATGTCTTAGAGTAGGTGAACATGCTTGCCCTTCTCATGTCATGTGTTAGACAGTGATGTTACCCCTCTATCTGCAGCAGTACTTGAGGCTGTAGGGACATCATAGCATCTTAATATCCTCTTAGCATTACAATTCCATCACAAGCAATTTTGAACGTTGGCAAGTCAGTCAGTTTATGCTGATGTGTGAAGGATTCCACCCTAAGAAATTACAAATCCTTACATACCCTGGTTTATGTTTGTATAAACTGGGAAACTGGGAGAAAACTAGGAAGCCTATCGGAAACATCTTTCAGATTCAGGAGTGGTGTCCAAGTAATCCCATGTTAATAGGCCTGATAATAGATTTATATCTTTCAGAATTCACTGCCTCATATACAATTATGCACAGATTGTTATTAGGAGATTTGAGGTCACTCTCAAAATTCTAGGTACATATTTCGTTTTTCAACAATTTCTAAAGGTTACATATACAGTCTTGAACTGGCCACATTGCTGACTTGAACACTGTATCACCCAAAATCACCCTGACATTTTTAAAACATTTTTACATTTTTTATAGCTTTTTATTTGAAATTTCAATATACGAAAGAAACAAAATCACATTATATTAATATCATTTAATATAATGCGATCATGACAGTGCCATCTGTGCATGTCACATCATAGGCACTGCCTTGCCTGATACACAGGAGTGCAACATTTATAAAGCAGTTCATTACAGTACAATAAGCAATTACAATTTCTTAAAATAATGACAACATGTATACAATAAAACCTTATTTGTAGTGCTTTCAGTGAGCTATAGAGCAAGCTTTATGTTCAGTGCAAAAAGAGCCAGTAGCGAAACTATGAGTTGAGTAATATTTGTGAGAATTATTATAAGACTATCAAGTAGCCTACTCTTGACTTTAGACAGAGCTGACCATCGTATTAGGGAAACTGAGACAAGCTACAGTGAGCCAGTTCACAGCTGAATAATAGAAGGGGTCAGCATGGTCCTCAGTAGTCAGGAGGAGACTTCCCTGAGCTCCACAGATGATGGACGTGCTGTCTAGCTGCCAGCCAACAAGCCCTGAGTGATGCCCCACTGAAAGGGAATGAGGCCAGTAAGTCAAGGTGCTAACAGACCAAACACAACAGAGCACCTCAGAGAGAGAGAAAGAGAGAGAGAGGGAGAGACAGAGAGAGAGAGAGAGAGAGAGAGAGCACCCTGCATTGTATGGGAAGAGAGAAGGTCCATTCCATGGGTGTTTCTCCTTTACACCTTGGATCCTGAGCCCTTCTTTATTTTGCAGCTTCTTGAATATCCTTGAGGCTGAAATATTCATGTGATTTCCCAGACAAAGGCAGCAACTACACCGGCATGTCACTTAACCTGATAGAAGTCAGATGATGGTCTTCAGATGAGTCGGGGAGATGCTGAAAGGTTAAAAGTTGAAATTACATGCATAAAACAAATGCTTCCCAGCATTCTACTGAAAGAGGCGCTGAATACACTATTCATGTTAAAATGCAGTTATGATTACTGCTGGGGAGCCGCCCTTCAACAGTGGCAGTGTGCCATAAAAAGGAAAATTCATGTGTTCTTGAATTGTTTGGACCCATATAGATTGTGTTTCATAGTGTGTCATCAGATATGTAATTTTAAATACACACTGCCTTCCTCTGTTCACAGGATCACAAAGAAAATCCTAGTGGCACATCCACATCAGCCCACAATCCTAGTCTATCATTGACAATTTAGCAGTGTCAACTTTCTGAAAGGAAATCACTTTCTTGTTCTTTCCAAGCAATACATTTACGTTCACACTCTAATCCAGATAGACTTAAAATTATTGCAACAGTAGAATACACTTAGACTCACATTTGCTGGTATTTTTTATGACAAAGCTTCAGTGATTTCTGAATGCAGATTCAAGATGTGTGAACAAAAGAGCTCTAGCTACACATTAATGACGATGACATGGAATGGGAAATGACCAGTGGATAATGTAAAACAGAGGTGCAATGAACAAAATCAGCCAAAAAGACAATGTCAGGCATTTTCTTTTAATTTTTTTCAGACTCCAGAGCAGAGCAAGCAACATGGTATGAGCAGTTGTATGGTGCTAGACCATGGTGTCAGCAAACTTCACTTTGTCTGTTCCAATTTGGGTTCATGTAGCTGCAACATTGTGAATAATACACTACTTGGACGTTGTATAGATTGCAAGTGGGAAGGTCAGTGTGCCTGCACTCAGAGAGCGCAGACCTCCGCCAAGGCCAATTGCTTGTTCGTGAGGCTTGTTCGTGAGGCTTGTTCGTGAGGCTTTTTCGTGAGTCAAATCCGGATCCGCTCCAAAATTTAATGGGTTCTTCCTTGGCCCATGCTACACCCTTCCACGAAGTTTCATGAAATTTGGGCCAGTAGTTTTTCCGTAATCCTGCTGACAAACAGACAAACAAACAAACAAACAAACGGCACTGAATACATAACCTCCTTGGTGGAGGTAACAACTCACAATTTTGACAATTAAAACAAACAAAAAAAAGAATGTATTAAGACATTTCTGAGGGGATCTGTTCATTAAAATATTGCTCTATAAAAGCCTTATGTGGCAGAGAAAAGGAAGCATAGCCCTAACTGCAGGGAGTTTCTCTTTGTTGATGCAGGCCTCAGGCATAAGCCTTTCTGCTGCAGTCAGCCTGCCAGCTACATCTCAGGACCAAAGCTGTTTTTCAGAGCGGCTGGCCATTGCTGGGAAGAGGCTGTGTACTAAATACTCTGACAGCATTGCATCTTTGGTGTATTCTCAGTGGGCTGCACCTGCATGTTTACCACATTGTTGCTGGGTGACATGTCACTTTCGCTTCTATCTGACATCTGCTTCTGAGAGACACTGCGCTAGATTTCTGTGGGGTAAGGAAAAGAGAAAGACCACGGAGACTGGCTGTTAACATAAAACACGGAGAAAAACTATTACTGGCATGCAACTATCTCTGTTAAGACGAGCTTTATCTTTGTATTGTCCCAGTCAATTATTCCCCGAGCAACAGGAGCCTTATTTAATGTAATCACCAGATAGAATCTGATAGGCTCCCATTTAAACATTTATTGTTTGACTGCACTCCATTGTGCAGAAACCAAAGGGACTGGCTGAGTCCATAGCAGAGCTCAGCTGCAGATCTTCATTGCTGTCACGTCCTGCTACAGGAACTGTGAGGATCCAGCCTACCAAGGCCACATCTCTGATTAGCCATTTGTGGTGCATAATCAGCAGTCATCCCAATCAGGCTGATCACTGTCACTCCTGTGTCAATATGATATGCACTGCTCACAAATTCATATTAAAATGTACCTTACCAGACATATAATCCTAAGAAATAATCTAAATAAGCCATTTAACAAAGCAAGCCTGGAGCAATAATTATACAGAGGAAAAGCTTCATCTAAATTGATGAGGTGGAGTCCCTACATGGAGGAGAACTCACCAGTGAGAATGGCCTGCAAAGCTGTCTCCACTTTAGTGAAATCCACAGCTGAGGTCTCAAGAAATGGAAGACTATTTTTCTCTATGCGACAGAAAGAACATTAAATTATTCCAGTTGCTGTCATTTTAACCACAATTATGCAAGCCCTCAAGGCTGAAAAAAACCCAACTGTCCCTGACATAATAACACAGAGACAGACATTTCTTAACACTAGAACTGTCAAGATTATATAACCTCCCAACCACCAAGTCTCATTTATCCTCTGCAATTAATTGCATTGGTCTGAAAAATTGCAATAAAAATTGTACTTCAGCAAGTCATGTCTAAAAGAATCCAGATATATCATGTGTAATCATAAAAACTTATCTGCCAAGGAAAGCCAAATTTCAAGTGCTGAAAAAAATCCCCCCAGACATTACTCTTACCTAAAATAAAAAAGTAATATTGATTTTATTGTCATTTTGTGGTATTTAGGATAAGAGAAATATGCATTCAGAGAAACATTTCAGACTGGGGATACACTTTATAATAACGTGTTGTGTCTCACCTGCAACTGCCCATGCTTCATCTGTGTTAAGTGCCCTGAGATGACGCAGGTTGCTTTTATTGCCCAGCAGCATGATGATAATATTGCTGTCAGCAGGGTCCCTGAGCTCCTTGAGCCAGCGCTCCAGGTTCTCATAGGTCAGGTGCTTAGCGATGTCATACACACACACAGCACACAGCCCCACGGCGCCACCTGACGAGATGAAACCGACAGGGAGATAAGTGGCATGATAAATGCACAGGGGCGTAGCCATCATTTCAGAAGCAAGGGGGGACAGATTTAATTCGGGACAGTTTTTAGCAGCTTTGCAGAATGATCCCGTCCCATTCGGTTTTTAAACTTGAACCAAGAGGAGTTGAATAATTCATGGTCTGGCGGCAGGCATCAACTCCAACTCGGTCACCATCGTCCCTGTCGTCATCGAGGTTGTCACAGGAAGGACACCTGGTGCAGGAATGTCAGCACCGTCTCGGTCACCATGGGCAACAACTACCATTGGAGGCGAGAAGGAGGGAGGAGGAGTTGGGGACCACAAAGGATGCTGATAGGCCTACTGCCCAGCCGCAGCCACAACCTGAAATAAAAAGATAAAGGACACAAACTCAGTACAGCAGATAATCTCATTTGCTTACTCCCACAAACAGACTCGACCAACATGAACAGGTGCACACAGACCGGGAAAACAAGACACACAAACTAAATTCCCATCGGCAGGAACCTGAAGCACTGCTAACTAGTATGAAGAGACTGAATCACTCCCAGAAATTGTGCAAAGCTAAGGTTCACCAAAAGATAGTGAAATAAAATGACTTTAAAGACCTCTGAAAAACCTGAAAAAGTATATCATTGTGTTTCATTTGGAAAACTCTGATAATACAAGAGCGGGAGTCCCATTAACGGTTCTGCAGTGTGTTCGTTTGACAGAGGTCCTTTACAGTACAACCTGTATCAAACCTAGTCATACGTTTTATATATTAAGCATAATTGCATTTGATAAAAGTTTGGCTTGACAGTAATTTCTAATGCTTTGACAGAGAACAGGTTAAAGCAAAATTTCCTAAAATGCACTAGTAGTCACTAAAAATTTACAATTTTTAGTCACTATTCTGCCAGCTACTACTCACTATTGTAATTTGTCTCGTTGATTTATAATAAGAACTATTTTAATAAGTAACTTAATAGATAACTTAATAAGTACTTTAATATGTAGGCTTACAAGTCAATAATTCGTTTTTTACTAGCCTAGTCACTTTTCTATTTTTACTAGTAACAATTTGATAAATGCTACTCGTTTTACAGTTACAACTGACTAATTTCATTTTTACTACTACTTAGGCACTAGTCACTAAGAATGAGGCACTATTTTGTAGCACTAGTCACAAAAAATGTATGCACTAGTAGGCTACTTTTTTTTAGTCACTAGCAATATTTTGCCTGCCACTAGTCCCAGTAAATTTACTACAGAATAGAGAGTAGGCTAGTTCTCTAATTTTGCTAGTAGTTTAAAGTTATTGATATTAACTATTCACATTTATTTTCACTATCTGAATCAGCCCTTGTCTCTAATCCAATTCTACTAGTGCTTAGGGAATAAATGACAAAACAGACAAAACAAAACACCCGATTGTGAGTTGTGGGTAGCTGAGGCGGGCGGGGCTTCACTACACTTTGAGGCAAAGAACAGAATTCTGTAATCAACCTGACTGTGGAATCGAACGAATTGAGCATCCATCAAATTAGCGGAGTGTGACAAATCACATTACCGACGTCATGGTTAGTTGCAAGGTCCTTATAATTTGAGTTGTTAACTTTAAGGTACCTTTAAATAAGTAATGGCAAGTCATCTCTGGTACCCTCTTGGACAGCTCGTGTACAGCAGCTACTCCAGTTTAGTTTAGCTGGTGTCGTCGCTTTAGCTAGCTAGCTAGCAGCGGCACACAACGAACGCGGCCCATATCGGTTTGTTGAGTCGAATCGTTTTTCTGTGAACCCCCTTTTCAATCGTTCGGACTATTTTAGAAACTACTTCAGTTGTGCTTCAACATGTGTGTCACTCACTGTTTAACCCGTGCGGTAATGTGTAGGGTTCCATGGTGTAATGGTTAGCACTCTGGACTCTGAATCCAGCGATCCGAGTTCAAATCTCGGTGGGACCTGTGTTTTCACTAGCAAGTGCAGGATGAGTGGTGCGAGCGACAGTATGTGAAACGAGAGGGGTCTTGTAAATTAAACTGTTCCAGCAAATTCTCACATCATCCTGTATTATCAGAGGTGGTCCCCAGGATAATAATAATACCAGCATGTAGTGCGGTTATCGTTTGTAACCTCATATACACCCAGACCTGGCGGTAAGGGATTATATACATGTTAGAGCAGACCAAGTCCAAGTACATCAGAGCACAGAATAACCACAGCACACCCAGGACGTTTTATGTTTTCTTGTTTTTTTTGTTCTTCTAAACTCCCTTTCCCTTGTGTCACTGCCACATCTTTGTGCCAGTATGGAGAAAATCTGTACAGTTTATGTACATATTATATACAGCATGATGCTGTCAAACGAGATATTTAGGTCGTTAAGTTAGTTAACAGGGGTAACTAATACTACACCTGCTTGTCCTGTTTGTTAAAAGCCATTTCCCCATTTGTTGAAGAAATAAATTTGGTTCTTCTTACTGTGTATAACTTTGCAGGCCACCGCCATGTCTGTGGATTGGGGAATGTTAACCTGACTACATAACTGCATTTTTTCACTTGCAGGTGAGAGCTGGCCTTTCATTACAGTAGGGCTTTAAAATGACTCATCAGGACACAAGCTGTGACTGTGGATGCTCTGTTATTCCCTCTAACAGCAGCAAAGCATTATTCACAAGCCGTCATCACACAGTGTCATCTTTAGACTCTCATTTTAATTTGACATAGTGTGCACAGGGGCTGACTGTGACTTTGATAGTTTGTTTTTGATCCTGTTATGCTGAGCTCATGACTTAATTATTGCACAGACATCAAACATTGCTTTCTTGAGATCGCAACATAATTATTTTATATCAGTGTAACAAATTCATGTTGAGGTCACAACCTCATTGTCTCAAATTCACACTAGTTTGCAGTTAGCTTATGCTATAGAAATGGAATGACAGATGGAGGAGAGATTGTGACTGATCATCATATCAGTCTTAATCATAATCACTTTTGATATAATCTTTTAAGTGGAATCATGTATAAACTACATTCATAGTGTAATGTGATACTTCATCGATGCCCATAGGGAAATTCCCTTTCGTTGGCCCCACCTCTACAGGGAGGTCAGAGTTCAGAGGTCAGGGTCAGCTACAAGACAACATCCCTGGAGCTGGTAGGGATTCACTGTCTTGCTCAAGGACACTTCAGCGGGATGGATGTTTGCAGACATAGGGACTTGACTTCAAATTGTAGGCTATTCATTTTCCCATCAAATTTGGCTACTTTTCAACTGTGCTACCATTATCCCAGTAACTATGAATGTGATCCTTAACTGTGACACCACAAAAGTTTGTGCACTACCCATGGTTTATGTAAAGATAATGGAATAATTAAGTCATAATCTTGACAAAAAAAAAAGTGTTATGTTGAGATCACATGAAATAAGTAAGTAGTGATTGTGACATAATGAAAGAGAAGAAAATTATTTCTAAACACAACAGCTGTCAGCTAATCTTCTCACACCTTTTGAGTTCTTGTTCCAGGCAGTTCTTTCAAAACACGGTAAATTTGGAAGCTCCTTCTGAAGCCCTCCCGTAAAATTGTACACCAGAGCAAGTGGGATACGGGGTCAGTAGAATGGAAACCTCACAAATCGGATTCCCACAACTTTGCTGCTTCTGTGAGTCCCAGTCTTGTTAATAAAGACATAACTCTCATTTGAAATGAACTTGACTTAGATCCTGTAGAGAATGGTTATACTCAAGTTGTTATTATCAAATGTGCCCACTTGGTGGTGTCACATCATATAGATAGATATTCCTCACGTTTGGTACTTAATTTGAAAGAAAATAGATTGCTCTGCTTAACATATACAGTATATTGATGAGATGTGTATGTTTGCAGAGCAACCAGCACATTGACCTTTAAATATAGAGAGATAGCTGTGGAGAAGTCCATGCATCCCTGCAAGGACACACAGGAGTAAACAGGCAACACTGCTGCTACTGCAACAAGACATTTTGTGAATACATAACAATAAAATGCTGTTCTGTGCTCAAAACAGAAAACCTATAAAGAATATGAAAATTGTTTGAATTCATGTACATTTTGTTGAACCTTGCCACAAGTTCAGTGGACACCTGTATCTAATCCGGGTCATCAGGCAACATCTCAGTGTGACATATGATATAATTTCTTAATTTCTATACAAACATTCTGGACTTGAAGAACAAACTTTTCATCTGTGTATGATTCATTTCACAGAGACAGACATAAACCCACTGTGGCACCGTCTGCTGTTGGTGAGTATGCAATCTATTTATCAAGTAGCGGTTCAGACTCTCCTGGTAATCTCTTCAATTCATATTGTTTTAATCCAGCTGGAGCGTCTCAAATGAAATAGAACAGAAAGTCGTTTTTTTTTTTAGGTTTTATTTATTCGCACCATGAAAGGAAAAACAATAAAGACAATACAAAACAAAAAAAGGGCATGTGCCGGAGAGATTTGAAAACAAAGTGGGCTTATAAAAGTACCTCACTGATAAAATACAATTATTTGATGTATACAATGGAAACAACAATAACCAAAAACCAAAGGAGTTGGATGTGCTATCTAAAAATGGTGAAAGTATCAAAACGCACGGTCGCCAACTAAATCCACACAATCCATATTAAGCGAGCCTCTAAATGAGCCATTTGGACTTCCGTAACTTTGTGGCATCACAAAAGTTCGCTCATTATCATTTTTGAATGATTCAAATGAATATTGGCAGGATGACAGCGTAGGACAAATATGAATATGACATTCATATTTTGCACTGGGTGTGTAGAAAACCAGACGTCCATTTTTGATGATGGAATAGCAAATAAACTGTCCCACATGGCCTCCACTTTCCCTCGCTCCCGCTTCTTCTCCACTCCACTCCTCCCCTCGTCTCCTCCAAGTTACTCCCTGTAGGACAGGAGTGGTAATGAAGGAAGGGAGGGAGGAGGAGTGAAAAAGCTTTGGGATACACAATCTGCAGAAGAGAAACCCCCATTGAAGCCGTTGCTCTGTAGACAGTGACACAATCAGACCCTACTGGGGCCTGAGTCAATCTGGCCGAGTCAATCAGACACACATGAGAGCAATCAGCCTGTGATTTGGTGCCATCCCTCATTAAAGCAAAAGCTCCCCAGCTACTCACATCACGCAATCACTCAATCACTGAAGTATTACTATATTTCATAATTCACTTAGCCTACAGGTTTTTTTTTACTTAGCAAGTAAAGGTGAAATTGTTAAATGAGAAATTAGTGAGTGAGTTTAAATAAATTAAAATGATGATTTTAGTGTTAATGAAGCTAACAGTGAATGGACTAGCGATTATCTTATTTAAAGGGCACCCACTCCCAAGGTTAAGGTCAGCCTCCAAGAACACAGGTGCCCTAGGATCACATACTAAACGTAAATAGGAATAGAGTTGTGGAGCCAACATGGCTGCCACTGAAAACTATTGGCCCGAATGCCCAAAGAGCTTTAAAATACCATATGCTGTATCTGATATTTAATGGGCTTTTTTATATTTTATCTGTACCAATGGGTAAAAGGTCAGCAATTGGGACATTAGAATGATGAAAAAAAGACAAAACAAACAAGCAAATAAAAAACACGGAGAGTGGGGTGGGGGGACCATTCATCCCACTCTCCCTGTTTTTGTTTGTTTTTGTTTTTCCATCTTACTTGTTTTTTCATCTAAAGTAATCTCCTAATTACTGTCATTTAACCCCTTGGTAAGGGTGATACCATGTCTGCACTTTGAGATGAAGAAAAAAATGTATGATGGTGTGAATGTTGATTCTCATGACCTGTGATACCTAAACAAACAAATACGGAACAAAACTGCATGTCAATCCAGTGCAGATACCACTATATGAAAATTATAGAATTACATAAGGATGACACTGGAAATACATTAAGATTGTTTAAAAAATAGCCTGTTTAAGATTTCTGTGTGTGACTCTTATGGGAAGTAGACCTGTGTCCAAAGAGGCTTATTTGTCAGTTTCCACTAAACTGTGCATATTGATAATGACCACACAAGGGCAGCAGAGGGCAAGTGAGCTGGTTATCACCACCTGACTTCTGACAATCTTCTGTACCAAAGGAGTTCTGCTCTTTTTTAGGATCTTTTCTATAACTGGCTGTCAAACTTTTTTTGTGCCGTATGTCAATTATATGAATATATACTGACTATACTAATAATCAGGTCCAATACCGGCAGCAGTCCAGGTCTGAGCAAAACACACTTTGTTGAATATATTTGTTTGTTTTATGCCTATATGGTCTGTGACATCTAACAACCAGGTACAAGTTCCTGCTGCATTAGATTTAAATAAATTTAGCTTACAGTGGGTGGAAAAATATTCTGTCTAGCGAGCCTATAAGATGCCAGAAGATATCTGTTTCCATTAACCTCTAGGTGATTTCACAACTATGTTTTTCCTGGCACAAAACTAGATATTAAGAAACTTGCTAGGCCTGAATCTTGTGAACTTTGTGATTCACAATGTATGTAGCATTGTGAACATATCTATTTATATAAATACTCAAAATCATTACTGTTGTTTGATTGGACCATTTTATACCCACATTGTCATATTGAAAGTAGGCTAAAAGTCAAGCCATTCATTTAACATCACGAAATCACCTAGAGTATACATAAATCTGCTAGTGTTTCCACAATCAAAATATTTAATTGCAAAACTCTATGTAGCTGTTTTGGTAGAAAAGAAATGATAATGATCATGGCTCAATATCTCAAAAGTGTGGAAGATATCATTACCTTAAAGGATCGTATTTTATCTGGAAACATCTTTAGACCCTGTAATATTCTACAGAGAGTTTTATTCTCATGACAGCATTTTTTTCCCCCCAAATATTGAATATTTGTTAATTTTGTCATAGCACTATTATTATTATTATTATTATAAACATTGTAGGGACTAACGGAAATATATTTTTTCTTTATTTGTCCTATGTGCAGTGGTCCAAGCCTGAGCATAATTAAAAGTAACAACAAAAAATGTAGCCTACCTCACCCCACAATATGAAGACGTTATTTCATTGTCAGAGCTGCCAGCGTTGTGTCACCAGTGACGTCGGTGGGGTTTGTAAGCGGTCACGTGAGCCGCGCAGGTCTGGATAAAGCGCTTCTCGGGCCAAGTGTAGGGCTGTACTGCCTGTTCCGATGCGTCTGTTCGACTGAGCGCTATTTTATTTTCTTTTTATAATAACAAATGTAGAAAAAAATCAACGAACCAAAAACTAGGAGATTAACATTTCATTTGAAGTGAGATCTGGGTATATTTCGACAGATATTCGACAGATCATCTTAACAACCGTCGTGATCCAGAGATGTGAGTATTTTCTGATTTAGAATAAATAGAAACGTAGTTTACACATTCAATCTTTTTAGTTATGGTCGTTTTTATTTTTTGCATTTAGAGATTTGTTGATCGTTTGCTATTTGTGGTGATGTCTTTGTTAGAATACTGGATGAATTCAATTATTATTTTTGTGTTGGATGTCTTGATTAAGATAAAAAAAAAAAAAAGATAATTGATTGCACTATAGATAATATTCTTGCTGTCCAGATTTATGTGTGTTAGGAGTAATTTATAATGCTTCACCGTGCCCATCGTAGCCTGTGTGTGAACCACTATGTTTACAGTGAGCCCATTGGTTACAACGAAGTCATATGGAAGGTTATTCCCCTTTAGATGCTCCATAAGATGGCTTCTTCTAGGTGGACGTAAGAGAAAACCCGTATACTATATTACAGCGACTGGTCTAATGTGTGTTTGAGAGTTATGGGCCATTACCGATTGATATATAAGATGGTAGACCAACTAATGCCAATGTACGAATTGCAAGCATTGATTTAGGCTCGTTGGGATCCTTTCAGTGGTAATTGTGTTTTTCTATGTCCAGCAGCACTTGGTTAGAGTATTTTCCCCTCGCTCCATTCCAATGGGGTGAGTGTGGTTTCCTCATCAAGTAGGGTCCCTCCTGTCAAACACAAGGAATGCCTGCGTGTTAAATGGCTGAGAAGAGGGTGAGGGCTGCCTTCATGGCAAAGAGGGAACAGATGCTGAGTGAAATGTTTTGGTGTTCCCTCCCAGATCAGACTGCCCATCCTCCCCAGCCCCCTGCTGTTCACACAGTCCTCTAATCCCTGCCACAGCCCAGTGGCTGCCTGCTACACAGCCTCATTCCCATTAGCCACTGTCTCTTGGGCCATATTATACCTACACTGTCATGCTGAAAGCAAAGGTCAAAGGCCTTCATTTCACATCACAAAATCACATTACAGTATATACTGAAAGGACTGCTTGTGTCAATACATTTGAAAGGTTTAATGGCTGTTTGAGGAAAAATGTTGCAAAAATGTTATGTTGCTCCTTGCACAATACATAAAAAGCATGGAAGATATTCTCTACCATTGAGACAGCTGCTGTTATAATAAAAAAAATCCATAGTGAGTTTTATTCTTATGCCAGCCATCATTTTGATTCTTTTTTTTTTCAAATGTTTAAACTTTGAACAACACAGTTTCCATTATTTGTATTTTTTGTTGAACAAATTATTGACTATGCGTCATCACTTAAGAGTTGACAGTTAGAGGTGACTCATCAAAATAGTAGTGGATGTGAATAGGGAAGTTTTTATTTGAGGACGTAAAACACTTTGAAATCGCTGTTGAGAAACAGGCTTGTTAGCTGGTCAGAGGATATCCGCTCTCTCCTTATTTGTTCTGTTTTGTGAAGAAAGACTCAGTTCTATGATGAATGAAAAGATTGCAGTTTCTGGGAAGTTTCTGAGTCACTGACTTCTAGTCTTGAACTTCCATATGTTGCCTTTAATTTGATATGATAATAAGATAGTAAAAATCATGTGGAAAAACAAACATGGACCCATACTGAGCCGAGCACATCATTGGTAATGACACAGCTCATTAGTAGACTTGTTCTTAACCTGAACAATGTTCTCATCTCTTTTTAGTATCTGTGTGAGAAATGTTCAGTCATGTTCAGTTACAATGTTGTTGCTATGGCGAGGATTAGATATAATTTTAGGTCTGTGCTTCCTGTTGAGGGGGAGGAATAGACGCAGTGGATGCCGTGTTATAGCTGGAATTGGAGATTACATCTATATTTAATCCTAAATCTTCCAGGTATTAGGCAACACATCTGCCGTCCCATCAGCTATATATTTAGCAGTAATTTGAAGGTGAATGTGTGGCTAAGAGCGGGTATTAAGCGGTGTGTCACATTAAAGGAGAGGTGTATCTGCTTAAGAGAATAATTTAGGCCTTGCTTTTTTTTTGCTATTACGCCACTGAAGACGGTGCGTTGTAAACAGAGATCACAATGGAAATATTCCTCTGAGATTTACAGCGTTGTTTCATTCCTCTATGTTTACATTGTCACTGTGTTTGGTGTTATCTCAGCAGCCTGGTGGAAGCTTTTACAGTGACGATGGAAATCTTGTGAACCCTCTGTGTTTTGGATCACATTCAAAATTATACTTGACCATCATATCTTCTGTTGTAGATAAAAAATAGTTTAAACTTTAGCTATTATTTGACATTTGACATTTGACATATTACATGACTTTATAGTCATGTAATATGTCCAATAATAGCTAAAGTTTAAACTATTTTCATTGTCTACTCGACAAAAAGGATTTAGTGCCACTTGTAGAGAAGGCCAGTTAAGCCCTAGTTTAGTAGTTGTGGTATAAGGTGGACAAGATCTCAGTTGTTCACAGCCTGAGATCTCATCTGACTCGCAAGGCTTCTAGGAATAGCTTAAAATTTCCTTTAATAGTCAGAACAAAATCTTTCTGAGAAGAGTCAATGTGTGTCTTACAATGAGTCAGTAGGTATTCAGCACTCCAGTAAGGCATGACATGCAGGTTCGGTTCAATATTTGAATCAATTATGAGAACCTGAGTGAACAAAAGACCGCAAAAGGATAATAAATAATTCATAAGTGCGTTTGCTATCATAATTTTCCTTTTGAACAAAACCCACTATTAAAGAACTGAAGGAGATAGCTAGAGCAGCAAAAGCTGGACAACTTTTAGCTATTTGGCTTGCCGAGTCATTCTTTGAGTCATTCAGTTAGCCAACAATGCACTCAACACTCTTGTACAGTACTGTTAAGCTGAATCAAAACATCATAAGACCATAAACAACTTTGCAATAACAATGCATTAGTCCAGTCATAATTTGTGGGGGAAAAAAAGATTGTCACTCCCACTGATTTACAGGTACAGCAGATAGGGCATAAAACAGGACGTCTATCTGACTGAATTCCTCGGCAAATTGTTTTTATTTTTGGTCGGCCAGTGATTTCTGGTAGGCTCGGATACTGTAGCCAAGTAACTCAAGATAACTGTTTTTTGATGTCCAGCTGATCAGTTACAGATGGTTGAATCATTCCCACAGCATGACTATGTAAATGCTGCAGTGTGCTTACTATGCAGTACTGTACTGTTTCCATGTCTTCATGTTAGCTAACATGTTAGTTTCATTCCCTAAGCCTATAAGCAGTGCTTTGGTTTTTGTCCTATCACTCTGCCATGTGGGGGAACGGCATACGGAGCCATTAGCCTTGAAGCCAGTGGAGGCCAAAGTTTTAAGTGGGTGAGATATGGACACCGCTTCTTGTATGCCATGGTTCCTAGCAGTGACACGTCCAGAAGAGAGGAGGCGATAGCTTAATGCTAACTTCCTCATATCCCAGTGGGGAAATAATAGGCAGCTGTTTATCAGTTTGCTGGTGAGTGTGGAGGAACTGCTGAGAGAGATAAAGCAGGCCCTTTAACTAACTCACACTAAGCTTGCCCAGCACGGAGAGGGCTCCCCCAGTACCATGCTTTGTAATAAAGCTGACTCACAGGCACTCCCTCTCCGCTTTCTATTTCATGACACTGTTGAGCACTGCTGAATATATGGTGTCTGAATATTACTCTGTAAGAGCTCTGCAAAAGCTTTTTGCTGCAGTACAGCGCAGTCTCTCCGTTTCGTGGTTATGGTACTTTTCCTTTCAACACATGCTCTGACTTTTTTTTTTCTTTTTTTTTTAAAGGCATGTGTTTTATTCTACATAATCGGTCATGGCATATAGCAAGGTCATGGTCTTAAGCACTCCCATATTTTGTGATGAAATATGGTGTTTTTGCAGACAGGAATGCATTCTAACTACTTCCAGATGCTCTCATTATATAGTGTTCTTTTTTTTCTTCAGTGGAGTGTATGTAATGTAGGTGATGTCTATTTTAGATGCTGTGTGGCATACATTCAGTCTGACAATTAGTAAAGCAAGTCTAGTGAGTGAGTTTTAAAGAGTAATTTAAAAGGTGATACTGATGTATCCGGCCTAGGCTCCTCAGGCAGGTCATTCCCTGCTGGCAAAGGATTCTTCTCTTGTTTTCAATCTAGACTATACCCAGCAATTTGATGACAACGCATAACTGAAGCTCTTCCTCTTCCCTCCCCCTCTCTCCCTCGCTACCTTCCAGCCCACAGTGTGGGAATGGGAAATGATGGAGGATAAAGGGCCTCGTGTTGCTGACTACTTTGTGGTCGCCGGACTAACGGATTCGTCCAAGCCTCTGGAGGACGAGCTCCATTTCGACGACGCCTGCCCTAGGTCTGCTAAGCCCAAAGCCCCCATCACCGATGTAGCGGTGGTGATCCGCTCCCTGGGTGAAGAGGTACCCCAGGGCTTCACGTGTGTGGACAGCACCCCCTCAGGCCTCTCTGCAGAGCTCAATGGAGCCACCCTCAGAGGCCCACAGATCTTCCTGTGCTTCAAGCGAGGCAGAGATAAGCCTCCACTGACGGATCTTGGGTGAGTAGTAATCCTCAGTCACTGACCCTTTACTCACCCAGCGGCACTAATCACTTCCCTGTCTTGGGTCACTGTACAGTAATCTACTTTTATACACATCCACTGGTTTGACCTCCCTGCTGGGGATATATTATTAAGACTCCCCAGTCACTTAATGCTGAGCCTGTGCAGCCATAATCACTAAATGGTTATTTTTAAGCGTGGTTTGTTTCAATTGTGAATTTCATATTAAAAGCCACCCCAACCCTGCCTTGTATCTCAGGGTTCTGTATGAGTGGAAAGAAAAGCTGAAGTCTGGATGTCACATAGTCCAGACCACACCCTCAGGTCGCCCTGCCAACATTAGCAGCTCATCCTCCCAGCGCATCTACATCACGTACCGCCGTGCCCCGCAGAGCCAGCCCCACACTTCACTGGCTGTCACTGATGTCTGCGTCATCATCCCAGGCAAAGGGGAGACACCACCTCATACCTTCTGCAAGGTGGACAAGAACCTCAACAGCAGCATGGTGAGATAAAGCTCTAAGAACACTGTAGTATCTTTATTGTATCTGCACAAATAACAATTCATGTTTTCTCTAAACTCTGATGGTCTATGTCTTTTCCCATGTTGCAGTGGGGATCCTCAGTCTACCTATGTTACAAGAAGTCTCTGGCTAAAGCCAACACAATTGCATACAAAGCAGGTAAAGCACTGTATAGAATTTGTATTTTGAGTTAAGCTTAATTTAGAGTAACCTGATTGTAAATATGTCACTACCATTTAGAATAGAATAGAATAGAACTGTATTGTCCACCATAGTGGAAATTTGCCTTTGGCTTCACAGGTTGGTTAAAATGTGACATAATACAATAAATAAAATACAATAAAATACAATACCGCACACAAAAAACAATAGACATAGCCAACAATATCAAAACAATGAGCAATGAAGAATAATGGAGTTTCGTTTAGTTTTAGGTCTTCTTGTTGCCTGTAAGTCAAGGATCGTATTTTGAACAGGCAGCGGAGTTGAAGACTGTGTTAGACAGTGTTGTGTGTATTTGTGTGCAGGTCTGCTGTGCAGGTACCCTGAGGAGGACTACGAGTCCTTCCCACTGCCCGAGTCTGTGCCTATGTTCTGCCTGCCCATGGGGGCGACCATCGAGTGCTGGCCAGCTCACACCAAACACTCCCTCCCAGTCTTTTCCACATTTGTACTGACAGGGGCCTCTGGAGAAAAGGTAGAACCACCTACTTACATTGGCTTTAGCAATAAATATGTTCTTTTGCTTAATCTTTTTCACTCTGCCATGTCCAAGTTGCACTCTTTATCTAATTTCTCTTTGTATCACACAAACACACAGAAACCTACAATTATGGACACACACACAAACACACACACACACACACACACATGACCCATATTGCAAAGGAAATCCCCACTGTTTACAGACTTCAGGGAATGGTTTCCTGCAAGTCACATCATCATTAATTAAGCGGTTGCCCCAAAGTTAGTTTCAGTTTTTGTATCCATAATACACAACGTTCCACTTTTGCTTCATTTCAGCCACCTACTCTCTCTCTGTCTCTCTCTGTCTATCTCTCTGTCTCTCTCTCTCTCTATCTCTCTCTCTCTCTCTCTGTCTATCTCTCCCTCCCTCTCTCTCTCTCTCTCCCTCTCTCTCTCTCTCTCTCTCTCTCTCTCCCTCTCTGTGCTATAGCAATTGTCCTTTCTGGATTAGTTTGTTGATGAACTGCAGTAGTATTTCTAAGAATAACAGACAATCTTAATCAACTTCTAAATGCTGACTGGAATCAGAAATGATCTGACGTCTGCATTTGGAATACTAAAAGGTTGTTACCCTTTGAAAGCAATGCAGCATAAAAGGAATTTTTGCAGTTGATCTTTTGAATAATGGATAGCTCATCCACCACTTAGGCTGGTGCACAATTCTTAAATGCAGAATGCCTCAGTGCACACTGCTTCTTCCCCGCAACCTCTAGTCTCCTGGCTATTCTCCTGGCACTGTCACGCCTGGCATGTTTTTTTTTATTTATGTATGAGGAAGGACTTCAAAGCACTGAGTATATTTTAGCTGCCCCATTTTAGCTGCTTTATTTTGATGAAAATTCCCTTCTGGAGAAGCCATAACATCATATTGTCCAAATAAAGTACTTCATTGCTTTCGAAGTATGTATCACTGTTGTGGTTTGTGTCTTCCCAATGTTTGCATCAGGATGTTGCCATGTCTTTTTGTGTGTGTGCATGCTAGGGATGGGACAATATATCAAAATTCACTATAGCACAGTACAAAAATGTGACAATACATATCGTGGGGCAGAAAAATGAATCGTTATATTAGCTACATTTCACTCTGCTGTAGTAACCACAAATGAGACGGCTTGCCCATCACAATTTCACAAGCTCTCTATCAAAATTATATTATTTGCACTTTGTAATGACATTTTTAAATTGTTGTTTACCTTCTAGCAAGCCAATGCCGTTGCTAGAAAGATTTGTGATTCAGAAATAAACTAATACATGCCTTTGTGTTGTTTCTTTATGTTGATAATCACACTTATATTGTGCTCATTTCTTGTGCAGGTGTATGGTGCAGCCATCCAGTTCTATGAGCCGTACTCAGAGGAGAGTTTGACTGAGCGACAGCGCTCTCAGCTGGGCCTCCAAAGCTCTGATCTTGGACCTGATGGCTCCAGGAGTGTCCACAGCAACAAGAGCGTCTGCCTGCTCTCCCACTGGCCCTTCTTCCAGTCCTTCAGGAGCTTTCTCACTTTCCTCTACCGATACTCTATCTCTGGGCCACATGCACTGCCTATTGAAAAGTGAGCAGTGTTTTACGGATTCATTTTTAGTGTGTTTGTTGAGGTCTGTGGGACACTCTGCCTCAAAGATGGTTTAGTCATGGTCTTGGCCTCACATTTTAGGAATCTGTTCTTTTTTTTTAATCCACAGGCACATCTCTCACTTCATGCAGACTGTCCCATTCCCCTCCACTCAGAGACCACGCATCCTTGTGCAGGTAAGCTTGAAACTTACCAAATAGTGATGGCTCCAATTCTGGAGCCATCACTATTTGGGTTGACATGACGTGTATTTCCATACACTGTACACTGTAGCCGTGAAGCTCATTCCTCCACCCACTGATGCTTTGATCAGTACTGTGTGTAAAACCAGCACTCTCCTGTGTGTCTTTCACAGTTGTCTCCACATGACAGCCTGATACTGAGCCAGCCTGTGTCCTCTCCACTGCCTCTCAGGTACTGAAACATCAGTGGACTGCAAAACTATACCATGACAACATATTTGCTACTATCTTGTTTTGGACCCATTTGTTTATTTGTGTGTGTTTGTGTGTGTGTGTGGTAGTGGTGGAAGCCTCTCCACGTTACTACTGAATCTAGGCCCTAAGAACGCAGCCACCCTGTTGGTGCTGGCTGTCACTGAGCACAAGATCCTGGTTCACTCCCTCCGCCCAGCTGTACTGACCAGTGTTACAGAGGCCCTTGTGTCTGTAAGTCTCACTTTTCTTTACGGCAATAACACTTTATTGTGATTATTACTAGGATGTTGATGCACTATGTAAGAAGCAGAGCTGAGGCATCACCAAAGCACCCATAATCACAGTAAAGAACACTCTTCTCGGTTATTTCTACCTCTGAAAAATGTTCTTCAAAGTAGTGTGCATATATAATATTAAAAAAGAGGAGAAAGGAAGAAAGATTGCTACCTAGCTCTTTGTGTCAGATCAGCTACATCTCTTCTGTGGTCGCCGTACTGTATGTATTGGATCTTATCGATGCATTGCACTGATGGAACTGTCTCCACCCTTTCAGATGATCTTCCCCTTCCACTGGCCGTGCCCCTACATCCCTCTGTGCCCCCTGGCCCTGGCTGATGTCCTCAGTGCACCATGTCCATTCATTGTGGGTGTGGACTCCCGATACTTTGACCTGTACGTTCCCCCAGCTGACATCAGCTGTGTGGACTTGGACACCAACACCATCTCCCAGTGAGTGACCTCTGACCTCAGCCGCTCTGTGATTGATGGCCACACCCAGCCTAAAATCGTCTTCTCTTATCTGAGGTTTTTCTAGGATAGGATCATTAAAGTTCTTCACAAGGTTATCGGTATCTGTCAGCTAAAGCCTCCCTTATGCAACGAGAGGGACCGGAATGTGAAATATTCTTATTGCATACAAAAGAACATTGGGGTACCACTGATCTCCCACATGAATGCAAAAGATATTTTGTGGGGAGATTAAATTGTCAGTACTGGTGTCAGTGAGTCTGTCTCCCTCCCTATATCTCTTGGTGATGTTTTATGGGTGTCCTCCCCGTGTAATGAAAACCATATGGTGTGTTTTCAGTAAAGAGGACAAGAAGGCTTTAACGTGGAAGATCTTGCCCAGGAGAGCCTGCAAACATCTTCTGAATACCTTGAACAAGCTCCACCAGCAGCTCATCGAGGGTGAGTCCAGTCTGATGCTGTGTCAGTCTGCATGTTGTTTCATAAATAAGTTATGTGCTTGAGCCTGTTGAGTCAACCTTTACAGTGAATTTTAAAAGAAAAACCTAGGTACTCTTCACCCTCAGATACTCTTACACTGTTACATACCAATTTGTGATAGGGCTGCAACTAACTTTTATTTTCATTATCGATTAACCTATCGATTCATTATTTAGTCTATAAAATGTAAAAAATAATGACATTTTTTTTATTTTATAATGATCTCCATAGTAAAGCAAGCAAATCTTAGCATTTGTTAAGCTGTAACCAGCAAAGCAATTTGGTATTTTGATACTTGATAAATGACTAAAACGATTAATCAATTATCAAAATTATAATCTATTAATTTTCTGTTGATCGACTAATTGATGAATCAACTAATCATTTTTACACTAATTTGTGATGTTTAATACATTACAGGAGTTATTTTTTTAGTGTTGTAATTTACTTTTTAGCGTACCCACTTTCCCTCAACCTGCTTCATCTAGTTTGACTTAAGTTAGTGATTTCATATGTTTCCCAGTGTGACTTTTGCCCCTTACTCAAAATGCAACATGTTTGTGGAGATCTCTGCCTCTTCCACAATGGATTTATCCCTGTGTGATTGTTGAACCCTGATGTAAAATCGCAGCTCTAGAAAGAAGCCTTTGCTCTTTGATTCTGACAGACTGACACTAAAGTCTGACATTTATCATTGATATTTTAGATAGTTGAAATGATTTTGTCATTATATTGAAAAACACAAAATGGGCCCAGAAAGTGTTTTTGGGTGGAGTTTTCCTTTTAAGGTATATCTTGGCCTTCTGCTAGTTGTCTTCACTGCGCATTTGGCACATTGTGGTAAAAGTTCCTAAAGTGGCACTCCAGCTAACCAAAAAATTGCTTCAGCATTATTAACATTCATTGTTGCCAGCAATGCATGGATTTCAGTAAAGAAGCTAACAAGCTGTTGTTTGGTTAGCTAATGTATTAATGTTGGAGCCTTTGCCCCTTGTTCCTGTGAAACAGACTAAAATGCAAAACAGCAAGGAACCAATTTAATTTTTCTAGTGCCTTCCACTGAATATTTTGAGACTCTGTGCTGTGTATGGTAAACTCTGTGCTGCAGTTGTGTTCTTTTTAACAAGTGACTATGTGTTGTGGAGGTGTTCACAATATCCCATTCAGGTGTTTATACATTCCACTCACGTTAACACTGTGTGCACTCAGGTGGTCAGCTGAACCGTGAGGATGTGCAGATGGAGCACACGGTGACTGACAATGAGCTCAACGGTGGGAAGAGCCTCCACACTCTGGAGCTGGAGATTCAGGAGGCCTTCCTGCGCTTCATGGCAGCCATCCTGCGGGGCTACCGCTCCTACCTGCTGCCTATCACCCAGGCCCCCTCCGAGAAGACCACTGACGCCAGCTCCCTCTTCGACCTCCAAGGTAGGCCTCGGTCTCCTCATCAGAGCCGGTCTTGTTGAGTAAGTTGAATGTCATGTTAAATGTAATTATAAAACACGCTGACGGAGTATTGTTGCCCTGCCCTCATGTAATTGAGTTATGTAGTGGGTCAGGGAGTAAAGGTTTGGAGCCACGCCATCAAAGTTTGGCCTAAATCACTACTGTAATGACTCTGGTGATTTAGCTTAAGCCTCAGTGGAAATTAGGCATGGATGACATGTCACAGAAACGACCATGATTAATAGCGCAATCTCCCCGCACATCTGTGTGCTCTTATGCAAGCAGAGAACTGGAGAACAACTTGTTTCGTACCGCAGGATTTATTTCCTGTAAGTGTGGCTTCATTGTTGCTCTAAGAGTCTGTGCCTTGACCCCGAATACATACATTAAACATTCTGTACCAGCTTGACAAGGGAACGACAGGTTGTATAATTATAGGCAGCTAAGCAGTCTGATACTGATGTCTTTATGGTCGCCCACTTGTCATCTTCATACATCTGTCATTACATATTGTGGTTATTTTTTCATAGGATTTCTGAAGAGCAGAGACCGTTCCCATCAGCGGTTCTACTCCCTCATGACCAAGACTCAAATGTTCATCCGTTTCATAGAGGAGTGCTCCTTTGTCAGCGATAAAGATGCTAGCCTGGCTTTCTTCGATGAGTGTGTTGATAAGGTGAGATTTGCTACTCATCTGTGTCACAATGAATTTCCCGTGGTTGAACAAAAGAGACTCGTCATTCTGCTGTCTCAGAACAATATTCCAGTAAGAGTATTTTGGTCTTGCCTCTGCCCATTTACTGAACTTCTTAATAAGCTGTGTCTTTTAGAGGAAAGATTAATCACATGCCATCCTCTCAAATTAAGATGTCTTATTAATGTCTTGTTTTATTTGAAGCTATTGGCAGAACTAATAAGCAAATGACAGGAACTAATAGAAACAAGCAAAGAGTAATTAGCACTCCAACATTTCCCTTGAGCCACTCATTAACACCAACACTAAGCTTTTCTAATCAGCAATTCCTCCCTCTGTTTCCTGTTTCTGTTTCTTCAAAATGCCTTTTTGTCCTCCTTTTCTTTCGTTTTTTGCCTTTCTTTTGTTGTCGTCTTCTTCTCATTTGATTCTATACCTCTGCTATGTGTGTTTCTCTTTCTGCTGCTGGTAGCTATTCACCACTGGAGGCAAGGTAAGCTTCCAAAACTTGAGATATCACCCTTTTGTAGTCTAAACCTTTTGTGTTTGAGAGAGCGAATATTTTATTTGTCTTGTTTAAGGTACAACGTTACGCTTCGCCGGTTGTGTTTGTGTTGTTTTATGTAGTATCATGTACAGTCGTAATCACAAGCTCTTCCTTTGTCCTATGTGTGTGACTCAGCTCCACTGAATGTTTGTGTGTGTGTGTGTGTCTGTGTACTCACTATGAATAAATCATGGGGAGAGACAGTGAAGTTGAAAGTGCATGAAAGGTCTTGAAGGCTAGGATGTGCATTAGCTGTCCCTGCACGTTAGCGATCTTAGTGTGCATTATTGAATCAAGTGCCATTAGAATGAACTACACCGAGAGGTTATGCAGAACTACTGTAGAGTCCGAGGTGACGCTGAGACACTGAGATTAATTATTTGTGCTTGCCATTCCACATTTCCTCTGTGCATTGTCCCCTCTCCAACAGCCTCTCTGAAGTGTGTGGAAGAGTGATTGAGAAAGACAAAAACAGAGGCAATAATCCTTATTTGTTCTGTCACAGTCATCCTGAATGCACTTTAACTGTTGTGACTTTTGGCATTAAAATCCTATGGGATCCGGACTAGTTCATTCTCAGTTAGATGCCTAAGCATTGGGGGATTCACACATTTCTCCAACAGGAAAAAAGACAAAACATAACCCCCAAACTGCAAACTTGTGCAATCAGGAAGTCACTGTTGCATCCCATGAACTCTCAGAGCTCCTGTATGAATGGTCAATGCGGTTTTTATTGAGAAGTGGAAGCATTGATTCATTCAGCTTCATTGCTGCTGAGGTTGACAACAAGGGGGTGATTGAGAAAGACCTCTTAGGTTTAAGAGGAAAAACATAAACCAGAATAGAAGCAAGGGCGTAGAGGTCAGAGAGAGGCAGTTGACTGAATCATCCACTCGACTGAGTGGAACAAACCCTGTAACACAGTAACATGAGAGAGATACTCAACTGCTCACATTATGGCATGCACAGATTATCAACATTGTTTTTGGAGCTCATGCCCAAGCTTAGCTGGTGATCGATGCAAATAAACCAAGTGACCTCACATCGACATACTGTAACAGGCTTTCATAATCTGCCAGACAGCTATTCAGTGGTGATTTCTCCTTCTATAAGAGAGCATGTGGGCTTCACCTTGACATGCTCCTTCAGTGAGAGTTTGTGTTGCTGCTATTGTCCTGAACACACAGGCAGACACAAAGGCAGACAGCGGCCCTTTGTACACTGCTCTCCAGTCAGAGACTCGTTCAGTGAGATGTTAGGTAAAGAAAGTGTGGCAGTTCAGTGCAAAGGCTAGTTTGTTGCCAGAGCTGTACAGTGTAATAGTCTCATGTCCCTACAGCAACTTTACTGCAATTATGTTCGGGTCACTGCAGTCTAGATTAATTTAGCCTTGGAAGGGAGTGGAGGATTCATAGGATCAAACCTCTGCCTTGGCAGTGCCCTTTAGATAAATGGAGTGGGGACACAGGCCATAATCCCGATATGGATGGACTCATTACTGATGTCAGTTTGTCCGCATTGACCCTCACATCTGATCTGATCTGAGGTCTGAGATCAGATTCCCATGAGTCCCCAGACAGCATTAGCGCCTATGGCTTTGTGTTTTAGCATAGCTTGGGGGATCGATCGAAGAACGGAGGGTAGATCAATGATGAATGTGTGTTTCTCTTGCAAACCAGATGGACAGTGAACGGCCAGAGGACACCAGACTGATTGAACTGGATGAATCCCACCGCAGTGAGCACACGGTCTATATTAACCCTCCAGAGCTGCCCCCTCTGCCGCAGGGAGAGGAGCATCCTCTGTGTTATAGGTACCGTACTGCAGATCTGTCTCCCTACCATGGCTCAGACAGACTCTTTCTCTCTCTTTCTCAGTCTTACACACACACGCACACACATACACACACATACACTCTAAGAGCACATCTCACTGCAACGGGTGCACACAATACAGCTCCCAAGGGAGAGACTTAGCTTAAATTGCCTCTATTGTTGGAGAATTTGTCACTGCTGTAGGGCTTTGTGATTATTTTGAGCTGGAACATATCGCTTTTGGATTCTTATGTTGGTGCTCAAGCTTCCAGGGTGTCAAAGCCAACTTATTGTACATGTCTTGGCTTTGCCAGTGTTTTTGTGGGATGAAGTACATTTGATGTCTATTTTGGTACATGTCAGAGTATCTGAAAGTCTATGTCTCTTTTTGCAGCTACTCTGGTTTCCCTGTGCTGAATGCTAAGCTTCTGGAGCCACTGGAAGGACCAAATCCTCCATCAGCCAGCATGGCCCCGCGCCACAGCAGCCCAGCCAGCCCTACGGCCATCTTTAGACGCTCCAAACAGGTCAGCCGTACAAATAGTCTGATTCTCTTGAGAGTGGACTAATAAATACCATTGCTTTTGTATTTAGCCTTAGGGGTGAATGATAAATTATTGTTTTTCTGACAGCTCAGGAATACCAGCCATAAAGAAAACAACAAACCTTCCTGCTTTTTCTCCCTGGCTCTTATTTCTTTACCTAGCTTGTTTCTATGATACATGATAATTCTAAGGACAATATTTATTGCATGTATTGTCCAGGCACTGTGGCTTTGACCCTTATACTCCTTGGTATTGTTTGCTTGTGATGTTGGCAGTCCAGGGATTTAAGGTTGTTTTACTGTTGCACCCATTGCATGTTATTGTGGATAAGAGTGTAAGTGTAAAAATAAAATGTGAATCTAGTCGCTGAAGGAAGAGGAAGGAAGTCGTCTCTACGTTTGGTCAATTTTTTCTTATTTCAGGAGATCAAATTGGCTCAGAAGATGGCCAAAACCTATTCATCGATGCCTCAGATGTGGTCCAAGTGTCTGCTGCGACACTGCTATGGCCTGTGGTTCATCTGCCTACCGGCTTATGTCAGCACCTGCCACTCTAAGGTGCGGGCTCTGCGCATGGCTTATGACGTGCTGAGGAAGATGCAAGACAAGAAGCTGCAGGCTCCCGATGAGGTAGGAAAGCACAGAATATAAGGAAACCACACTAATACATACAAAGAGTAGAATATGCTGAAATGAATATAGTGCACATTCATTGTTGATCATAACAAACATATCTAGATATTTAAATTCTGATGTTCTTCTGTCCAAGGTGTGCTACCGTGTTTTGCTGCAGCTGTGTGGCCAGTACGGCCAGCCAGTCCTGGCCGTCAGGGTGCTGTTTGAGATGAAGAAGGCTGGAGTTCAACCCAATGCCATCACCTATGGCTACTACAACAAGGTGGGTGCCATTGGTACTTGTACAATAAGAGATGGACAAAGATTGACTCTAAGTTTAACTGATTGGTCAGTTCATCCTGTTTAATATGAGTCTGAAAATGTATGATCACAAACTATTTTTATTGCTCCAGGCGGTGTTGGAGAGCACCTGGCCCTCCACCACCAGAGGAGGGTACTTTTTGTGGGGCAAGCTGAGGAATGTGATCCTGGGTGTGGTCCAGTTCAAGCAGGTGGGGAAGAAACAGCAGCCCCCACTCAGAGATCCTCAACTTTCAGGTAAGACTAGAGAATTTATGCCCTGGCTAGTTACAGACACTAACACGCACAGCAGTAGTCAATGACGAAATTCAACAGAAAATCCCAAATATAATGGAAACCCTCTCTATATGAAAGAATATTGCCTCTTACCAAAGAGTAATAAGGTTTTAAGTTGTATGAGATTGCATTAACTTCAGCTTTTCAGCCAATTATGACTTTCTGATAGTCAATGAATTGAATGGTTGAATGGTAATATAAATTAGTTTGATCTTATGAGAAAAGTCTTTCCTGCCAGCCTTCCTTCTGGTCTCATAACCAGGTTTATCCCAGCCTCCTCCAGCACTTATTGTTCCCACCCAGCATTTCATGACATCAATTAAACGAGTAAAGAGGTTTTCCTCCCCACTACACAGGTTGCTCTTGATGTCAGTCCCCTATTCCCACAACAGCCCAGTGAGACTCTCATTACCTTAATGGTGTGTGTGAGGAAACCTAATAAAAAAACATCATGCATCTATATTACACCAAAACGCTGTATGATGATAGGGTTCTATTCACTTTCATTTTCTTCACTTCAGAAAGTGGATGTGGTTTCAGAAAGTGGATGGTTTTGTGATATAAAGTTTCTTATCAACCAGTCTACAAAGAAATAATAGATGATAAAGGCTCTTTCATTATTAAGCCAGTATTGAGTTCTGTCATTATTCAGTGAATTTGCAATTTGTGAAGCTACAATTTGCATTTTGATATGAGTGATTCAACTCGCACCCTGCTCTCTGTGACCTTTGAGAAAAAAATAAGACAATAAAGTGAAAGCTGAATTGTCAGATTCTGGCATCCCTTTTATGTTGAATGATATGCACTCAAGATGATAGCTATATGGCATTTAAAACATCCACGTATCTTTGCATTGGATGATAATGATTACAGCACTGTTCAGTATATTACTGCAGTGATCATATACTAGCCAGGCTCTTGTTGTATATTCCTGATAGCAGACTGTAATGTATTTTACACTCATACACTCTCAATTCTGTTATCCTCCTTCAGACGGCAGTGATCTTGACACAGTCAGCCATGGAAGTCTCGACAGTGCTAATGACTCTGCTGAGCACACTTCCATTGACACCGACTTCACTAAAATGGACTCCAGTGATGATGGATGTAGTACAGGTAACAAGCTACAACACTACTCCTTTCTTCTGTCTGTTATTTCACTCTCAGCACTTCATTCTGTCTCTCCCACTCCTCGCCTCTTGACTCTTAAATATGGTGAATATGATTTTGGCCCCCTTTCTTTTCTTTTCATTTGATTTGAGTTGATTTATTTAGGAAATAGAAGAATACATGCGATAACACAAATAATGTACTGTATGTGACCCCAGACACAAGAAAGTGTTACTTAAAGGGTAATGCCAGTGTTTTTGTTTTTTTTTAAGTTTTTGCCAATCATCTAGGTTGTCCCTCTCCTTTCCGTTATTCCTACTGGTGTCTGCACTCAGTCAGTGTAGTTGGAGATATCAGGGCTTGTTTTCCTCCCTTCAGAAGAAGCAATTTGCTGCCATTCATTCTTATACAGTATGAAAAACAACTTCCACAGACTTGAAAATTGCTAGCTAGATATTTCCATCACAGTAAACACAAAGCCTTAATTTTGTTTTGTCAAAGTTTCTCTGCTTTATCATTATTTCATTGCGCCCGAGTTTAGTGTTTTCATATCAGTGCACACATTACATTACGCTCTGCTTACTGTCAGACACCTGACACCCACAGGAAGAAATGGAAGTCTCCTCCAGGAAGTAATCCCTCAAAAACATGTTGCCTTACAACCTTTATTGTCACGTCCGTGTCTTGTTTGGGCGTCTTTGTTAACTTAATTTCAAGCTACGTTTGACACCGTAAAGTTTGTATTTTAAAGATGATGAAAAACGATGAGTAAATGTTAAAAAAATAATTATATACAGCATGCATTTCCACATGATTGGGGGGAAATGTAAACTAGATATAGACAGTTTTAACTGGGCTGTTCTCCTTTGCAGCACATATTTCCATTGTGGTCCAATCAAAAGATCAAACACTCAGACGCTTCCAAATCACTTTCAAACACTTCCAGTACTGTCAAGCCTGTTTCGGCCTTGGTATGTCTGCTCTACTGTCAGTAAATTACAGTAAAGACAACTTGGGGTATAGTGGTGCCTCAGTAGGTTAAGGCTCTCAAGGACATATATTTACAATGTCATGGATTTGAATTTGGCTCACAATCCTTAGTCATTCCCTCTTTCATCTTTCCTATCCCGCCACAGTAAGCGATTGAGTAAAGCGGTAATTCCATGAAAATAAGAAGGTTTGTTCTTTTTCCGTTTGACCTTGTGAATATTTCGCATAATCTTTTCAAAAGATTATATTCCGCTCCTGAGCTCCTGCTCCTGCTTTTCTATTCTGGGAGTGTTATGTGCTGTAAGCCTTAGGGAGTGTCACCATGGTCTGTTGAAGAAAGACTCTCAGATCAGTTGTCTCTTATAAGGATCCTGGGAGACTAAAGAGATGGATTTTGATTCACTCAGCTCTTTCCGAGAGAAGAAAGAGAGAGAACTGGAGAGAAAATATGACATTCAAGTTTTTAGAGGAGTAAGAGGCTTGTTTTTCTTTTTCAGGTGGCCAGTCAGACCAAGGCTATGATTCACTGTCCAAAGAGGAGGAGAGGCTGGCCAGCAGAGACAGTGACAACACCTCGCTGGTGGAGGACAAGGGACAGAGGCAATCCAGTGAGTTCTGGATTAGCATCTACTTCTAATCCTCGCCATTTAATGACCATTTTCCTGATGGCAGAAATGAATCACCATTTATTGGCAGTGAAATGAATTCTCTCTCTTTAAGAGCTGGGATGTCATATCCCAGTGTGGGCGTAATGTATTCTCAACCCATCCACTTGCTGTTATATTTAGATGTTTTGAGACAGAGATTCCGCTGATGGATTGAATCTGTTATGTAATCAGGTGATGTCATGCTTGACAGTGTTGATTTATATTGGCGTGTTGCTTAGAATTATATTTCAAATGACCATGCATTGAATCTGTTGCAATGTTATTTGCAGCCTTTATGATCAATAGTCCTTACTTCATCTTAGTAAATCTGTGTGGCTTTTCACCAGAACTTGATTGCTTGTAAATGTTTTGGGATAGAATACAAGACTGTCTTTTGACACAAACACCTATCTTTTAAAGAGCTACACAACTGCCAGTTCTGCCCCTTCTCCGCCCCTCTGCAATAGTTCATGTTCAGCAGTTGGCACACAGAGAGTGTAGTTCGGGGGCCTGTTGGCAGAAACTGCAGCAGCGATTGTAATTCCCACATCAGCGACATCAGACTGTTCAGAAAGACTGAATTTCATCAAATGAACCTCTTGGGGGAGCAACAAGCTGTGATTTTCCATAACAAATGCAAAATTGTTTATGCATGAGTGAAGTATTGTCAGTTGTCATTCTTTATCAGAATTCATAGAATGGCCTAATACAAAGATTTCCATCTCACAAAAAAAATGTATTTTAGTGTGTACCATCCCTTTAACAAATTGGTGTGGTTTAAATCTCTAGCACCTGAGATTGAGGATTCACTTCCAATCGGCACCACCTCTCCTTGTATTAGAAACCCCACATCAACAGACACCAATGCAGGTCAGTACCACCCATAGAAACATCTTCATCAAGGCATTATGATTGTGCTAATAACTGCCGCTTTTCAGTCTTTCTGTATTATGAATGTCTTTCCACATATGTTTTTCTCATAGGTAATGGCAGCAGGCTGCATTCTAGTCCTTCATCTAGTGACACCAGAACTCCATGTGGAGTTCTGCCAAAGACGCAGAGGCCAAAGTCTCTGGACTTGTCTGGTGGACAGGGAAATGCCAGGCGCAGCACCCTGAACCTCAGCTCCACCAAGCAGCACCACCTAGCTGCTGACAGACTGCATGGGGTAGAGGAAGAGGAGACGGGGACTGGTACTAATAAACAGAAACCCCTGGTGGAGAGGCGTGTGAGCTGCAGTGGTGCAGTGGAGAGGCCTGGCGCCTGTAGTGTGTCTATAGAGAGAAGTGTCAGCTGCAGTGTTGGGACAGTGAGCAGGACAGGTATTGAGACGGGGTTTGATCCCCTGTCTCTGATGGCGACAGAGACGGAGCAGGAGTGTGAGGAGGACAGCGGCGGCACGTCCACTGCTCGCCGCGACCTCGCAGAGGAGATCGAGATGTACATGAACAACGTCCACAGTCCTTTGAGCAGCCGCACCCCCAGTATGGATCTGCAGAACCCCTCCAGCCCCCTCCTCCACCCCACCCCATCACCTCACACCTCCCCCCGACCCCCTCCCCTGCTCCGCTCCAACACACACCTCCCCCTTCCTGTCAAATCCAAGGAGCGGCTAAGGCCGTCCCCGTCTCTTCCTCTGGGCGTCTGTCACAAAGACAGAGAGAGGCCTTCCTCCCTGGTCTCACCCTCATCACCTACTCCTTCCACCTCGTCTTTCTCCATGGACTCTCTCTTTACCCCGACTCTGGACATCTTCAAGAGCAGCGTCATATTAGCAGGGAAGGGCGTGGCTGAGAAGGCCAGCCGCCTCTACTCTCGCCTGTCCTCCCAGACTTCACTGACACAGGTTGGTAGTGCACCATTACTCACTGACAAATATTCCCTTCATAACCTCTGATAACATCTCAGTGGCCCCATGTTTAAGTCCAGTAATCTGGCTGTATATTCTGAGATAATTCTTACACCAGGCTGTGTGTGATGGGTTGTGCCTCTTCCTCTTCCTCCTCTCCCGCAGGATGTAAACTGTGACCAGATTAGCGTGTCCTCGCTGACCTCAGGAGAGGCAGACTGCTCGTCCCTGTTTGATAATGACTCCTATCTGGACCCAGATGGCTTCACCTCCCCGCAGCACGGCAGTGTGTCCCGACTCAGGAGGAGCCCTGTGGGGGGCAACCTGGGCAGCCCCAGTACCCCCAACAGAGTGTTCAGACACAACTCTTTCTCTGGTCTGTACCACATCCTTCATCACTCTGTTTTGCAGAGTAATCAGTATTGTTTGAATAAAGCTGCTTGTTTTGGTCTTACATTGATACATGTCCTTGGAATCTTGAAACGATTGGTTTAGATGAACAATACAATATAAATTCATTTAAAGCGGTCTGCAGTTTTTATGAAAGCATTTGAAACATGAAAATTTAATGACTTACAGCCATGCATGTTAAATCATTCTTTTAACTGCACTTCTGTATTGGTTACACAGCAAAACATTTCTTACCAGTCTAAATTTAGAGTAAGAGTAGGGCTTAGTAATGTAGAGTTGGGTGTTTGTGCTGTGGGAAACTAGGCCAGCAGACATGAGGGTTGATTCAGTGTGCAGACTCTGTGCAGTCAGCCACAGGCCTATGCTAAGCATAGGTACATGAACATGCACACATGTACATTCACACATACACACATACGGTACACGCGAAACACACACAATAGACCTGTACTGCAAAGGAAACCCACACTGATGTCAGACTAGGATTGGGTTGCTGCCAAGTTTCATTCATATCATCATCAATTAAGCTGTTGCCCCAAACATGGCTTCAGTTATTTTGCCCATAATACAACGCTTTCCACTTTTGCTTCATTTCAGCCAGACATGTATACATGACAGCCATGGGTTTTGGTAGTTGAGTTAAATGCTGGCTATGTATTTGTGTGTCTAATCGCATCATCCTGCATCATATCTAGGTGGTTTGGCACTTCCCTCCAGAGCTCCCCACACTCCAGATTCCTCCCCCGACACCAGCCGTTTCCATCTCACTCACAATTACTCCATAGAGGTGAGTTGCATAAAGAAAAACCTGATCAGTATTCATCTTTAGACTGATTCAGTATATAATTAATGACTGAGTGCGGAATTTCCCTGGTGCTGTGTTATGTAGGTGCTGATGTCCAGCTGCTCGCTGTGTAAGACCTGTGACTGTCTGGTGTATGACGAGGAGATCATGGCTGGCTGGACAGCAAACGACTCCAATCTCAACAGCACCTGTCCCTTCTGTGGCACACCCTTCCTGCCCTTCCTCAATGTCGAAATCAAAGATCTGAGACCACTCAGCAGGTTAATGGCCCCCTTAGACAGAACAACACACATATACTCACATACACACATGCACAAATGTACATATGGACACACGTACTGAATATTTAAATCCACCATTTTCGTTTCACACAGACTTCAGTAATAATATGAGGTTTAATGTCATTGATCTCATACGGGCACAAACAGTATCTCTACCACACAGCCAGGTTGTCTGTTGTGACGGATTAGTGACTTGCCAGACAGTCTGGCACTCTACTTTTTTCGGTAGGCACTGGCACACACACACAGACACGGACACACACACACATGCGCATACATACTCAAAGACACACAACATCTTCAATCCCAGTGGCCTCTTTAAACAGATCCACTCTGTGTCTCCCCTCAGGTCCTGTAAGGAAAGTAATCCTGTTACTGAGGAGGACACGTCCGCGTCACTCAATCCTGAGGCCAAAATGTCTGCGACACCCTGTGCAACTCAAACATCCACAGCTCCCCCACAAGACCAGGAGAGCAGTGGGAGTGCTGGCCCAGCCATGATGTCAGCCCCCGCCTCCCCCTCGGCCCCAGTGTCGGTGCCCTACCTCAGCCCCCTGGTCCTGTGGAAGGAGCTGGAGAGCCTGCTGGTGAACGAGGGCGAGCAGGCCATCTCCTCCCCCAGCGTCGTCGACCAGCACCCCATCGTCTTCTGGAACCTTGTGTGGTACTTCCGGAGGCTGGAGCTGCCTAGCAACCTGCCAGCTCTTATCCTGGCCTCCCAACACTGTAGCCACGGAGACCAGGTAAGCAGACAGGTGTCTCTATTCAGCTCAGCCATCTGTAGTGTGTGTATTGGCCCATTAACAGCACAGACACTGTTTTGTCAGTTCTATTTTAGGAAATGGAATAATGGATTAATCTCCCATGCTTTCTACCCCTGCAGACTTCTCAGAGTGTGTCGTCTGAGGACAGTAAACACGTGTTTGTGAGGATTATGTGGGACAACCTGAAGTTGCACCAAGACAAAGTTCAGCCCTGCTACGTCCTGTGGAACACACACTGTAGGTTACAAATATAACATTTACTGTGACAGATTGTGATGGAATATGTTTCAGATAGCAAAATCCCATTTCGAAAATTATTCCGCTGGCAAGTTAGATCAAAGTCAGATATTTACATGTAAATCAAATACTGAATATAAAGTAAATGGAAATCATGCATAATTCAGTTCACGTTTCCTACTTGCGATGCCTCCTGTGACAATGCTGTGCTTTCAGAGTTTATTTTTGAGTGATCGAGATGAAGGAGCCTTTGATCAGGGTGACTTATCTCTTGCCCTCTCTCTTTTTGCAGGTGCTAACTCTCTAGTTCGCTCTGGGCTGTGTGAAGAGGGCCAGCTCTTCACCGTGGAGCTCCTCCAGGGTTTTGTGAGGAGCATTAAGAAGAGTGATGTGTACCAGCCCATGAGCCAGATCATCCAGCTCCTTGGGCCGGAGCTGGGTTTTAGGAGACAGAGGTAAGGACACCAGGAGGGGAAGCAGATTTTTAGTCTACATATACCATGTGGGAAAGATGATATGAAGCAAAAGTCTAATTGCTTTCCTCTGTCTTTTCCCTAAAGGAGCCTGTACCGAGATATACTGTTCCTTGCTCTGGTGGCTTTGGGCAAGAGCAACATTAATATTGGTAAGTTGAAAAGCAAAGAATATGTCTTGTTTTTCTTTGATTAGAAGCTAGGACTGTGATTTCCTTTCATATCCACAGCCATGCCGCTTCAGGCTAATGAAATTAAGTATTTTTCATTATAAGGCAAATGCGCTGACAATGACGATTTGAGTGAGGACCATTTTAACTCCTTGGTTTTACCTAACCATTGCCCTACTTCTTCTTTGCAGATGCATTTGACCGTGAGTACAAGATGGCATACGATCGCCTCAACCCCAACCAGGTTAAGCTGACACACAACTGTGACCGGCCCCCTGGAGCTGGGGGCATGGAGTGTAGGAGGACTTTTGGGGAGTCCAGTCTGTGAACTCAGCCTCCTGTGCTTCCTCTGTCCCATCACTTTCCTTCAACCAACATCGCTGCTGCTGCTGGTTTTTTTTTGGACTAGCTCTTCAGACTCAGGACCAGCTCACCTGACTGACCGGGCCCAACAGAGATGGAGCCGGCTCTTAAGCACAATGAGAAAATGACACTTAACTGTAAAGCAGCTGCCATGAGTTGCTTTTACACTGTTACAACTGAGAGGTGTGGTGTGACAGGCCTTGTGTTTGTAAGTATTTAGAGAATCCTCTGTATTTTCAGTATAACTATAGTAAATGTTTGTACAGTTATTATACAGTCTATTTTATGACCTGTTTCTGTTGAAGCTGTGAGTAAGTATGTACAAAGTAAATGTACGGTCATGTTGTCCAAATTCCTCCGTGGTCCTGGTGACCGTGTCGGGAGTGTTGTCGAGTGTGTATCATAGGTACTTGCTTTTAGACATTCATGTTTTTACTAAGCACTTTGACAAGACGCGCTCTTGCCATTCATTCTCACTTACATTACATTGCGGCACAGCAGGCTATGATCAAGTGTAGAGTTTTGTTGGCAGCTGCAGCACTTAACTGTTCTGTCTGATGTTACTGGTACATGCAGTAGACGAAAAACAAAGAAATTCCTCCTCATCTGTTCCCTGTAAACCTGGCAGGGCCACGCTCACATAGCTTAATACACTAAACTAGATCGCATAAACATGAAACATTTATGATATTGTTTCTGAATCAAGAAGGGAGAACTCAATCTACGTGCACAACTTTTATTCATTTATCCTTTTTTTGTACAAGATGTTGATGAACCAAAATAATTGACCCAAAAGGGAATGATACTGCTATGATTTATTTACAGTTTTTTTAAGCAAAACCTTTTTATAAAGTGATGAATTTTCTGCATAATTAATGTGTTGTATGGGACCACCAAGGATAGAGATTTCCTCAAAAACAGTACAATCATACCAATGGTAGACAAATAAAAAATTGAAAATAAATGTTTTCTATTGGTTTAATCAACACAATATTTTCATAAAGAAGTTAATTTATTTACACAATAATGGAGCTATAAAAATGTACAGAGTATTTGATTCAGGTATTTTGTATATTTTCTTATGGTCTTCATTGTACAGTGTAGATTTCAGTTAAATCCACAGACCCATTTCAAAAGCAGTACACTGTTTTATGTTACAAATTGAAAAGGACATTTTAACCACACAATGCATTATAAAACTGACTGCTCATAAAATATTGGAGACAGGCTTTTTGCACTAAGCATATGAAAGGATAATTTACACAACAGCCTTGACCTGCCTAAATCCAAATCCATTTCTAAAGATAAGTGGAATTAAGTGATGGTTCACAATGTTAATATTGTCTTATATCGTTAACTGACAAAAACCTGCCTGCATTCAAGTCTGTTAGTGTGATGCAGCTCCACAGTTTATTACTGGACTTCCACTACAACAACATATGATGTATAAAATGCTGTGTGCTTGGAATAAACACTTGACTCACAGCATGTACATTTTCATTTTAAACCACCACCTTGTAACCAATGACAGCAGAACACTGATGACCAAAACACCATTTGATGTCTAAATGTTGTTTACACTGTTGGTCAATTTAAACAATGTTTTTGAAGTATTATTTATCCTTTGTAACACAGATACTAATTTGTATGATTTTTACATAAAAGAAATCAATTTTCTGCCTGACTGGATCTATGATTTGTTTTCGATTCTGAATAAACACACTTATTCTATGGATGTCATAGAGATTCATTTTTTCCAAACTGAGTGCTGTGCCTTACCTACTTCAAAAAAAAAGCTGGTGTGCTTTATTGCACAGTTAAATCAAACAAGCTTAGGTTTGATAAGTTGAATGTTATAAAATAATTCAGTTGGAGAAAGTGTATATTTACATATTATACAAAATTCACAATTAGAAACCTCAGAAATTTGACAGAAATATGCACACATACACTAGATCTCTATTCTGTAGACCCCATTTTGTAAACCAGTCAAAAAAATTGTATCCCCCTCTTAAATATTCATTCATTTACTACTGTGCTATAATTACATCTACACTATTGTATATATTACACTGATTCCTTCAGTAGTTGTTCTTTACCAAATGGTGTAATGCAAATGTCCATTAAAAGCTGCCACTGTTACTAACAGTGAGTATGTAACCAGTTCTAGAAAAAGTTGCAGTGTGTGTATTTCTGCTGGCAAACCAACGTCACTGTCAGCAATACAGAGCAACTACTGTAGCTTTCTGTAGCTTTCTGCACGGTTTCTACAGACAGCCAGACCCGTTCCCACAAGATCCACATGCATGTTGGTTAGCAGAGCAGCTGCAGATTCACAAGTGGAGGGAACACCTGGTGCAAGCGAAGGCTCTCGTTCACACTTTCAGATGGAAACGGGGCAGATGATGATGCGATCCTCAAGCATCACGCTAAGTACCAGGAAGATGAAGTACAGCAGGAACATAGTGGCACCCAGCAGCTTATTCATCTTCCACTTGCAGCTGGCAATGGAGATGATGACAAAGAGGAGCATGAGGAAGAGCAGTACAATGGCACAGAAGAGCCCGTTGCTGCTGACCTGCACTGGAGCCAAACCATGGGTGACCGAGTACAGGAGCCAAGGGATCGGGAGACTTTTGAAAGAAAAGGACAGAACGAGAGGCAGAGAGGGACACACAGAGAAATAGAGAGACAGAAAAAGAAATCCATAAACTGTTTATATACTGCATCAGTGTTGTTTTTTTCAGCAGTGACTAGGCATGGGACAATATGCTTATCTCACAATACGATTCAATACATATATGTCATTAGTTTTAGTTTAGTAGATTTTAGTAGTTTTAGTAGATTAGTTTATTTCTGAGTCACAAATCTTTCTATCAATGGCATTGGCTTGCTAGAATGTAAACAACAATTTAAAAATGTCATTACAAATTGTAAATAATATAATTTCGATGGAGAGGTTGTGAAATTGTGATGGGCAAGCCGTCTCATTTGTGATTACTACAGCAGAGTTTAATATAACTAACATTGCGATTCATTTTTCTGCGATATATTGAATTTCGATGTTTCGTCCCATCCCCACCCGTGACATGCGATGCTAAAGTAGCTCACCCCACAGTGATGTCAAAGATGTTACTGCCCACAGAGCTGGACACAGCCATGTCCCCCAGGCCTTTACGCGCCACAATCACACTGGTAATGAGGTCGGGGATGGAGGTTCCTGCAGCCAAGATGGTCAGGCCCATAATCTCCTCTGAGATGCCGATGGTCTCGCCCACCTAGGAGGGCAAACTAGTGTTAGAGAGAGAGAATGCTGGCTACAGAAACAGAAAATTACTCTTACACTTTTTGAGTTCTTTGAGTGATTCAATACACACTCTCAGCCTGACCTCAATACACATTCACTCATTCAGGGAGATTTTCAACAGAATGCAAGCATATTGTGATACCTGACACAAACTACACTGTCTACACCAGTCATTGGGAGCCATTTTCAAAATAACATAGCATTTATGTGCACTCTGCACATAAATGCTATGTTTATACCAATCTTTGTAGAAGCTTTTTTCAAAAGAACACAGTTTATCCTGCCTGTGCGCACAATCAGAAGAAAACAAGGCAGAACTCTGTGAGGAGCATTTCATATATCACCTCTCAATATCACATCTCATCTCTCAGTTTCACTAACACACACAGACACACACACACACACACACTAACCTGATGGGCCCACCACACCATGAGGTAGGAAAAGACAGCAATCCACAGAATAGAGCCCAGGAAAGTCATCACAAAGAATTTTTTGGAGGTCTGTTGGGACAAAAGAATATAAAAGCACCAAAAACACAGTGTTGAGACCTTTAAGATACTGGTTCAGTTCTCAGAGATGCATCTGGGACTTACGGGGTTGCGAACATCTGGAACCGTGAGCCACAGAGGGAAGACTATGGGCAGCAGGAAGAGGTAGGTGGCTTGTTTACGTCGTGTGTCAGGCCACTCTAAAGACAGAGGCTCGTCATTTTCTTCTTGCTCTTCTTCCTCTGCTTCCTTCTCCTCCTCCTTCTCCTCCTCCTCCTCCTCCTCCTCCTCGTCATCATCATCGTCTTCGTCTTCACTGTCCTCATCACTGTCTTCGTCACTGTCATCGTCATCGCTGCCAGAGTCTCCTGAGCCTCCTGCCCCCTCCTCTGCTTCCGGAACGTCCTCCTAGCAACAGGCATTTGGAGGGTCGGGGAAAGACATCACGATGGAAAACAGTAGAAACAAAACAGAGATAGAAGGAAAGGCCAAAGAGGTGAACAGATGGTTCGTTTTAGTGCTGCCTACAGTTGTATAACTACACATTGAGTCTTATATAGGTATCAAAGATTCACTTCTGTGCTTTTTGAGAACCACCAGGACATACAGTAGTTGGCGAGTACCTTCTTGTCTTCTGGCTCTTCCTTCTTCTCTGTTTCCTTTGCTGGGGAGGGCTCCGGCTCTTTGGGCTGCTCAGGTTTTTTTTCGTCTGGGAAGAAAATCAGGAAAATTGTGTGTAACCTATATCCCCCATGTCTTATCCAGTCAAGTATCTGCAAGAATTCCCATGTCAATTTCAAGGGTGGAAGTAACTAGTTACATTTACTCACATTACTGTAATTGAGAAGCTTTTTTAAAGTCATTAATTTTATTTAAGTACACACATCTTTTACAGAGTACAGATTTTGTGGCTCTCCATAAATAGCAGAAATTGGACAATCCTAAAGTAGCCAAATCTGGCTTTAATTTGTTTTTGCACTTTATTTGGTAATTTCTAATTTTGTCCAATTAAAAGAATCTAGTTTGAACTCTGTCCTTTTAGAATTGCATGGAAAAGATCACACTCTAACACTGCTCTCTTTTCTAAGACGTAACTCAGTAACCTTTACTCTGAATACAATTTAAATGGGCTTTTTACTTCTACTTAAGTAGATTTTTACACCAGTACTTTTACTTCTACTTAAGTACAATATCAGCAAAGTAACAATACTTCTACTTCAGTAGGACATTCTAGTACTCTTTCCACCTCTTTCTTATAAATTGACTCAATTTATAAGACCTCAGAGCAGCGGAGGACATGCATCACAGAGGCCTGTTCATCCTTCTATACCCACAGTATCTATTAGACCCCATGTCTCATTTTCAGTTCACATGGTTGAGTGCAACGGCTGCATGATCTAATGTGAGACTTTGCTCTGCAGCCCAGGCAGAGAGTGGAGCAGTGCAATGTGAGAAGCATTATTCAGAGGACAACAGTGTAGACTACTGGCAGAAAGGACTCCTGCAACACCTGCCATGCAGTATTCACCACAATGCATATACAGTTTGGTTTGCATGTCTGTGGCCATTTAGACAAATATGAGAGATTAGGCAGCATATTCAAAGCTGTATGAATCATCTTTATATCCCAGAAAATGTCAGCAAAGAAACAATTCCTATCTAAATTTGTGTCTTTTTGACGGGGGTCTGGATCTGATGTGATGGCTGATGAGCATTGATTTAAAACAACAGCAGATTGTAAAACCTAACGCAACGGCACCTGATCACATCCTTCCATTTTACCTTCAGTTTTGGCTTGAGGTTTGCTCTCTGTATTCCCACTGGCCACACTGTTCAGAGTCTCAGCCTTCTCCTTAAATTTCCCTGCACACAAACAAACGAGCAAAAAAAATTCTGTCATCAATTACTTGATCACGTGAATGCAATACTTCTACAGTGATAAGGAGGACAAAGAATAAATCACATCTAAATAAATGAGGCAGATGGCAACATAATGTCTGTAATACAGCATCAAAAACAACAGCAGCAGCATAATCATTACTGCAACACAGAATGGAAATGTCACGAAAGAAAGAATGAATTTATCACCAGAATAAGACGCCCTGCACAGCAGAGCACAAAAACATCTCTTGACAGGATCCAATCTTTCACTTCACTGAAGCCATTATGTGTATTCCCACTTAAAACCGTTTCTAATGGACAGATGGATCATGAAAAATGCAGGGATTTACTGTTTCCTTTTGAAGCAATGTCTCAGATTAAATACACCTATCTCAAACAAGCATAAGTTATAGTAGCGACAGATGTGGATAACCCAAACACACTGGGAGGACTCAGACAGACATTTAGCAAGTGTACATCTTGATATCACAAGCCTTTCAAATTGTCTTTTTACAGTCCTCATCATATCAGAGAGTAATGCCATTATGTACTATAATGAGATAATCCTTGTGTCTTTTAATTTGACAGTCAATCATTATTGTAAAAGCCAAGTCACAGATGTTTATCATCGTGGCCCATATGACCAGCGGACTCCATGGGCTTGAATGAATGATTGCCGGGAGTGGGTTGAAACAGGGGCCGCTGGCTGTGATCCAGATTTTATAGGCTCAATCAAAAGCTGATTATTGTGCTGGAGTAGTGGAGTGTATTGCTGCCTGGAGGCCTGACAGACACGTAAAGCAGGCCCCAGGGCCACAGGGCCAGAGACAGAGACACACTAGGTCAGTGCACTGCTTGAAACCACCAGAAAAGAGCAAAATTGAACCTTCCTCTGTGGGATGACCCAGTACAATCACCAGAAAAGAATACATTGTAAAGCCGACCTCCCTAAACATATTCTGTTGGACAAAGACTCTGAGAAAACACTAGCTCCAGTCCAACACCACATTATTCAGATGGCTAACACTGCATCATTATTAACAGATTAGGTTACTTCATCGTTGTGTGCTAACTGATCCGAGAGAATTAAAACATTTCTAACTTGTGACACAATAGAAAATGCTTAATTTTTTGAATTGTGTTTAAAGAAGCTTTGTGTTGACTTAAAAACATAGCCACAGTTCATTGTATCCCAGGAACCTTTTCATTTTTCAGTGTATAAATGGATCCCTCCATAGACGAGGTAGGTATTTATCTGCTTAGTATCAATCTGGACTTAGTGCTGCCTTCATTTGGAACACTTTGCTAATCCATTTTACCAAGAGAGGGACGTGTTCACTAGACACTCTAGACACTATTACAGGAGTTTTCATGGCACACAGAAAATGAAAAAGGTAAAATGCACTCACCCTCTCCGAGAGGGTCTAATGTGTGGATCATGAGCTGGAAGATGGTGTTTCTCATGGTGCTGTTGTGTAGAGAAGCTGAACTTCCCCCTCGCTGAAGAGACGGCTTCAGCTGGGGAAAGAGATGGCGAGGGTCACAGTGGCTCCAATAACAGACAGGGACACATCACTCTGGGACAAATTAGGCTTGCATGTATTTTCCTTTACAAGTGCAGTAACATGTGGCAAGACTTTTGCTGAAGGGAGACTGTTTAACATAATTTTACAGGGGAATGGGACTGGAGAAAGGTAAATATGATGTAAAATAAATAGTCAAAAATAGACAATGTGACAATGTCCAGTGTCAGGATGTATGTTTGAATATTTTTTGTTGATTGGTTGGTTGATTGTTTGACTTTTACCTTTAACCGATTCTTGTCGTCCGGAGTTGGAGGGGCATTGTCTTCATGTTCCTCATTTGCCTGTGTGCAACAATTTTTCCAGTGATAATTATTCAGTGGTAAAGACAGACCAAGGTACTTCCATTTTGGTGCAGTTTATATGTTAGTCTCTATGGGCTTATGCATCACTGTGACATATTTTATACTCTTGGGGTTTCTTTTGTATCGCGTGTCAGTAAAAGAGATGCAGTCACATGACATTTACTGGGTTAGAATCTGGTGAAAACTATCCTTCACCTTATTAAAACTAAACAAGAACACTATAATGTGCTTGTGTATGATGTGCAATAGTATTTACACTGGATGAAATAATCAAGTTTGCTCCTTGGGACCCGCTCCAGCAGTATATCCAGCTCAACAAAAAACCCTGAGCATGCATGAATAGGTTTACTTACTTTGTATAAATTAAGCCTCAATCACACTTACCGGGGTTAAACACGCTATATGTTGATGCTACAGTTTGTACAGCGCTGTTGCGCCTCAAAGGATTAGGGTTTGCTGTGGCTGATCAGCTTTGGTTCTCCAAGGCCTAGGCAAGTATCATTCCACTCTTTTGCCATGATTTGCACATAAACCCCACAGGTGGGAGCAGAGATGTCAGATTAGTAACGTGACATCCTGCCTCAGTAAAAACCCACACTGCTTTGGGTTTGTGCTGAGCATGAAGGAATGAGACAAAATGATTAATGAGTGAACAGATTTTTTCTTGAATATACATCTGCTTGGCATATGGAGTGCCATACTGTGTGACTGTGTTACACTCATGTTAACATGAGCTCGGTTGTCTCAACAGAAGAAAAGCCACCTGTGGATAATTTGTGAAGTATCACAGATTCTGCTTATTTTAACTCATCAAGAGTTATACAAATACCTCTTCAAATTACTGCATGTGTTGCTGTTAGAACCTTTAAGACTGTTTTCTCAACGGTATGCCAATGCTATAACATGTAAGCATGCTAATTATATCTATCTTTAGGTGACTTTAGTCTGATGGCCTGCAAACTGTTTGCTTGATGGTGACTGCTCTTGGGAAAATAATGTCTCTGACAGAGGGTTTTCTCCACACTTTAGAAAACCTTGGGCAGTATAAAAAATTCTAATAATAAATGGAGTCTTCATACCAAGGAATACAGTGAAAAGCTTTAAATCCTCTTGACTTTATATGAGGGCCATGTTTACTCATAGGGAATAGGACATACCTTTTCAGGTTCCTCCACAGTAATAACTTTGACAATGTTCTTGTGTTTGTAGAGTTGGGTCTTGAAGGCCCGCTCTAGTTGCACATTGAACTTCATGAAAATCACATACACAGTGTATCCGGCCACCAGCATGATGCTCTCCCACCACATGATGACATTGTCCAAGAAGAAGACGATGAGTAAGATGAGGTCAAAGATGTAGAAGGACACGTCTCTGAAAAGTGGCCACCAGGTCAAATGGAGCATCTCCCGAGAAAACACAGCACACATCCCAATCACAAACAAAATATTGAAAACCGCCGAGCCCACTATGGTGCCGATACCCACATTGCTGTGAGCAATAAAAACCCCAATCAAGGAGGTGAAGAGCTCAGGGGCGGAGCCTCCGGCGGCCATGAAGGTGGCCCCGGCCACATCGTCAGATATAGCCAACTTGTCTGTGATGACCCCCAGGGCAGGAACAAAGAACTCATCACACACAATTGCAAGCGACACAAACATGTACATCATCCCAAAAATGTGAAGGGCCACCCAGCCTCTTCTGCGGTCTTCGACAGAGAAGATATCCCGGGGGTATTCACCCTTCATATGAGGAGCTTCACCAGGGAAGACAGGAGTGGTGTTTTGTACTGGAGGGAGCGGAGGTGGGGTGGGGGTCTCCTGTGGGGGCTCAGGGGCCACATAGATGCAGTGCACAATAGTCCGGTTTGTAGCTGGTGATAGCGGGGGTTCAGTGGTGGGGGATGTTTTAAAATCTAAAGTTGTGTCCACGTGATGTGTGGGGTGCATCCGTGGTGTGGTTTGATCTGTGAGCTCTAACTCGTGTGTTGCAGTGATGGGTTCCTCCAGGCCCTGAGTCTCCACTGTTGCCTCCTCCACCCCCTCTGCCTCCGTCGACCCCTCTGCTGAATCCTCTCCGATCTGAGGCATCGACAAAGGCTCGGACAGTCTGGCACTGATGGTCAGCTGGTAGACAGTACAAAGGAAAACCCCAGAGAGAAGAAACAGAACCCGGCTCAGCTGCAGGCGCTTCCTTCGTGTGCAATACATTTTCCCCCCAAAAGCAACAGCGGTATTGGCTATGGAGAATCAGGCTGCATAAATGGGCAGGGGTCAAGGGCAAGTCCAGCTCTCTCCCCAGAAGACCATGGGGTGACAGACTTCAAGACTCCAGCAGTGAGATTCATGTCATGTCATGTCGTTGGAAAGCCCAGCCTGTTGTAAAAGAAATAAAACAATGACTTGCAAGCAGCAGGTGGCATACTAGTAATGGATGAACAAAAGCATTTTAATTATTCAGACAATGCACTTGAGACATAATTGTCTGTCATAGCATTGTTGAAAAGCCCAGTCAAAAACTGTTACAGCTACACTCTTGGTAGGCTGATGTGGTTTTGTAGGAAACAGAATTAACAACCTGAGTGACAGAAAAAGACCTAAAACGCCTAAAAAACCCCACAAACTATTATCAACAACAGGCACAGACAAACAAAAACCTGATAATAAATCAAATGAGTATAAAATGACAGGTGGTAATGAGCTAGGATATCGTGTTCCTTAATTACACCAAAGAGAACAAACAAAACAATGGATTTCTAAAAACCAAAAGTAATTACAGGCGCAGGCTTACCTTAGACTGAAGGTTTTGTAATATCAGGGATGCAAAAATGTCCAAGAATAGATTCCCACAGCTGGGTACGCTGGCACAAACAAAAGTCCAAACTGTTGCCAGTGGCCAGAGGGTTATGTAGGACGCAGGACAAGTCTTCACCATGGATCAGCATAATACCTAATACCTGAAGTCTTCTAAGAGGATTATGCTCATTGTCTCACTCTCACTTTATCTTGAGCCTACCCGAGTAATATTTCATTTAATGCAAAATAAAAGTGGTGCCTTAGCTTAAATGCTATTAGGTTACATAACTGTAGGCTAAGTTCAAATCCTTTTATGAAGCGTTAAGACTGATACTTGAAAATAATAATGTGTTGATAATAAATCAACGATGACATAAAAATTTGAACTGGAAGGGTAAATTCAATTTAATCTCCCTAGATCCGAACTATAGTTTAAATTTTACAATGTGCATCGGTCTGTGGCATTAATATTTAAATTATAACATTCATGACATTTCTCACTAAAGTTCTATCATGTTTTTTTCACCACAATAATATGAAATCTCTCGGGACTGTCAGCTAGGAACTAATTAATCTAGGGAACACTGTTCTCGCCCGGACGGAAGTAGTGGTGCACAACACAAATCCTGGATGGCGATTGAAACATTAATAGGCACGTAAGATTTTTTTTTGCATACTGAGCATTTAACTAGTTGCAGTTTAACTTGTGTTGAGTGCGTTTTACTTGCATTCATTCAATAGTAACGAAAATGTTTAATCAGTCGGGGCTTTTTAACGTTACACCATGCTAAATTTAGTTAGCCGGGCTGGCTAGCAGTTAGTAGCTTAGTGCTTTGCTCTTAGCTTTCAGTTGTCGTTTTGTCTTAAACTAACCTTGATGTGGCCCTTACACCTGCAGTTCTGTCGTTGTTTCTTTGTGTTGGGGATAACATTAACGGAGCTATAACAACGTAACTAATTCACTTAAGTTATCATCTTTTTATAATCGTTTTAACATTGTCCTCCAGGGGCTCATGAGTGATGGAAGCTGTTTAACATGCCCCATCATGGAGTGAGACACTTGTGTTGTTGGTGTTACAGCAATCCCTTATGTTATTTTGTTTTTTTTTATTCAGTGGGAGTACGTTGGAGGTTCATCTAAGTCCAGTGTGGTTTTAGGAAGTACCTGTCGGAGCGAGCCATGCCTACCGTGGTGTTAATGGACGTGTCCCTGTCCATGACACGGCCAGTGTCTCTGGACGGCAGCGAGGAGTTCCAGAGGAAGAACTTGGCTGTTCACGGACTCACTATGTTGTTTGAACACATGGCTGCAAACTACCGCTTGGAGTTCACATCCCTGGTGGCCTTTTCCTCCCTCTGGGAGCTCTTGGTGCCTTTCACCAGAGATTACAACACATTACAGGTACAACATGCCTGATATGATGCTCATATTCTTCGCTTTGGACTTGTCATTATTGACAGTGAAACATGTTTCCTTCTCTGATCTGTGTCAGAGTGTGAGCTTAGAGGAGAGTTGTGGATTGTTTGTTTAAATTTTGTTTCTTCCTTTTCCTGTGCAGGAGGCTCTAAGCAACCTGGAGGACTATGACAAAACCTGTGTTGAATCAGCTCTTAATGGAGTTAGCAACATAGTGCAGCAGGAGTGGGGCAGCTCCTGTCCCTGTCAGGTTTGTCAAGTCCTTCCACTTTAAACAATGTCATTGCAGGTGTAATGTGATTGTTGGTCAACAGAAGGTGATGTGTGGTCAAAATATTTTTTTCATGGTGAATTCAGCTTCTTGTATTTGTTGTTATATTGGGTTGTATTTATGTACTTCATCATTTTGTCCTACAGGTGGTGCTGGTGACAGATGGGTCTCTTGGTATTGGGAAGGGTTCCCTGCGTCATTCCCTCCACACACTGAAGCAACGTGGGGATGACAAGAAGTTCCCGCTCCCTTTCCCTTTTCCAGCCAAACTGTTCATCTTGTGTGTAGCCAATATAGAGGAGGTACTGAATCACCCAGTTTTTATTTGTCTTATCGCTTCCAAATCTCCCACCAGCTCAGGTTATCCTGAACAGGTTCAAGATATTGCTGCAATTCATTTGTATTTATTTACATCTTGAGTCTGAACCTTGGAGGAAATCTTGACCACAAAGCACGTGGCAAGAAGTGACTGGGATCTAATGCGATGGCTTCCTCTAGGATCATATGCAAAACAGATATATGTCAAAAGTTGCTGAAATTGCAGCCTCTTGTGATTGGGTCATTGCAGTAGTCAGTATAGTTAATGTGGTAGCTGTAACAAGGATACCCTCTCTCTTTTGTAACTGCAGTTACAGATGACTGATGCCATGGACAACTTGGAGGAGCTGCTTCATCTCAGTGGAGGGGAGGGACAGATCTTCACTATGGAGGGACCGCTGTGCCTGAAGAGTGTACAGGCCATGTTTGGGTATGACTGTGTTGAAGTTGTATGCCAGTACCTTCTCTTTGCCTTAACTGAAGATAACACTAACGCTCTAGTTTTGTGGTTCTAAGATGGTTTTGTATCAGGTGCAGTTTTTGACTCTGTTAAGGTATTAAATAACAAAAACCACCTAAGAAAAAGGCAAATCCAGATAAGACTGTTTAATATGATTTATTTTCACCACTTTAAAAAAAAAAAAAGAAAATTCTGTGAAATTGTCCTCATAGACTTTAAAGCAATTCACAAAAATGTTAAAAGCTGAGGCTATGGACATAGCCCACAGTTGAATTTTTGTGGGTGACATTCCTACCACTCCTAGTAAGCCCAGCAAAAAAAACATGGTTAAGGCAGCGCTAGGCTAAAATAAGTGAAGCAATGGACAAGTGTCACTTGTAGAGGTGCTAGTGACATCAATTGAAAAATAAGTAAATCATTCCAACAATTGCAATAAATATATGGATACTACAGGTGCGCAAATGTCCTGAAATCAGACCAAGTCAGTTTAGGCACTGTTGCCTATTACAAAGACAAGAGTTGGTCGATTTCTTTTTGAGAAACACTGCTGTGTCTCCAGGAGGCTGATTGACCAGGCGTACTCTCCCTTCCATGCTGTCCTGCACTGTGGGAACCTGTCCTCGGACGTTCAGGTCTTCCCTCGGCCGGAGCCTGTGGTGGTGGATGAAGAGGTGGAGCCCATGCCCAGAACAGTCAGCACAGGTAGCCAGCTGGCTTCAAAAGCATTGCATGTTTAACAGATTAAAGTACTTTTTTTTGGTTAAATATTCACTCACTTATGTGTTTCAGATTTGGAGATTGTGGGCTTCATTGAGATTGGTGACATTTCCAGTCCTCCTGTCATATCCAGACACTTAGTGCTGCCCATTGCTGTAAACAAAGGTTTGAGTTGAATAGTTTTACTGTGTTTTATAGAAATACTATACATCAATACACAAATCAACTGAGCAATGTGCCATGGTGTCAAATTTACAAACAGGAGTACGTGATAAGTTAGTGCTCTAATGCATTTTATCTGTGCTTCGTTGCAGAGGTGGATGAAGTTGGCACAGGAGCCACAGATGAGCTGGAGGAGGAAGCCTCAGCCAGTCAAATGGCAGGAAAGAGTCCAAATTTCTGTGTCCTTTTGCATGGCAGTCTGAAAGTGGAGGGCATGGTGGCACTAGTGCAGCTGGGGTGAGATGCTACACAGATTTTTACACATTTGAAAGACTTAGGCTCAGAGTTTAGAGCGTTTAGATGTTAAGACGATTGTATTAAGAGTATAAGGAGCTGATGCATTTTGTCATGAATGAATGACCTCAACCTGTTATGTCTTTTCCCAGGCCAGACTGGTACGGCATGCTGTACTCCCAAGCAGACAGCAAGAAGAAATCGAATCTGATGATGTCTCTGTTTGAGCCTGGTCCAGAGCCTCTGCCTTGGCTGGGCAAAGTCTCACATTTGGGCCCAATCTCAGGTAACCTCCACCCCCCACTGTGCATGCCAGGGTGTCAGGTTCTCTGCAGACACAATTGGAACGAGGAAATAGTGATCTCTTTGGATATTTGTAACAAACCCCCTACAGTGCTCTGACTGCTAAACTAATAATAAACGGTACTGTCATCAGTTTGGCCACTTTACCCACTGCTCTCAAAGCATCACTGTTCATAAACACTCAGCCAGCATGCTTATTTATTAATATAGTTTAATATTGTTGTTATGCAGACATTATTGTGAAACTGTCCTGTTTTATGTAACCGATGACACACTAACCCATGTGAAGGTAGATGACTATTCATTCCTACGAGATCAAAGGCCTCTTTGTATGTGTACATAATCAAGTAGTTAATAATTTACACAGCTTGTCTGCTTTGGCCATCATTCTGATTTTGCATAACGTTACTCTTATTTCAGAGGCTGCTGAAAACCCCTATGGAGAGGATGATAGTAAAAGTCCTTTCCCTGTGCAGCCCCAGATCAAGCGAAGCTATGCCCAGAATGTCACTGTGTGGATTAAGGCCAGTGGGCTACAGGTACAAAACTGTCTAAAAATCACTATTAGGATCTATTATTGTTTGTGAGATTATTTATAAGTTTAGGAACGTGAAAATGTGAGCACTGAATAAAAACATTTTTGATAAGGGTCATTTTTAGTTTTCAGTGACTAATATGCATGTTATCACCCCACAGACTGATGTGCAGAAGATCCTGAGGAATGCGAGGAAACTGCCTGATAAGACTCAAACCTTCTATAAGGTAAATATCACTGCAAACGGATTATGCTTGGGGTTTATTTAAAAAAACAATGTTGTTGAACTAGTTGTTTCATTTATTTCAAGTGCCGTTTTCTGTTTGAATCTGCCAGGAGCTGAACCGCCTGCGGAAGGCTGCCTTGGCTTTCGGGTTCTGGGAGCTGCTGAAGGGAGTGGCCGACCTGCTGGAGAGAGAGTGCACCTTGCTCCCGGACTCGGCCCACCCAGATGCTGCCTTCCAGCTGTCCCATGCTGCACAGCAGCTCAAACTGGCTAGCACTGGCGACTCCCAGTATGCTGCGTTTGATCACAACATTGCTCCCATGCACACCGACTTCTCAAGCTGAGCCACAGCTGAAGAATAGACTAAAGTACAGCAATCTGTGTGGACTCGCTGCTCGATTGCCCCCTCAAAGGTGTCAAAGGTCAACAAGGCTGTGTGTGTGTGTGTGTGTCGCCCACGTGCAGCTACACCGTCATGAAGGCAGCAGCCGGTGTGTGCTGAAGGTTATTTAAAGAAGTCATCAAAAGGGCCACTGCTTACAGAACTAATAAGTGTTTCAAATGACTCACAGACTGATCAGTCCTCAGTGATGCTGCCTAAGCAGGGCAAAACCTGCTTAGTGACGGAGGGGCCACGTTTTGTTAAATGCTGGTGTGTACATATTTTTTTTATATCAGTGTTCTTAAATAGAATCTTTTTCACAAATTGACAAGTTGAAATTTCATTTTTATTCAGTGTCAAACCACTGCCACTTTTACAGGAAGGTTGGGGATTGACTGGTAATGTTGGTAATATTGGTATTAAAAATACAGGTGACTGTCAAAATAAAGGAACACCAGAGTAAATAAGGGATACAAATTGTATTTAAAGCAAGTTGGATAAATTGTCCTACATTATAGGGGAAGTTAAGTGCCACAAACCCAGTCTGAGTGATCACTTTCAAGTTAGGGTGAAGCATTTCTATGCTGACTGGATTGACCTCTTATAGGACGACACTGCCCCAATTCGTTAGTGGTCCATGAACGGTTTGATGAACATGAAACTAATGTAGACGATGTGCCGTCCCAGTCGAAGTAAACATCTGGAGTGGCACCCAAAACACTTTTTGTCAATGTTTTCTTTATTCCAGCAGTCACCTGTATCATTTTCCCTGATATTTGTGTGACATTTCACAAATCTGAAACAATAAGAAATAAGAACATTTCACAGAATATTGTTGCTTGCTTCATTCTTACACCAATCAATACATTAAATAATACTAACAGGTTTTCTTCCTCGATGCTTGTTGAAATCCATTCAGCAAATGATGCTACAGTATTAAAAAAATCAACCATCAAGGTTAAAAGAAAAAGAAACAAAATTATAAGCTTTATCAAATTCTATGGTTTACAACTGTTAATCTACAGTATATGAACCCAAAGATTAGAGAAATCTGGCAGCAGATCACTTGCATTGTTTATGTAGGATGTTCACAACGACCATGAATTAAGTCATTTTAATGAGCGGACAGGCTGTGGAAAAGTAAAAGGACTTCTTCATAATTAGACCTAGAACTCATTTGAGTGGAGCATGGCAGATGAGAATACTTTCATTTTATTCACAGTCCCAGCAGTAAGCAGGCAGCAGAGGTGTCGAGGAGTTTTGTTGATGTCGAGTCTCAGTTTGCTTTCCTCTTCTTGGTACGGAAACGCCTCTTCCTTTGCTTGTAGAGATGGCGGAAGTTGATACATAGTCCTGAAAAAAAGACAACACTGCCATTAGAACGTAGCACTTGTTGAGAAACTTATATGATTGGAGTTTGTGTGTGTGGAGACTCACCCAGAAACATGAGAACGAGATAGATGTGCAGGACATGAGAGAAGCTGATGGAGGTGCCAATGGCTTTAGGCAGAGAATGCTGAAGAGTTTAGTCTTATCAAAGATAGCGATGGATTGTATCACTGCAACAGCTGTACGGGATCGGGAGACAAGGGGGAGGATTTTTAATACCGGTATTTGAAAAATTATCTTTCACGCAGAGGAGCAAACGTAAGCTCACCTTCAGCTAGAACGCCTAGCGGGTACAGCGGGATCCAGATCGTGTACCTCAGCCACGTGAGGGCTTTCCACTCCATATCGAAACAGCCCAGCATGTAAAATGGATACCTGAGGGAAACAATAGAATCTCAGAGAAGAGCCACACTCTGTAAACACAATAGCCTCACATTCACACTGTTGACTGATTCCAATGTTAGGAGCTATTGGCTACAATCCAATTAAAGGTAACAGGATACAAAACAAGACTACAATTCAGCAGGAGAACTTTATGTTCACTTGTCCTTTCAGTGAAATTCTTCAAATTGCACTGAAACACAGGAGACCGTGCTGAGACTCAGACATGCCCACTAAAAGGACAATCTTTAATCCTTACTAAATCATCCAACTCAAGTGTTCACCATGAGCAATAGCATGCAGATGCATACTCACCTAAAAATCTCAATGGCGCTCCACAGATAGAAAACGAAGAACACGACTGGCTTGTTGTGCATTTCCTCCAAGCTACCAAAAATGATGAAGAGGATAAAATTCCTTCCAACCACCTGGAGATAAAGGAACACAAGTCACAGTAACACCTAGATGTAATGAATTGGTAATTATGACATTTACTGGCAGTACATGGGCGATAAGGATAGTAGGTGTTCAACGCAGGTGTGACCGCATACGACAAGACTCAAATGAACATCCAGTACCTGTATAAGAGTTGGAACAACACCTGTCCTGACGACTCCAAACGCAGCGTTGAGGACCTCAACTGCTGCCAATATCTGGCAGAAGAACATAACGTCCGATATGGTGTGAAATGTGTCATAGAGAGAATCTGAAATGAGAAAAGTGTTGTATTTTAATGGGTCTTCAGAAGTTTTTGCATTACTAAATGAAATCCATGAAAGAAAGATATATTGAATACAAAACATGCTAAGCAACAGCACTGCCATGCCTCCTCACCTTGGCCAAAGATAAAGAGCCGCACAGTCATGTTGGAAAAGATCCAGGAGAAGCCGAGGAACTGGACCAGGTTATAGGTGAACAAAAACACAGTCTGCAGACTGATGAAACCTGAAAGGAGACCAAAAGAGAAAGAAAGAAAACATTGAAGCAGCTGGCACACACAAATTGCTTGCAAGTTAGTCCACAGCAAAAATTTCCAATTGAAGTGTTTTCATGTATTAAGAATATGCTATTTTTTGGCAAATAAACTAAGAACAAGTTACTAGTTACTAATATTTGGTCACAGTTTCATCTCTGTGTGTTGAGGATTTATATAGTTCTCTAAAGTACCTGCCAATACTTCTACCTCATTAGGTAAAGTATGTTTAGTGGACAGAAGCTAGTTTTGCATCATCTAATAAAAAACACAGTGAAACTACTATCAATCTTCTAATCACACAAAAAAATATGTTGATTAAACAGCTTATTTGCCAGTCAGTGTATTTCTTACAAAATAGACAACCCATACATTTTTTTAAATATTTTTTTGATAAAGAATTAGGTCAGTGCCATTATCTTCCTTCACTGGCAAGTATTGTCACTAGCATCAAGAAATCTTGGGGCGGCGGTATCTTAGAGGTTAGAGAAGCAAGTTTGTGACCAGAAGTTTAGTTTAGTTTGAATTTCCAGACCAGCTGAGAAAAACGTGGGTGGGTAAAGTAAATGAAAAGCTGCTGTCGAGCTGCTGAAAAAGAGCCAACATGCTCAGTTGACTTTTCCTAGATGTATAAAGGGTTAAAAATAAACAGTGCCTTCACTGCTTTGAAGAATTCTTGGAAACCATATCTCTGTTTTTGAAATTTCTGGAATTTGCCCTCAAGCATGTCACATTTTCTGTGAGCTGAATAACTGGCTGGAGCAGTATGTTAATTACACTGGCACTGTTTCAAATAAAATAGGAAAAATGTGTGTTTTAAACTGGAATACAAGATGAAACCGCTTGATAAAACAGCCTTTTTTTTTTTTTTTTTTTTTTACAATGTCATCATTTGTACTCACCATCCTCTTGACTCCTTGAAGCCTTCAGCCTGTTCTTTCTCTCCTCCTTTGAGAAGAAAAAAGACAACATATTTATACAGGTTCTGCATTTTTCGTCGCGTCTCTTGATTAGTATTTTCTTTCAATCTCTCAGCACCTTCTATTCAAACTTTTTTTTAACTATCTTAGTGTCACCTCTGTCTTGTATTGACATTTTAAATGGACCCCAGGAAGACTAGTCTGTCGCTTGTGCGTCGACTAATGGGGATCTACAATAAACAATAAACCGTAACTAATGTTTTACTTTCATTGGCCATTTTGAACATGCATACTTGCATATGAATTCATGATTTCCTTCAACATTAGCGTTCTTTTTAAAAGGCTCAATATTAATAATTGCAAACAAGCAAAATTACCTCTTAATAACAAAGAGCACAGAAAAATACACCATTGTGTATGTGTGTTATTAGTATAACTTTTTGGACAACTTAGGTTTATATAATAAAAGTGAGTGGCAACAATACAGATACCTGGGGCAGCAAAACTGGTTAAGTGTTCTTGAAGTCACACAAAGGTGTAAAAAGCTAAAAAGTAAAAATGTTGCACTGAGGTGAAACAGCCTTCATCTCACCTTTTCACGAATCTCCATCTCAGCATCTGACTCGTCCAGCCAGCGGTCGAAGTCAGGAGCCAGGAAGACTGGCTTGCGCTCCTGTAAGGTCAGTCTGTCCCACCAGCCGCGCTGCTCTTTCCTCACTGTGATATTCACCTGCCGCTGAGTGGACTTATGGCTCACCTGGGCACACAGGTTCATCAACATGAGGGTGACAAACAGGAACAGTAGATGTCTGTTCTCAACTTGACAAACCAATTAAAGACAGCTGCATACCTGTGGCTTCACCGGCAAATGAAACTCCAGACTGAACGCATATTCATTTTCTCCTTTTGCGCCACGGCCCTGGGCTGCAGGCAGACAGAAGTACAAACGTTCATGAATCATTAGCTTCATTCTTTTAAATTCCCTTTTTTCCCTCAGAGTCAAATGTGCATCAGTACAAGTGCTACAGAAATACTGGATCTCACCTCTGAAGTGAAGGACGTTTTCATGTACACTGACATCTATATTCTGCAAGAGGAAGCAGATAGATTAGTTGAATTTCCTCCTATAGAATAAAAACTGATGTAGTGGCCTAGCTCCTGTCCACATTACCATCAAACAAGGACTGAAAAAATATAACCCAAAAGACTAATAGTTACGAACACTTTAACAACATTAAAGTTAGGATGAGCATCATCCAAACGAGAAAAAAATCTTGCCAGTGTATTGCCAATCAGAATAATTATCTATAGTCCGTCCACCTAGTCCGGGAAGTGGACCGTTCCACACAATCCCCGCCCACATTTAGATCTAGTCCCTGTCACTGTGAAAGTAAACCTTGGTGAGGAAGACCCCAGATGCGTTTAAGTGCTTTGTGCTGGACAGCATATCACATTATTTCATTTCAATAATGCATACCTGACTGACTGATCCTGTGTGACAGATAGTAAGACGATACTCATCAGCATAGCAATGCCTAACTGAATATTGGTGTGATGGAAAAAATGCAGCCAAAGCATAATTATAATTAAAGAGGATGACAGAAGAAATTTGTCCTTTTGCTGACTCTGGCCTACTAGGCCAGATGCCCAGACCCAGGCCCAGATGTCAGTTCAAAGGGGGCTTTTAATTTAGTCAAAAGGGTCTTTTATCTGATTACACCCATATGTAACAAGCAAACCTTGTTCTGTCGTATGTCCTGTCATTTATGATGTATGTATTCCTGCGACAGATCATATTTCATACTTATGATCTATTTATCTTATTGTATGTTTGACCGTGTTTTGAACTCTTCATATGAATAGAGTTGGTTGTTTCTGAAGATGTAGTAGGGGTAGGAAATGTATAAAAGGCAACTGAGAGAAGAGGAAGTTGCTCATTCAGCCTGAAACTTTGTTGAAGGTTGTCTGTGCCGCTTGCAGGTGTGTCGTACGAATAAACCAGAAAGGAAACTCTCTGTCTTGTTTCTCAAGTCTCTTTATTTCAGAAACCCCCACCACAATTGGATTAGTGGGTTCAAACCTAACAGGTAGTGGTATGGTAGGCCTTGGCTCTAGGCTCTTTAAAGAACAGCCATCACCAGAGAATATAAAAAAGTCTCTGCTACCACTTTGTAGGATCTATATCGCCAATATGCAAATTGTGCAGTCACGTGGTATTTCCAAAAACCTAAAGCCCTTGCACCATTTAATACCCACTCGAATACTTTAAGTTGGGTAAATATTACCCTACGCAATTTTATAATGAAAGGTGGGCGCAGACAATTTGTGAACAACAGACTATTTAGCTCACCTGTGCGTCTATCAGCTCCACTCGCAGGTAAATGTCCTCGTGGCGTTGGGCCCAGTACACGAGCGGTGTGAGCGTCATATTGTGGCGTTTAATGCAGCTTGATATCAGATTAATAATAGTCGAGAATGAATGAAAGTCCCCAAATTACATGCTAGTCGGTCAGGAGGCTACAATAGATAGCCAGAATATTCTGCGAACGCGCTCGCTCGCCATCTGTCAGTGCAACAACGTGCTCGTGCATGAGACAGAGCAGTTGGTCTCCTCCTATCTGATTGGCTGGCCGTCAGTGTTTACGGAAGCGGCGAAGGGGAAGTAATTTGCGGAAGCACACACGGATATATTCTTGTGGTTGTCGGTGATGTGCTAACATGCAGACAGACTGTCGTGCTGCTTGTCCAAAATTTGACTTGCTGAATTCTTGTGGCACATTTCGTGTCCTTGTTGGCGTGTCAGGAAGCGTCGCAGCGCTGAAGCTGCCTCTTTTGGTCTCCCAACTTCTTGAACTACCCGGGGTGAGCTGCTCTCCTCTGTAGCAGCGGTCCTCACACCCGGTCCTCGGGGTCCAGAGTATTGTTACTACTAGTAGTGCTACTTCCAGGTAGTTAACCTGCCGTCCTAGGTGTAAATTAGTCCCTGGTTTGACAGCTAGACTGAAAACTACCTAGATGTCCGGATTTGAGGACCACTGCTCTATAGAGATGTGCTTATTTTTTACAATCTGCATTTAACTAATGTTACGTATGTCCCGTGCCATCATACTCTGTTACATAGTACTCTACTGATAGACCACGTATAATCCGGTATAAACGGTATAATCTAACCGCTAGATGGAGATGATGCGGTTTTTAAGCAGGAATACATAAAACAACAGAAACAACAACGATTATTATTATTAATACTTTTCTTATAAAAAATTACACAATGCAGTAGAATAAATGGACAAAACAATCATACTAACAAAATGATCAAGTATAGGCTAATGAAGGGAGGACTGGTAGTGCTGGTTCCATTGGGTCTTGTGGGAGAAAAACCTTCAGTTGGGCCAGATGTCTTCAGGTATTCCACCACACTTCGTATTTCTCAGTAATCAAATAATCAAACAGATTCAATAGAGTTCAGTATGATATAGGTTTACTGCAAAATCACACAGAGTACACGTAAACCGAGCTGGTCCATGGAGCAACTGCCTTAGCTCTTCAATGCATCTTCTTTCATGCCATTCCCACCCTGAGTTGGAAAGTCACTCCTTCTGATCTTCCCCCAAACTTTCTTCCTTGCCGACACACCATTGTTTACCTGTCTCGGGATCTTTCTACCGTTTCACCAAAATTAATGATGTCTACTCCCTCAATTGTTGACCTTACAGATATGCTTTGAACATAAATAATGGTGTCAACATGACCTCTCATGTCTGCATTGGGCAAACCACTTTCTTCATTCGGAGACACCATTATTTCCTGCAGTGCTACTATGTTGATAAAAAAATAATGACTTTTAATAAATGAATATATACTTATCATGGATACTTATGCGTATCATTGATACTAACACATTCTCATGTTGGATTTTATACTGAGTATTCATTCATTTAACAAGTTCAGGTGAATCAAAATTTCCCACAGTCTCTTCAGCAGAACAGAATTAGCACAAGATGTATATGAATGTAAAATTAACACAGCTAATAATAACACTACAGTCTTGAAAGTCTATTCAACAGTTTTGGCAAACCCCTAAGTAGGCTATCAATTTGAAGCCAAAGAAGTAAAAAAAAAAAAAAAAAAAAAAGAGGCATTTGGAGGCCCAACGTGACAAGACAACTTTAGATTTATCATCATTAAGGTGGAAAATGTTTTGTGACATCTAACATAAGGCAAGAGTATCAAGACTACTTTTACCACTGAATTTTACAGGGAAATACAGTTGTGCTTTATCAGCATAGCAATTAAAATATATATATATATATATATTTAAAATTATTTATTATTATGATATCTTTATTAGGATCCCCATTTTCTGACGTAACTCATAGTCAGAGACAGCTGACACCTCACCTCATATACAGAAATATTTTGTCAGTGAATTATGTGACCAAGTGAGAATATATTAATGAACAGTGGTGGAAAGAGCACTCAAATTTCCTACTCAAGTAGAAGTACTGTTACTTTGCTGATATTTTACTTGAGTAGAATTGAAAGTACTATAGTGTTGAAATCCTACTTAAGTAAAAGTAAAAAGTACCTAATTTAAAATGTATTCTGAGTAAAAGTTACTGAGTTACTTTTTAGAAAATGGAACATTTTAGATGTGATTTTTCCCATGCGATTCTAAAAGGCAGAGAGGACAGAGTTCAAACTAGATTATTTACAAAATTATTTATAAAGTGCACAAAAAAGCTTGCAAAGCCTGGTTACTCTTCTCTTCTTTGTTGATTGACTGTTCACTGCCAATGGCTCCACATTTGGCCAATTTACGATTGTGCTATGGAAAGCCAACAAAATTATACTCTAATGGATGTGATTTAAAATGTAGCTAAGTACAATACTTAAGTAAAAACATAATTAAGTAAAAGTAAAATTACTGACTTATACAAATACTCAAAAAAGCTACTCAATTGTAGTAACATGAGTAAATGTAATGTTACTTCCACCCTTGTAAATGAATAACCATGTAGGACTTGTGATGAAACCTTGAGGTACTGCACAGCTAAATTTGGCTGAGCATGATACACAACTGCTGCAGGAAACAGAGAACTCTCTCTCTGGTAGATAAGATATGAACCAAATTAAAAGTAGTGTAATCCCCTCAAAATCTCTAAGACGATAAACTGATATCATGATCAACATCATGTTGTGATCAGCAGTGTCCTAGGCAGCAGAAAGGTCAAGCAGAAATAGAACTGAACATTCGCCCATATCTGCTACCATGTGCTAGTATCTGTCCTACTCTCTTGTAGCCCTAAGACAGTCTTTCCTGTTTCCTGTGAGGGCGGAAAAAAAAAATCATATCAGATATATACTAGACTTCTACCCTGGCCATAAGCAGTTTGTTGGCTGAAAGAGATCTCTAGCTCTGATACCATCTTTCATATTCAACCACCAAAATGTGCTAAAATGTGCTAAAAAAAATAATTTTTAAATCCAGTGACTGTCTCCCCTTGTGCTCTAGGTGGATGTCAGAGTCGTCACCACTGAGCATGCCAAGCACTTCTATAACCCTGCTGAGGTTGCGGTGAAAATCTATAATGACAAGGATGAGTGGGAGGTAATGATGCACTTCTCAAATGTATTAATAAGCCATTGTTAATGGAGAGTCTAAGGTATCATGCATTCCGGCAAGGAAGTGAATGTCTCACTTGTTGTTTGTCTGGTCTCTGTTGTAGCTGTGGACGCAGCGCTCTGACCCGGTGCTGCACATTGAGCTGCGGCGCTGGGCAGACCTGTTCGTCATCGCCCCGTTAGATGCCAACACTCTTGGAAAGATTTCTAATGGCATTTGTGACAATCTGCTGGTGAGACCATAAAATTATTAGGTTGGATGTGAATAGTCACATTACTATGGGCAGAAATATGTGTCACTAGAAACTGAAATTGAATTATTTATATTTGAATTTGGATCGCTCAACTTGAATAATTGCATTAAAAAAAATGAATTTGAATCACATAATTTGAATTTGTATTGTTTAACCTGAATAATTGCATTGAAAAACTGAATCTGAATAGCATAATTTGAAATTGAATTTATTAGTTTGAAACTGAATTCCAATAAACTCGAAACTGAATGTAATATTATGAAATTGAATTAATTTGCTCTGAAACTGTATTCAGTTCTCACAATTCAAATTCAGTTCTCCTAATTCAAATTCAGTTCTTGCAATTCAGTTTCAGTTTACTGAGACACACATCTTGGTCGTTGAGGAAGAACAATCGAGTGCAGATTCACAGAACTCGTTGAGCAATTCAAATTCAAATATAAATAATTCAATTTCAGTTTCTAGTGACACATATTTCTGCCCATAGATTTCCCACAAATTATAATTTCATACATGTATATAATAATTGTCTTTGCTCGTTCTATGTTGTCAGTGTGTATTTGTGTTCATGGACCCCAGGAAGACTAGCAACCACATAGGGGGAAGCTAATCGTAATCCAATTAAACAATAAATAATAAATTGTTATATTACACATGGATCATTTCTTATCTGAATTCTCAGGTATGAGACGTAGGAAATCACACACTGATAAAAAACGTTTCAGACCTAGACCGTCAGTCCATATGTGCACCTGAAGTACAAAAACATATATGAGGACTTATTAGAGTGCAGGCTTTTTTCCTATTTGTCTATTTAACTGAATTCTCAAAAAAGATTCTCAGGTTGATTATTATTTGTCATTGGCAGACATGTGTGGTACGAGCCTGGGATACCAGTCGGCCTCTCCTCTTCTGCCCTGCCATGAACACAGCCATGTGGCAGCACCCCATCACCGCCCGGCAGGTGGCCAGCCTCAAAGAGTTTGGATATGTGGAGATCCCCTGCATTTCCAAGAAGCTCGTGTGTGGAGATGAAGGTGTGTATTGATACCAGACAAGCCGAGATTCATTCACCCCCTTAAACTGCCAATAAGTCAGTTTTCCTTTTATTTTCCCCCATATTTTATTACATTGATTTCACACAGAAATGTGAACTATCACAATAGTTATGTATTTATTTCATGTGGACATGTCTAAAAGAAGCAGCATCTTTTATGTGTAATGTAAAAAAAAAACTTGAATAATCATTCTATAGTAACAAAATTTGCAGGGTGGCTTAAAAATATGTACCGGCTCTTATCTATAAAAAAAAAAACAAAGGCCAAAAAATACATAGGATTTTTTTTACTAATTAGTGTCTTGATAGATAAGTTGAAAGAAAAAGATTTACAGGGTTAATCATTATTTTAAAATGCTAATAAATAAATGCCTAATTTTTTTTTCACTTAAAGAATTTTTGCCTTGTGAAATGCTGAACAACACCCATTTTAGGAAAAGTCATAGACTGTAGCCAGTGGGTTTTATCATAATAAAGTAAAATATATTTGAAAACACAAAAAGTAAGAAATGACCTGTTGGCAGCTGTAGTGTTAAGAGTTCATTAATTGAACTTAATTTTAGATGAACAAATTCATACTTTCAATGATGGTCTCACAAGACACAAAAAGCCTCTTTAAAGGCAGTAATTGGTATTAAAATAAATTAAATAAAAAGAAGAAGAGCTAAACAGACACAACCGAGAGAAAGACAATGACACAACACAGAATAGATGAGGTGACAAATAGATCAGATGGTATAAGAAGAGAGTGGACAGGCAGCATGTTGCACCACAGTGCATATGATATAACATTAATGGTCCAATGGCAGGTTATAAATAGCGTAGCAGTCATCAAGTCAAAAACCACAAGAGTGAGTCTAAACTGGTAAAACAAACAATATGACATTGGCAAACGTCATATGACAACAAGCCACACAGATAACAAGCACACATTAGAGCACAGAGGCTTTAGTAATGATTTTAGTTTAGCGGTAGTTGTTGTGTGGTAAGAAAATAGGTTTCAGAGATAATCAGGCGTTAGGCGTAATGAGAGAATGTAATGAGAGTCCTTGAAGGCAGATTCTGAGATAAAACCAACCTGTTCCACTGTCTTTTCTAGGCCATTCTAGTTGCCAGTAGCAGCAAAGTGAAATGCGCTTTGGACAAGAATTACAGTAGCTTTAGGGACTTTTTTCTGTTGACATCCATCTATAGGACAGGATTGGCTGATCAAGCACTCTAAGTAACGATGGGATTAAGTAAGGAGAAGACAGACCAACTGGAGTTTTGAAAAGTCCTGAAAAACAAGTGAATTTTATTGGCTGGTAAGCAGACAAATTGCAGGGGAAAATACAATCCTTCACATGCTCAAGGTAACAGTCGGAGCTACATTACTAAAATACTGGACACCAAGTTCATTTGTGCTTCTGCATGAGGGGGAAAAAAGTCTGACATTTTTCAGTGGCTCTTCAAAGATGTCAGCAGGCTGTGCATTCTTTCATTTTCTAACTCTAAGATAATGTTACAAAATGATACCCAGCAGCTGTAAACATGTATCTTCAGAAACCTGATGAGTCGTCTCAGCGCATGTGAACTCATCGTATATTCAGTTCGCTCCAAAGGTAATAAATATGTGATGCAGATTGTCTATTCCATACCCCAAAGTAATTATTTGTATTAATAACGGGCTAGACACCTTGTGTGTATGACACTTTAATAAACTAACCAATCAAAATCAATACTATATCAAAAATTGAATAAAATAAGGTACAAGATTAATATAGGAATTATAGGTAATATATGAATTAAAAATAAAAATATAGGAATTCCTAATTATAAAACCTATATGATAAATATGATTCTATGCAATGCTATGGACAATGCTCATATGCAATGCATCCTAATCAATCAACGCAGTGATTTCTGATCAGATCAGTGTAGTGTGGTTAGCATCAAGCCATTCACCTCACCTGCTGAGTCACTGTAACCAAGCATCAGGAGGCTGATTCTGCAAATCAGTGTTTATAGGCCACTGATTGATACTTTATGTCTCCCTATACAGAAGGTGTTTGTGTTTGTCTGTTGCAGGTAAAGGGGCGATGGCAGAGGTATCAACTATCGTTAATGTTGTCAAACAGCATCTCCAGAAATATGATGAGTCATCTCAGCACACGTGATCGTCTCATCGTATATTCAGTCCGTCCCAAAGAGCAATAGGTAATAAAATATGTGACAAAGATTGTTTATTCCGTGCCTTGAAGCAATTATTTGTGTTAATTATGTATCAAAAATGTGACTGAAACAGCTGTTGAAAGAAGTCCCATCGTTCTGTCCCAAATATATATATTTTTTTTCTGGTGTAGTCATCTATATCTATTTATCCCCAACTCGCACTGACATGAGTGATGGTTTGTCCAACCCCGGAGAGAGTTTCCCATCGATTTAAGCCCCTCCCCCTTTCATGATTGGCTGTATTGATCCTGAAGTCGCATTGAGATTTGTGATCGTCTATATCTGTTGATCCCAAAGTCGCATTTACATGATTGACAGCTCGTCGGACTCAGGAGAGCAATCCCAAAGCTGCATTGAGATGAGTGATGGCTCGCTGGACTTGAGAGAGTGTCACATCGATTGGTGATGTCATTTAAGCCCCACCCCCTTTGCTGATTGGCTGTTTTTTGATCAACTCTATCTATTAATCCCGAAGCTACACTGACATGAGTGATACCTCATCGCACTCAGAGAAGAGTTTCGATTACACTATCAATTAGTGATGTAATTTAAGCCCCTCCCTCTTCCTCAATTGGCTATTTTTTCATCGTCCGTTGGTCCGTCCCAGAAATTAGAACAAAATTTGTGATGCTTTTCATCATCTATATCTATTGATCCGATCAGTCACACTGATATAAGTGATGACTCAGGAGATAGTTTTTTATCAATTTATGTTATTTAAGCCCCACCCCCTTTCATGATTGGCTGTTGATTGACATGGGATGTTTTTGATCATCTATTGTTTATGGAACTACATTGGGATGTATGATGGCTCATTGGACTCAAGAGAGAGTTTCCTATTGGTTGGTGATGTCATATAATGATGATGTTGGTGCCCCCCCTTTCCTGATTGGCTGTTTTTTATCATCTATATCTACTTATCCCAAAGTCACACTGACATCAGTGATGGCTCGTCAGACTCAGGAGAAAGTTTCCTATTGCTTGGTGATGTCATTAATCATCCTCCCTCCCTAAGAGCTAACAATTGATGTGATGGGAGCAGGATATATTGTTTTAAGTGACCAATAAGCTGTATTAGACTTTTGGTTTTATTGAGCAGCTTATTACAAATTCTGTGCTTGTTAATAAATGTTTTACATAATATATATCAATTGTTTATTTTATTAAAGGTTGGATTGGTCTTGTTAGTAAATGTGCTGCTGCCTTCTTGGCCCAGTCACTCTTGTAAAAGAGATTTTTGTTCTTAATAGGACATGCCTTGTTAAATAAAGGTTGAAATGTGGTGTTTTGTTTTTCATTATGAGATTGCATGAGGGTTAATCTAAATGTATTGGCACAGTTTTTGGGATTCCACTCATTCTGTAGTCTGTGGAAGCCGTTATAAATCTGTAGGAGCGGTCATGGTGTCTAAGGGGTTAATTATGGGAGACTAAGCAGCGGAAATTCTTTTCCCCAGAAGGGACTTTGACAGATTGCAGCAACACATAACATGGTAATAAAGTTGTCAGCTAAGGTATGGATGCCTCACATTCAATGAACATAAGGTACTACTGCGCTCCGTAGTATCTTATTTACACTCAATAAACATATACACTTCTTTTGTTTGTGCAAAGAAGCTCATGCAATCCCTTTGTTTTCCCAAAGGGATTGCCTTTTAAACACTGGGGCCTAACATGTCTTTAAAGAGATGCCAAGGTGAGGTAGATGCACTTTATTTAGTGCTTTTTCCCATGACTCTGAGTATCAAGGGTCAAAAGTGATGAAACCCATGGTTCACATCAGTGTTAGACATGTTTATCTCACTGACCCCCCATCTCCTAACGAAGTAGAAAGTGCCAGTCTGGAATGTGTCTCGTCCACCGTCGAGAGGAAATGGACACGAGAATGTCAAAACTGAAACACAGTGTGGTTTGTATCATGGCGGGGGTAAAAGCAGGCAGTACAAGATTAAAGAAGAAGTGAACCTTGTTGGCAGCAATCTTGGAAGTGTACGTCCTTTACAACAGGTTTATGTTGGATAAGTGACACGACACAGCAGGACACATTAACTAGTTCTTGTGAGGTCAAGATATAAATTACTCTAATATTCTTATCCAGAGACTAAAACAGTTGATAACATTAGCTTTGCAGAAGAGTAAAATTGCAAAACACTCCACATACAGATTTAAAAAAAAAAAAAAAAGATTGTAGAAGCATTGCAATGACAAAAGCTCTTATCTAAATCAGCGCTGTTACTGTGAATTTGATCATTAAAATGCAATGAACAAGCTTTGTCATGTTCTTAACAATCAGCATACGCATTCAGGTTTTCGGTAAACATTTTGATGCTTTTGTTTTTTTTGTTGTCAAGGTAGCTAGATCCAGTCAAATCATTTTTATCTGGCTTGGTTTATCTCTGCTTATACCATATGGAAACCAAGGAAGGAGGGGTTATTTGATTTGCAAATACCCAGGGGCATTGTTACTGTTGAGGTTGCAAGTGCATGGTGCCTTGTGTTTGGCTCATACAAAAAGCATCCCGTCCTGAGCTGTAACTTGTCCTGCAGCTATTGGCTGATGTTTGCTTCTGTTATGAAGATAGAGGAATATTACATCAGCCAGACAGTTAAGGGGAGTGAACATGGCCTTGACAGGGCTGTGGAGGAGTGGGCGATCTGCAGGTGAACCACATGGGAGTAAGCACCATGTCCTCACAACTTTGGTCAGGTCATCAAAACTTCAGATAGCCTGTATTCAGGGGCAATGTGAAATTATAAAAAGTACACTGGTCAAGACAAAATATACTTTTCAAGTTCAGGAAGTAAACACCAAGGTGTTTACTTCCTGAACTTATTCAACAGTCTCCCAAATGATATTTTCTCTCACAATATTATCATACTCTCGTCTCTCTTAAACCACTTTGTTGTGTTACGTGCAGTACCAGGCAAACGTGCAGGAGAAGTCTGTGAATCTCAAGTTGATTTTTGGTAGACAATCCCACAAGTGCTAATATAGATAAGGAATGACTTAAGATAAGATAAGATGCACTTTATTGATCCCCGAGGGGAAATTCGGGGCAAGGCAAATGACACAAGATACATGATGATACAAATGATACATGATTAACAAGACAAATGATACAACAGGCTATTACTTCTACAGGTGTCTGACACTGTGTGGAATACAATGCTGGCTCAGTAACTGGATCAGAGGTTAGAGTATGAGTAACCAAAATAGCCCAAAGCCATCACCACACCGCCCATCATGCTTCACTGTCTTGGATGACTCGTTACTTTTTAATTGCCAATTTAAATTTTGTCATTGAATTAAATGATGGGGAATTACCCCATTAACATCCCATTCTCAGTTTAAGGCATGGCGGAAGTAGGGTGATGGTTATTCACTGATTTCCTTGTTGAAGAAATGTTCCGGAGTCAGAGGTTCGTCTTACTTGAATATATATTTATTAAAAGGAGTCTCATGAGAGGAAGAGATGCATACAGCAGGAGGCTACATACACTTCTTCGAAGAGAAAGAGATTGAACCAGTCCTTTATGTATCTTCCAAGGACCTACAGAATGTGCTGACATTAGAACAGGTCACCAAAGTAGAGTAGAAGCAACACGTTATGTCTTACGTTAGAGCTTCCATAGACATCTCAGAGACATCCAGGAGCCACTCTGACAACAAGACCTCTGGCATAGTAAGTTATGGCACAAGGGTTACAGTGAGGTGACCATACATCATGAAACCTTACATTCCCTGAGGTAACCCAGTTCAGCTGTTAATACATATGTTGAATTTTCTTCCACACTTGTTCATGACAATCATTGAACTAAACTGGACTTCCACACCAAAAAGAGTGAACATCTAGCCTTATGAGTCATCACTTCCTTTGTGTACAGCTGTGGTGATTTATTTGCTGTTGAAATATAAATATTGACTACTGAATCAGTATTTAAAATCAACAACCTTGTCATCAAGTTACACTGTGCATTATGTATATACTGTAATGTACGTGAGAGAATAAATATTCCATTAAATCTATATAATCTCTCTCTCTCTGTGTCAATATGTCTGTATGTGTGTATGTATGTGTGCGCGTGCGCCTCGTTTGTCTGATGTAACTAGAGCAGTCTCTGGGCTCATCCTGCCAGTTTCTGGCCCATGGGAACGCTCCACAGTGTTTCATCAGAAACTGCATCCTGAGAGATCACCTGCTCTGCTCCCTGTGTCACCAGAACTCACCTGATTACCTCTCACTCATTTAAAAGTGGTAAACACCTCATTGGTTCACTCGGGAATAAGCTGGAATTACTATATTGAAGCATTTGTCTTATACTGTCTTTATTAAAGAACTTATGTTTACCTCTTGGGTATATTACACACAAATACAATTATCTGCAATTCTGTCCTTTTTCATGTGGTTTTGCATTCCAGGGGTGTGGGAGAAGGAGAGAGAGTGAATTGGTCTCAAAAATGACAGAAAACCAACCTTTAGGACTGTCTGGTTCAAATAAAAACTTGAGGGAATAACTTGTCAAGAACAAGGAAACTGTTCACATAACAGTAATGCTTACAACAGGGTGAGGCTTAGATCCACAACAACACAATAAGCATGGCTTACACTTTGACTTTAACTTGGCCCGGTGCCCTTTCCTCAATTATGATGGATTTATTACTTTCTTGTTTACACCATGAAATAATCATTCCCTCTTTCCAGCCAGTGTATGAATGCTTTGAATTACATGCTTTCCCTATTGATAAATCCATGGGAAGACAAGCTCCTTTACTTTAGGAAATAATACAAATTTCTGCTAGATGTTGGCTATGGATTAATACAAATGTATATTCTTTATGTTATATATTTATTAGATAGCTAACAGAAGGAAGTTTCACTGAGGGAAATGATCTGTAGCAATCTGATCCTGGCATCTACATGTGCACACTGCCAGTAAATGTTTGTTCATCAGGAAGTAGAAGAGACAGCATGTCACTTTAAATTAAAATAAAATCAAATAATTTGTTTATTCTGCATGGTTCATTTACTGCATGGCTACCAATAAGAGACCTACAGAAGGGATTCACTGTGATTAAGGATTTCTGACAGAGCTCTGTGCCGCCGGTTACTGCTTTCTGTCTTACAAAATTGACACAAGCTGTCTGTGTGTCTGTTTGGCTATCACATGTAGACAGAAGCATTTGGACAACTGGGCATGATACATGTTTAATGTGTCATTTTGCTGTCCCTGTCTTAAGAATGGAGGATGCTGCTGTAACCGTATGGCACACTGTTAGCCTCTTGATGCCTTGTGTTGGTTAGCCTTAAGGTGTGATGCCATGGTAACTGGAAATGGAGGAGACAGGAGAGCGGTCTGTGGGGAAAAGCCCCCTCCCTCGCCCCCCAGTCACATCCCTCAGCGAGCGTCCCTTTACCTGTGAGGCCACAGGTACTGATGGAAACCACCAACTTGTCTAGACTAAACTGTGGCAATCCCACTGGATACACAAATTAGACTCCACTAGCAGATGAAGAGGGACGAGCATGATGCAAGTACAACAAGAAATTAACTCAGAGTTGAAGAATTTACACTTGAGGTTCATTGTTTTCTATATCTTTCCATAATCTTATTTCAGTGATGGCACACTGCTGCTGTAGTTGATTAATTGCACAAAGTGTGAGGATTATCAATATTTAATTGGAATATTACATTGTAAAGCAATCATGCTGTAAGCTTATGTATGTCAAGGCAATAACATTTGGCAAACACAATGAAAAAAACATAATGTTGACCAATGTCTAACAAGAAGTAAAATACAGTCCAACTGTGGTAATGACTGACCTCATTTTAACTTTGGTCACCAACCATAGTCAACCATTAACTACATTAGGATAAGGTTTAACAAAAGGGGATTCTGTACTGTCATATCATAGAGCCTGCCGTTCTCAGCAGTATGCTCTCTGTATATATTAATCTAATATATACAGAGAGCAGACTTTACACTATGCATATAATATTATTTTTCTTAATCTCACAATACCCGGATACTGCACTATCCCTCTCTGCTAAACAGGGTTTTTATTGTTTTTATTGCACGCCTAAGAAAAACATAAATTCCTGGTCATACATGTCACCAGTGAATCGTTGTAGTGAGTGAACCCATGCATGAGTACATGGTCTTAGTAGTCAACATATTATTTCTATAGTTTTCACTTACAAAAAATATAGTGGGTTATGTCTACTGTCCACTAGGCCAGGAGTTCTCAAACTTTTTTTTTTTGAAGTGAAGGACCCCCAAATAGACATGAATGCATTAGATCACTGAGGTCAAGATTTGTTCTAAAGGAACATCATCTGAAAATGTCTATGTTATTAGATGTGATTTGATTCCTACTTACTAGAATTAAAATAACTATTTATACTGCAGGTGATGAGATGACAAATGTGGGGAGAGTGAAACCTCTGACTAAAGGAGTCATTTTCTTATTGTGCTATCTTCCAAAGAGTGAATTAAAAAAGCTGACGCTGATTTTCTTGGGGCCCCTCGGAGCCCCTCTGGGACCCTGGTGGCCCCCGGAAACTGGGCCAAAACTGAACACTGCAGCAAGAGTCGGTGGGGAACATCAAAAAATGTAGAAAACCCTGCATGGATACATGCAGGGTGTGACTCCGCCTATTGATCAAAGACCATCCTCCTCCCTCTTGTCTCTGCAGTTTGTTAACTTCTCTGGAGCCACAATGGACTTCGGGCCAACCACTGAAAACATTTGGCAGAGCCTCCTTTCGGTGTAGACGTGGGTTTTGGCTCATCCGTCCTGATCGTCACTATCAAGCCCGCGGTTAACAATTTCCACCTTTTTTTGTTTTTACTTTAAAGTTGTGTTTCATGGAGTCTTTGTGGAAATTATATATTGTGATTACATTAGCGAGGTAAGAAAACTTTTTTGTTGCTCAATCTTCAAACGACTATAATTTAAGGATAGAATATGCATCTCAACAAATTGTTGTGTTTGACTTGGCGAAGACACGTGAGTGAATGTCAGCTACAGCATGTAAAAATGTGACACAATTTCCTGTAAATAATGCAAGAAAGCGGTATATTTTCTATCCACAGTGTGGTTTGTGTTGTACCGTGGGATACAACGCCTCAGTGTCAGATATGGAAATTACTTGTATCGTGATCGGCTGGCCGAGCTCTTGCATGTGCATTATTTCCATATTATTTGCGTACTATTACTTCGAGGAGGGTATTCATGCAAGCAGGTCTATAGTCCATCTGTTCGGTGTTACCAACTTATTTGCAAATGCGTTTCTAAGATTCTGCTTGGCTATGACGTTGTGCACGCTAAGAAACTTTTTTTTTTTTTTGCCGAGTTCATGTTGCCTTCACAGAACGTTATCTGGCTCGTGTTTATTTTAACTTGATATGGAAGGATGACATTTTGATCATTTTTAGATTAAATTCAAAACAAAACAAAACAAAACAAAACAACAGTATGGATTTCTTGTCTTGAGAACAGGACCTGCCCGGTTAAATGGGGGTTGGAGGGGTGGAACATTCTCACATTCACATGCCTCTCAGAGGTAAATGTTAAATATTCTGTCTCTACACGTGGCTTGAGAGTCCGCCTGTCTGTTTGGACGGTTGAGACACCTCTCCACCACCATACACTCCAGGCACACACTCACACACACACACACACACACACACACACACACACACACACACTCACTCACATTCAAAATGTGGGTTTCAATCAGTTGACAGCAGCTCTGCTTAGTTTCCTCCATGCACGTAAACCGCAGACTCTCCTCTCACTAGGTATGCAGAGAAGATAAACCGTCCCTCTGTAGGCTACCTTCCAAAAGGTGTCAACAGGATGCTCTGATAACATCTGTGAGCGTTGGGGCTGTCTTCACTTAGACTGGCTTTGGTCTCAAGGAGGCCCATGTGGGTTGCAGGGGACTTGGATGTTTGCTTCACTCCATCCCCACTTTGTTATGCACTTATTTACCCTTATAATACAAATAGAACACTTTGAATAGTTGCTGTATGTGTTCATTGACCCCCATTACATCCGTCTCTAAACTCTGTATCCTCTACAGACACTAGAGACATTTTGCAGTCAGTTTTTTGGGAAAATCAAGAAAGACTCCCGTTTGTCAGCTTGACATGTCAGCATGACCGTGGGTAGAAATGTCCTTGAAGACAGGGACGAGGAGTATAATTATACTTGTACTCTCCTCTATAATGAATCATTATAAAACCAGCAATTGCTGTCACAAATTTGTTTATTGATCCTACTGATAAGCTCAAGGGGATTTAACACACTCACAGAAAGCGTCACCTGATGCACAGCTCCAGGGGCAGAAAAAAAGGAGAGGGAACTGGGCCAGCGTAGTGAATAGGGGACAAAAATGTTTAGAAAAATCAGTTTGTTCTTTTTTCAGCTGGAATGACTATATCACATTCAAGGAGTGCATGAAAGGGACCTATGCTATTGCCACCACTGTAGGTTGATAATATATTACAGAATGGAAAAATACACTGAGCTGCAGTGTTAGGCCAAAGGAAAGACAAATGTGAAATCTGGTGATTTTTCAGATTAGATGCTCAGATTAGATGCTCAGTAATGATGAAAGAACACACATCATTTATATCCCAATGTCCCTGCAGTGAGAAATGAGTCATAGTAAAACCTTATAGCAACACATCAACTAAGACACTCAAGTTTAGAATATGTTTGGGTATTTCAGTCATTTCATAAGTTTCATATTTGCAGACATGGGTTTCAAGGGTAAACCACTTTAAATCACACATGGATATTACATCAATACTGTAGCCACACTATGAGAATTGGTTTGTTTACAGTGACAAGCTATCATACTGTGGGAGTATAAGAAATTCCCTGTATTCATTCTTAAGTCTTTTTTATTTACTAACTATCCTTAGGTTATAAATCTTCCTCAAACATTCCTCAGTGTGTGACTTGTTTGCCATTTCTTTCATTTCACTTAACGCTTCAACCGATGTTTATAGGTTGATAAGGATGTATGTGACACACATGTGATAAACCACAGGATTCCTCAAGGTTAGGAAGGAGCCTCAAGCCAGTCTAATGACGATCCCCTTTAGAAAGCATGCCTCTCTTGGTCTGTTACTTGCTGATTTCTGCTATGTATGCTGCTGTCTGTCTGCAGTCTGAAGTGGAGATGGACTAAGGACATGGATCTCTTTAACTAGTCTATTTCTTACATATGTGTTTTAAATTGAATGGCAATATCTAATTGTAGTCTATCTAATAGTTGTTTTTATTTTCTTAGGGCTGGAGCAATATTATTGGATCATCATTCAAAGTTACCACATGATGAGCAGCCATTCAGTGCCAAGCCTCATTGACCCGGTGTCACAAAGCAAGATGCCATTATTTGAGGGGACCATATCATCTACGGGACTGTCAAAGCCAGGAAATATGTCTGGTTTCCTCAGTAAGCAGACTCTTCAGTACAGTGGGGCCTACTTTACCTATGACCCTAGAGGGAAAGATGGACCGGGATTTGCTCCCTCTTGGAGTAACTCAAAGACCTCTTTGCTGGATGGCAGAAGTCCTGTGAGTCACCTCCCTGGCATGGAGGGACAAAACCACATAATTTACAGGCCAGACAGCAAGACATTCTCTGCTGAGGAAGGCCATTCTCATTCGCCTTCTGTGCGTCACACCCCAGGCAAGCAGGGCTTTACATATTACACTAGGAGTCCTGGAATCAGCAGTCCCGCACCTGCTACGCCAGTGGCTGTTAGAAAACAAACAGCTGGAGGTGTGAATTCATCTCCTCCATCTGAAAACTCTGTTTATTTAGCGATTCCTAAACCAATTTATGGACATAACCCCTGCTGTAATGAATTGGGTTGTATGTTAGGACATCGATACAGTGTGGAGCATGGGTCTCAGAGGATGCCAAACAGTGTCTATGAGAGTGAGTGGATACACCCTGGTGCTCACTACAGTCATAGATCACCCATCCAGAGGAAGGCACAAGAGACATTGCTGCAACAGAGAGGTCTGCAGTTTGAGCCCAATGCAGAACGACTGCCACTCAAGGACATGACTGTGGAGAAATACCACAGCTTGAGCCCAAGTAGAGTGAGGACTTTACCTGCCTATATGGAGCCAAACTATAGCAGTTACCCCTGTACCCCAACTCACACGCTGCTTGGCCCTTTAAGTGAGCAGAGCCAGCGTTTACATACTTCCCCCAAAGGCTATCCTAGCCTGTACTCTTCCCATCCTCCCACATATGAGCATATGACCTCAGAAGTTTATCAGGACCGTTCTCCCATGTCCAAATATGGCCAGCTACCACAGCACCCTATGTTTTACTACCCCCAAGCAAATTTGGAGGTAGAAAGCAGGGCAGTGTGTAGAGATACAGGGGGAAAGCATAGGGAAGATGTTATTCCTGTTATTCCTAAACTCACAGTCTCTAACCCCCGGGAACATTACCTTGTCTCCCAGTCTGTTCATGGTGAAATTCCTATGGTTAGCACTGAAACCTTGCCAAATCATTCCTTTATGCGGGCTTTTGACTACCCATGTTATGCAGTTCCTAGAATTAATTTGAATGCAACCCAAATGAGACCCTCCATAAAAAGGCAACATGCACCACCTAGCATGCACCCAAATGGCCTAACCGCTTCCTCATCCAGCCTACATGTCGATGGGCCCATGGCCCGACCCACTGTCTCACCAGCCAGCATACAAATGAACAGAGTTTTTTCCCCACTCACCAGCCTGCACATAGACCGACCCAGTCCTTCTCCAGCCAGCTTGAATATGGACCGACCCCTGGACTACTCCCACTATAAAGCCCTAGTCACATGCACAAAACAGCCGCAAGGCCTTGCTGATTCCCCAGGAGCTTGGCTGTCCCAGTCACCGACTCACAATGGGGATCAGATCCACAAAGCTGTTCCAACTAGAAAAGTGCACCATGCCTCTGCATCCAGTTTAGGCACCACTGTTTGTAAAGGGAGCCTGAAGAGAAGTATTTCACACACACCTATTGGCTACACATCTCCATCCATCAAAATAAAAGAAGAGAATAGAGATTTATGTGAAATGGACCTAATTAAGAAACGACAAAAGATGAAAACGGAGAATGTAAGAGTAGAGGATACAACTGACTCTCCTCCTATGCCAATAATTGACAATGTCTTCAGCTTGGCCCCTTACAAAGCATACTTGGAGGCCTCTGGACTGTTACGTTCAGGCAAAGCACCTCAGAGAACTGGCCAGTCTTCAGAGCCCTGTGCAATCAAACCTGAGCCATGCATCCAAGAGAAAGGGCCAAACAGAGATGGACAGCAGCCTGTTGTCTGCTTAGTCCCCAAAGAAATCTGTACAGATACTCCAACAGAGAAGCCTGTTGTAGAAATCCTTGAACACAAAAACATCAAGGTAGAAAAGGTAGATCCACCAGACACAGACAGCTCTGTAGAAACTCCTGTTAGTCTTTGTAAAATGAATCAGGATGACTGCAAGGAGACAACCGTCAAGGAAGAGGTTGAGGAGACAGATTCATTTGACAACGAGCCCATGTTGGTGATTAAGAAATGTGACCCTGATGAACTTGAAAGTAAACCCCTGTTAGCAGTTAAAGACGAGACCTCAGATGATTCCAAACAAAGTGAGCTGACAGCAGAAATGAGCGCAGGATCTTCTCATCAGGGTGACACCCATCCGCCACGTGAACAAATGGTCATCCCTCACCCCAAATCCATTACTCCACCTCAACCACCTGAGAGCAAACTGAACTTCCAAAACATCCCTCCACATTGTCTAAAACTGTCCACCTACAAAATTGTCCTCCCCGATACTCTGTGTGCTACCCCTGTTCTGACCCCAGAGACGCCGCCTGTTCAACCCGTAGCCGAAGTCACACCCAAACCTGAGCTCCAAAAACCAGTCCGCCAGCGCTTCTTCGAACTGCACCACTCCCTTTGCAAGATAGTGTCCAGCTCTGTGTCAGTCTCTCCAGAGCAAGAGCTCAGGACCTGGCTGTCTCTGGAGCTGACTGAACCTCCGTCCCCTTCAGCCAAAATCCAGAAGGTATCCAGTTTGTTGGGGGTAAAAGCCAGGGAGATGTGGCTTAGTGAAGAGATAAAGTCGGCACTCCATAAGGTTCTCGAGAGGTTGAAGGAGTACATCGCCCAGAAACACTGTCCGTTTCCACATGTTATGCGGACGGGGGCAGTGTTCATCCCCATGCTGGTGGTGAAGGAGCTGCTGTTCCCTCAGGTCCAGGGCGGCTTCATTGACCAGGTCCTACAGGAGCACCGAGTGGAACTGCGGCCCACCACACTCTCTGAAGAGAAGATCATCACCCAGCTCCACAAACGGGCCTGCTCCTCCAAGCTCAGGAGACTCCTGTCCCTCAAACGCCTGCCTGACATCTACGCTGATGTGGTCAACCTCTTCTATCATGCCTGTGTCTGCAAGCGTCTGGGTGAGTGTATGTTCACTTTGGAATTACTCGGGTACATTTCTACTATATGTTTTCCTGGTAAAGAAGAAAATGGGTAATCAAGTATTTAAGACATTTTGTTTACCAACACCTTATCCTAGTCCCCAGTACAGTTCTGTGAATGTTGCTCTGGGTTAGCTGGTTGGCATGTTCTTCTCCTTTTTGGTATTGTGAAACCAGACTTGACAAGTTAAATGTGTTGGAGTAAGCAACAGTTGTGTTATAACCACACTACATTGGGCAATGCTGAACACACAATTGCTTATCCAAGCAATACTGGAATGAACAAATGTTCATGAAGGAAAAAGGAAGCAAATGGACAATGGACATTCATTTGAGGGAGGTTGGCAACACGCTGAAGCATGTGCAAGATTGTGCATACACACACAAATAAAGTTGATGATCTTTAAGCAATATACAGTTCAATGTCCAGAAACTATTGCAATTCTTCAATGCAATTCTTCAAAACACTAAGATTGCAACTCATTACAGTGATATATTGCAATTTATCATTCCTTGTACTTTCCTTCTTTTTCCTTCCTTGTACTGCTATAAAAAAGATGACATATGATCTCTTATGGCAATAACATGTCAAGTCAATCACCAGTAAAAAGCCATGAATCAATCACTAGATACTACTGTATGTTTTGATAGTGATTATGTGTTTTGTTTTGTTTTTTATTTGTAGCTTTGATATGTAAACAAAACAAACAATACTTGGTGTCATATAGTTTAATGTTAGTTAAGAGTCTGGTAAGTAGTCTCCAGTCTGTTTAAAAAAGAAAAAAGAAAGAAAAAAGGCACTTGATGGTGTCACTTCTCCTTACTGTGTTATTTATGGTAGACCACATGACTCACTAGAATGTTTAGCTAGCTAAGAAAGGAACCACATGATACTGTTCAGATGAAAAGACAAACACAGGGAGAATTCTCATTGCTTAGAGAGACACAAACTTGGATAAAGAATTTTAAAGATGATACTTCCAAGATCTCAAGCCAACGCCAGTATGATTTATTGCATTTGACCATGTGATCCACACAACATGACTCCCAAAGCAGTAGTATTTCCTGCCTTTTCATTCAGATTTCTGGAAATCCCCCTTTTTGTACACTGTATAACATACTGATTCTTCTGTATCTTACAATGTGAACAGGATTATTATAGGGTATCATGTTGTTGCTGTTAACCACATCATGGTTATCCCTCAACTAGTTTAATAATCGTCATATTTTTGCATTCTTGGCCCTTTTGTTTAGAGTAGATCAAGGCAATAAATATTCTATTTCAAATCCATTTTAATCCATTTTTTACAGAATCTACCTCACCTGATGTCCAAAAGAGAGTCCAGGTATATTTGTCTTTTGTTATATTGTCCCTCGGCTTCACTATTCTTTGCTTTTTATGATCAACAATCAAGTAACATTCAATCACAACTAATCACTATAAGTTGCTCTTAGCATGAGTACATTATACTTGCTGTTGGGGGAGAGGGGTGCTTATCCGTAGAAAAATTAACCTCTCCTTCATGATTCAACTAGATAGCTTGCCCAACTCCAAAGAGTTTGAGGCAGGCTGTTGGATCATGTTACCAAATTCCGGAGGAAGGAAATGACAGCCTACTGGGGTGCACAGAGGGGGTCAAGCAGTGCATACTGGCTCAGTCTGTGCCCTTTGGCTTGGTGATAAGCCCATGTTTTCAGATGATGATTATGATGCCCCTCTGTTTATCTGTTTATAGTATTTTTTACTTGGTGGCCTTTTTCATCATCAGTTTTTTTATTCTAACAAAAATCTGCTAACAGAATTGGGCTAATCGAATTGTTATTTCCGCTGGCTGCTGATGTTGTTACAGTTCACATGGTTTGGGACACTTGACTTGGTATCTGAACTTCTCCCTTGTTCTTTCCTCACTGCTGTTTTATCCCTGACTGATAGCATCCCCTGTAGCAGCTGACTTTTTCCCAGCCCTGGTGCCTACTCCCAGAACAATCTTTTCTATCTCTGTTTAAAGGGTGTTTCACGGTGAGAGGGTCATGCCGTCCAATCACCATGTCTATTGATTTTAATAGAACACTTTCTCTTTGTGTACTTGTGTTCTGAATAAGGCTTATGGAAGTATTGATTTGTCAACTTTTAGTCTGGTAGAGTTAGGCGGCCATGGACTTTGTGGTTGCTAGCTTGCTCTTTGTTTAGGAAATCGTCTATGTGGAAACAACTGAATCTGTCTATTCTTCATGTTTAACTCTTAACTTTCTCACAAATCCTCACCATCCCTCTTTGACTTGTGCTCCTCACTTGAAACTACTGATTCACTGATCACTAAAGAAAATCTATAAACTTTTTAATTCAAGATCACCATCCTCTTGTCTGCAACCTAATTTTTGTGTATCTGACATTTTTGAAATTATGTTGACCTGTCCTAATTGCTACATTCCCTTTGTTGCAGGATTAGAGATGGATGAGTCTGCTAAGAGAGAGACAGATGAAGGTTGTGAAGAGACTGGCAACTCCAGGAGTCCTATATTTTCAGCCATCTCTGCCTCAGCAGCCTCTGGTTCAGACCCACAGAGACCTCTGAAGGACAAGCAGACCAAAACACATTTAATCAAGAATGGAACAAAAGGCAGGGTAAAGAGCAGTTCAAGGCGTTTGTTTTTGGAGAACACTTTGTCAGATGAGGAAGAAGTGGAATACACAGAGAAGGCCGGAAATGGAGGCGTTGTGAACACACTTGCTGAAAAAGACTGCGGCCACCCATCTAAAGGGACTGAGAATGGAGGAAGTGACCGTATGGCTGTGGAGGAAGATTCTTCACTCATTCCTCAAAAGGAGGAGTCTGAGGACTCATGGACATGTCCTTTGACCCCAGATGAGCTCTCCTCACCTCCCAGTGACACAGAAACTGAGGGAGCCTCCATTCCACTTCAACCTTTAACCAAATCTCAGGTTAGATCCAAGAATTGTTCAGGCGTGATTCTCAAACTGAGGAGGGTACTGTTTAGCGAAGGCCTAAACAGGAGAAAGGCCCGCTACCAAGCAGTCTCTGACTTGGGGACAATTTCTGATCCTTCCCTCTCACAGGCTGAGGATGGGGAGGGAGAAGAGACCGGAGAGAGGAGCAGCGAGAGGGACCTCCACAGGAGGATGACATCTAAAGTTACCCACAGGTGGCAGAGAACCGGAGGCTTCTCTCATGCCCTACGACCCCTTACCAGCTCTTCCAAAAGACGGCACAGATCCCTCATGAAGATCAAATACTGTCCCTACTTATCTGCCTGCCACAGTGCTGAGCACAGGAGACGTTGGGTCCTGCGTTCAGCTGTCCAGAGGGCGCAACGGGCCATGAAGTTCTACTACCCAGACCTAGTGGGAAAGAGGATCCGCCATCTGTATGAGGAGGATGACAAGTCCGAGGTGTGGTACAGAGGAGAGGTGGTGCGTATCCATGAGGCTCACCCCAACCCTCTGAAGACTATATTTGAGGTCAGGTATGACAGCGAGCCAGAGTGGAAGTACTACCTGGAGCTGCTGATAGACTATAAAAAAGGCTGGCTCAAAATCGAGGACTAGTTTGCCACGAACACATTGCTGTTGTTTGTTTTTGGTCCTCTGATTGATTGAAATGGCGAGTTTGTATTGGTTCTTTCCACTGTGTGTTTCCTACTGCCTTTTGCTGGTCATCTGATTGATTGAAATGACCATTTTGTATTGGTTCTTTCCATTGTGTGTTTCCTACTGACTTTTGTTGTTTGTCACCGACAGGCTGATTTTCATTCCAGCTACAAACATTTGCCCAACTTCCTCAGGAATGAAGTTGGACAGGATATTTTTTTGTAACGAGGTCAGCTATGCATCCTTTGTCACTTGGGAGCTATAGGGTATAAATTTTGCGGAGGGACTGTACGGGACTGCTAGCATTCGTTGCATGTTGGAAATTGTGATTAATTTATTTTTTTAAGGTTTCATTATCATCACCTTTGACACATTCCTTCAATGATTTAAAATTGTGAAAGCTCTTTACAAATGAGGGTGTGGTTATGACATCAGAAAAGTGTGTCACAAGACAACTTTATTGTACTTCATTTTTAAATTTGAATAAGGACCCATTCGTTTTTCCACACTAATGTATCTTAAAGAACTATTAACCTAAGTCTATATACAGATTCTTCAGTGATCATTGTCCCTGTTTTTGGTATAAAAAAATAAAAAAACAGCAGTTATGTGTGAAGTTAGTGACTGATGGATAGTTTTTGATTTTATTTTTTCAATGTATTTGCATCTTTTTGCCAGTAGCAAGCATATGAAATGACTAGGTTGGTCTGCATTGCCACAGAAATCTTAAATATTCAGAAATCCTTTCACCCTTTTGCCATTTACCAGTCACATGTATATACTGTATGTAGGATTTACGATAACAGTACCAGTTTTGTATATCTTTGCAGCAAAAAATGATTTTCACCTGATTATTGTGGCTGGTATTTGAATGTGTATAACTGAAGCCAGAGTGGCATTACTATACCTCTGAACTAAGCTGCTGAAAAGGTCTCTTGCTGAGACGCTCCCATATCAGGGTATTTCCATCACTGTGAATCCTTAAGTTTCCACCTCAAATTTTACTTTAATTTAAATATTTTGTATGATTTTTGTTTTTTTATATATATTCTTTTGCAGTTTGAAGTGTCAAAACAACATTGTCTCCTTGGCATATGCTCACATTTTCTTGTCCATCTTGAATAAATGTTTGTAATGCTTTGACAATTTGCTTCTCTTCATGCTGTAGATAGCTCTGATTTAAGGGGAACAATCTTTTTATGTGATTCTTGAATTGCTATGTGTCAGGGTGAGCATAACATGGTTTATTCTTTTAACCATATATAGCCGAGTTAGAAGGGAATTTGTTGAACTAATGTTAGGAATACATTTCACAAAATAGTCATTCATCGACAGTTCATCATTCATCAATGAGAGGAGGCATCTAAAGGTGTGTGCAGATTTAGTGCTTATACACACTAACCAATTATATTTTGGACTGATGAGATTCGTATGTATGCACACAGAGACCTCACTTAATGATTTCACTCAAATTTTTTATCATGAACAGGCTACCTTAACTAGCCACACATTCTCACAATGTACAGCATAAAAACAAATTTAACTATAATAAATATATATTGCACTGTGGTTTGGTTCTCCTGCAGTCAAAAACTACTTTGGCCCTTTAGTCACCCCAGCTTCAGTCTCCTCTGACACTTTTAATTACATTAACGTTTTGCTAATTGACAAAATTACCTGCTGGATATTTTTTAATTAACATCAGGGTGGGCTTCATGCCATAACTGATAAAAAAACAACACCACATTAAGTGCCAAGTGAGTTTCTTAAAAACTGGCAATCAATTTTATCAAGTTCAGGAAATCAGTTTCTGTGTGTCTAAAACTACCAATCACAATCACATGGTCTTTGTCCCCATCGTGTGGCTAATTTTTTGCTCGAGTTACACATTCCCTCTAATGTCCTTGTGGGTCACCATTATCTCTGAAAAAGCTCCATCCAGTTGGAAACCGAATCTCCAGGGGACAGTTTAGCTTGTACAGGTTACACACATGATTCTGGTATTCAGGACAGTTTGGAATATAAATGGCTGCTGCAACAGCAGATATGTATACTGTGTGCATTATGAAACAATCACCCATGCCAGAAGGATGTTTGCAACATTTTGCACTTTAATATTTTCTCCAAAACAGACAACTAATTTTTCCCACATTTTTACACTATGTAAATAGGAAATAAAACACCTTTGATAGCATAAAGAAAAGATATATGTAGAAAAGTATTAAAAGTTTTTGGATGTCTCAATTAAATGAAAGTAGCTGCTTCTGTTACTTTGAATGTTATCTTGAAATGTTCATGAACTACTAGCAGACACAATGAAAACAGTGAGCCCTGGAGAGCATATTAGCCTAATGATCACAGCAATAGCTGGTGTGTTCAGTACCTGCAAGACAGCTTAGAGACAATTACCCATCTTTGCCATCATCCATTCAACTTGTGTTATCACTGGTTTGTGACTTGAGAAACACAAAATGAATTCAAAAGTGACATCATACAAACAACCACTTGGTATCCTTATATTAACAATCTGCAAGTAAAACTGGTGCAAAAAGCTAACATGTTTGCCTAAAAACAATTTTTTTTTCATAAGTTACCAAATCCATTCATTTCACCCTAGTCTGGAAGACAACCACAGCTCTCTGTCAAGGTTTGTAGAATACACTACATTGCAAAATACATAGCGCAGAAATGCATCATGGACATTTGGGTAATTCATATGATTGAGACCAAGCCTATTCTAATGACTCACACAGTACTCCCAATAATGAGATTTCTCATGACATTTATTCAAATAAACAATACAGTTTATAATTTTGCTAGGATAAAATAATAGTTTGTTGAACACATAAGAAGCATTTGGGAGAGAATTCCCCAAAGATCTGAAACTGGGGCAAAGGATGTGTTTTTATGATGGCTGACACTTTGGTGTCATCTTCTGACTTGCACCAGTAGCTGTATATTCATGTCCCCTCCAGTCAATCTTGTGAAGACTGCTATAGTGCAGAGACATATGCGAGCATTTACAAGCAGAGAGCTTGACAACCAGAGCAACCACCACACAGAACAATGCAATACCTGGAGGGGCACTGACATTTCAATGTCAAATCCTCAACCTATGTGCGAAAACACAGTCTTGAATGCAAAAGCATAACAGCGTTATAAAACAGTCCTACAACCCTCAGAAGTTTGCCCTATATTCCTCATCTGTCTAAGGCTCGCGCAAGTCCATCTATGTAGCTTGGTTTAAAGCAATGTTCAGACTGCAAGGTAAGAGATCTCTTCAAAGAAGCATGGCCATCATCAGCCCCATGCCATCCAAGTATTCCCTGCTCGTCTGATGCAAATGCCTGACCCTGTTTGACAGTGATCCAGCCCAATTACCAGCACTAGAAAGCTGTGCTGTCAGTACATTCTATTACCCTCATTCAATCCCCAAGGTGCAAGCTGAGCTTAAAGAGGGCTACCTCAAGCCACGTCGGGAAAGAGAAAAAACAAAAAACAAATGAGTGAATGTCACTCAGTTTGGCTCTTGTAAATAATTAGTAATGTTCTTAAATGTTAAACATCTCTAAAAACAACTAAGAGAGGGTACAGCAAAAAGGTTAGCATAGAGGGAGACAGGGCCGGTGCATTCCACCTCACCTATAAATTTTAGTTTTTTTTCCTCTTGGTTTTCTAAACCTGCTGTGCACTTTTACTGAGTCCGATATCTCATCACTTGGCAAGTAAGATTAACCCTTTCTATCAGTCCCCATTTAGAGTTACTGATAAGGTGTAACTTGTGCACCGCTCTGTAGAGATGGAGGATGATATGGGGGTTTTGCCTTAATGCCAAAGACCTCCAAACTCCCACACTCCATTGCGGGGGGGTAGAGAGACTCAACCTACACAGCAAATGTACACCTTTTTGAATATTGGTAAAGAATAAATATTTCTAAATTTAAAAATTATGCAAACACGTGCCACTCTTGCTCTTTAACTTCCATGCATATGGATTATTTACAAATTGAAAAATACAGACTTGCTTTTTTGTTCTTTTTGATGTTTTTTTCTTCTTTTTCCCCCCGAAATGTCTTTGCCCCTTTGAAATCAGCCTATCAACATTCAGCCACCCAGACAAGGATCTCACCACATATAGCAGACATGGCCAGGACAATTAAAGCTGTGTTGAAAACATTTTCACACTAATGCAAAAAAAAATAATAAAAAAAGTCAAAAAACAAAAAAAAAAAAAACAGGAAAATAAGATAGTTCAGGGGAGGTGTTACAATACAAGCCAAGAGGATGTATTTGTTTTAGATGGATTTTCTGCTTTCTCAGACTCCACTCTGTTGCTAACAATACTGTAGTACACTTAATCTTTATTACTCTACCTTTTTATTTAAATATAATTTACTTTGAAGATTTTGTTAAACAAATCCAGGAAAAATGATGCAAAAGTGGTTGGTTTGCCAAAGGAGAGGCGGCAGAAGGCCCGTGCTGCCCTGTTAAATTGCATCAGCGCTCTAGTTTGTCAAGATACTCAAGAGTCCGTTGCATGGGGACGTGTCCTCAATCCTCAATGTACTCCCACAGGTCCTTCTCATAGCCTTCATGCACGTGCTGTAGCAGCACTCTTCGCCTGCTCTCACAGTATCTACACACACACAAGAGAAGCTCGTTAGAGACCAAGAACACACTGACTGAACGGAGGCAGACAGTGTTGGCGGTGCTTCCTTAACCCACCTGTACTTATCTTGTACTTTCTGCTTGATGTCCTGCAGGGAGTCCTGGGAGATGTCCCGCTCTAGGTAGCCAGACAGCACCTCAGTGGCATTTTCCAGGTCTGCCTGGTTGTTCTGATAACACACAAGAATAAGACAGACCATGTTATTCTGTGTCACAGTCTAGATTAAAAAGACTTGATTGGCCATTTGTGATCAGGCGCCCTAAACTTTGGTGCAACCTGCCTGAGGAAATATGATTAGTAAACTCTTCTTCTAATACACCACTGAAAAGTTGTTACCTTGGCCAACAAACTTGGAAGGAGGTTATGTTTTCATTCGTCTGTCTGTTAGCAAGACATCTCAAAAACTTACAAATGGATTTGGCTGAAATTTGGTGGCCGGACAGCCCTTAGCCCAAGGATCACTAAGGTTAATGAAATCCAGCATTTAAGTTAATTAGTTAACAATTGTCATTTATTAGTGATTAAATCATTTACTCTATATGTAGCAGAACCAGGTCTCCACAGCTCAAAATGGACCCTTGAGTAACATTCTTTCCCAGAACAAAAATGACCCTTCACCTTTAAAGCTACAAAAGTGTCACCTTGACGCTGACCAAGACTAAGGGGGGATCTCCTCCACCAATCAGACAACTCTTCTGAAATTTACAAGTTTTATCTACAAACCACATCAGACTGCAGACCAGGATCTCCCTCACACACACAAACTCACAAATTAAAATAAGATTTCTTTTTATCTGGACCAGAAGACTGAGTTCTATTGAATTGATGTTGGACAATTAGTCACATTAGATAATTAAATGTAATGTGTTTTGTATCATGTTACCAAAAGGATCAGGAATTGCTTTCTCCCTTCTCTTTTTAGTTCTGTAAGAAACCCCCACCTTTCTGGATAGAGCCATAAAAGTCGTAAATCCATAAATTCTTTTCATTCTTGGTTTAGTCCTCTTCTCTACTTTGTATTTCCTAATGTCTCCAATGAGTTTTAAGAATAGTGTGAATTTTATAATAAATTGGTTAATCATATATGCTTAAGTGTTTTAATTATCTTCCCAATAGTTGGACCCAGTTATTCCAGTGGTACCACACTGCTACCTAAGGTCTGATTATATTTACCTATTCTTGGCCCCCACATCGATAATTATGTTCTATTTCATTGTTTCCCTATATCAACCACCAAAGCTACTATGTATTCGTGATTTAAATATTAAGATTATAAAGTATGTATCTAGGCTATTCTGCTAAAACAACTCAGTTCACAGCAAAGTTTGAACAGTGAAAGTTGTATTGTCTAATCATGTTTCATGTAATGGTTTTATGCAATCCATAAGTGTTTGTTTACAGGTTTCATAATGTTCACCGATCGACAACAGTAATTGGTTGAGTATGTAAAATCCAAACGCGTTATTCTAAAACTTTATCATTACATAGGCTAGTTACTAAAGTAGTTATCCTTATCCTTAGTAGGTATCCTCATGTGTCTCTCTGTCTTATCACAGGCGTTGCCTGTCTCCAGAACAAAGAAATGTAGGCGGAATCTCCAAAACTGCGCAAAGTATCTTTTTACACTGCAAAACCCCGCCTTGGAATTTGGAAAAACTATAAAACTGTGAGTACTTTGTCACCTTGTGCGCTTCACGCCCCGAGCTCTATGCCGGAGGCCACGAACGCCGACACCAACTCCAAGACCAACAAGCCAAGACTTAGGACGAGCGGAGATTCAGATCTCGCTGCCTTGTAGCTACTCTGTCACTAATGTGATCCTGCCTTTTTACAAGCCATTTATACTATGAAGTTGAGCCTCACTTTTTAATAGATATCATCACCAGAACCACGAAGACTGTTATAAAGTTATTTTAAGAACGCGTTGTTAATCCATTAATTAGTAAAAGTAAATTAGTAAAAGTTAGAGAAGCCAGTAGCTCCAGTCAACACTCTCAGCTGACAACCGACCAGCATGCCGAAGCCTCCTGCTCCATCCTGCCTGGAGTCTGGTCGACAGCGGAAAGCCAGTCGCAAGGACATCCACCTGAAAGAGCGTCTTTTTCAAAAGACCCGCTCCAACTCCATTGTTTGCCGTTGCCAGGCGACCCGACTATTGCCGAGCTTACCAGACTCGCTGATCTTCGGGAAACCAGCTTCGACACGGTCGAAACCTCCTGATGGACCCGGAAAGTAGGCTGAAACATTTTCCATGTCTTTCTGCTGAGTTGATGCAGAAGCTTTACTAAAATTATCACTTAATCCAATCAGGAAAGTTAGTATAGTCTGATTGATCCCTTAGAGCGACCCGCCTCATTCCTCCGGTTTATTGATCTAAATTGACATAACACTATTTACTGTTGCCAATAATTATCCCTAATTCTCATTTCATTTTCATTCCAATTTTTCTTTCCTCCTCAGTCCATTTTCATTTCACTCTCATTTTATTTCATTGTCATTTCATTATCCAACCTGTAGTTTAGTGTTTTATTCTGGTTTACCATCTGTCACATATTTCACCCGTTTCATGTATTACATGGTTTGTTTGTTTGTCTAGTAGGTAGTTAATAAATGTATTCATTCACTATAAAGTTGGTTGTTCTGTATTTCCTTCTCTGCAGAGAAAAGTAATCCCTGAACTGAAAAGATCTCATGATCCTCAGATTGATGACTGATTAGTATAGCCAAGTAAAGGTCTGTTTTTCCTCATCTATGAAGGTGGTGCCCCTACGAGTGTAATTTGATATCTTGATCAAAGTTTCATATTTCCATACCTTTACTAAATTCTAAATTCGATATTTTCAACTCTACACGCTACAATAGGCCTATTATTTACTATTAATAAGCAATGTTGGAACGTAACTAGTCAATTAGCTGTTAGTTAACCATTAAATGATGGTGAATTAATCGATCTCCATTCCCCATAAATGGGGAACATTTTATAACACTTTGACTACTGTACAGATGATTATGTTAATGGTTAACAAGCTTCAGTTACTCATATCATGCACCATTAGCTCTCGCTCATGATGTTCAAGACAACAATTTACATTTTATAGTACCTCAAATATAATGGACTGGTTGTTCTTCTTGAGGTAGAAGGCAAAGACATAGGTGAACATGAGGGTGGAGCGGCACTGGCACAGCACATCCACGGCCTTCTTCAGAAACTGCACCTCAATCCAGGACATGTTGTGCTGCTGCATCTCCTCCATCTTCTGCTTGACCTGAGCATAGAGCTTGTGCTCAAAGCGCAGGCTCTGCATGTGGTTCATGTAGCGGTTGCAGTAGAAGAGGTACCTCTGCAAGGCTGCCCTGGAGCGCTGCGGAGAGCATGAAATTGGCTTTAATTACAATGGAAATGGTGCTGCCCTCCACAGGACACTCATCAGCACATGGTCTACACTGACAGCAGCAAAACGTTATTGCAAGTGACAACAGGCGTGTTGCCTACAATGCTGAAGCATGTGAATATAACAAACAGTGGGAAAACGGACATACTGAATTTGATTTCATTTTTCCTTTCAACAGACACAGTGTGAAAACAAACTTGCATTCGTCGTTTCCCAAAAAGTGCCATTTTAGGGAAAATTAAAAAATGTCATGGTATCATTTTGACTATCAAGTATTACCTCTTGAGCATCTCTGGCTGCCTTGGCGTCATCTTCATTGTAGCGATTGCAGTTGTACCTAAAAAGTCACAACCAAGAAAAAACCATTGACACAGAACAATATTTTCCAGGAGCATATCATTTTTAAGCAGTGTAATTAAGCAATAATTTCAACCATGCTTACGGACCTCGGCGCAAGCGCCTCAGTCCTGACCACATCACTGTCGTGCCAATAATGACGGTAAAGCTCACCCTCAAGTGTAATATTGCGATTATACAACAGTTACCAACAAAATAAAAGATACAATCAAAATGTATTCATATTGTGGGGCAATTCGCTCTCAAAATAAAAAACTTTTTGCTAGTGTTATCTCCGTTTCCCTGGAAATACATGGGGTCTGACTAATAACTGGAAAACAATCAGTCACATCAGTTGACTCCTATGTAATGAAACCTAGTTTACTACTCTTAGTAACGACCTAGCAACAGAGATGATTTCTAGTCCCTGTTGAGTCAGCCAGCCAACTTGAGCTAATGCTTTCTAGAGATCGTGGGATTACCCAAACTGAATAAATACCACACATATAAACACAAAACTGCCTTGCTAGCTCAATCTTGTTGTAACTAAGATATCTGCTGAAAAAATAATTTTTCCATGGACAGATTTAGCTACTACGTCCGCGAACTTCACATATATTTTTAAGCTAGTAGCGCCGTGTCACCGACTCACCAGCACAGCTGATGGAGGATGCCAGAGTGTCTAGTAACATCAAGACTTAACAGTTATATTTAAATATATTGTATAATAATATATGGCGGAGTAATATTTTTAGTGATGAGCACGGCTAGGTGTGCTGTCATGCTAATTTGATCACGTTCTAAATGTCTAGTTGACCAATCAGATTGCTTGGTCGGAACTACCTGTTGTATAATTAACAAGCTTCACTATTGCTTGAAAATATGAACAGTTTTCATGCCTCCTCGTGTAAAACAAATCAAGAATGTCTGACAGATGTCAAATGAGTATCTGAGATATGAAATGTCACAAATGACACTTTGCATTTCATGTCTGTGACAAGGACACACATGCTGTAGCCTAGTACAGGATAGATGAAGTGATATTTGATTTTGACAGATTAATATATTTTCATTTGTAGGCTAAATTTATGTAATGTTCCAAGTGAGCTAATACTACATTTAACTACTCTGGAACATTTCTAAATTAGAAATCTTATTAGCAAGATTTAACTTGCTACTTCACTTTGACAGGAGATTTTCATTACACATCCCATAACACGCATACCTTGTAAACATCAAAAATAAACTCTTCAATATTGTGACATTGAAAAAACATATTACCTGGGTCCACATCACCCTAGTTAATACTACTGTTACAGCTACAATATGGAAGCCACTGTACTCCACACTGGGCACGACGCAGCTAAATTTGGTTAAAGTTAAAGTATTAGCCACCATCACTTACCAGGCTGAGCCATGGGGTTCCCATGGACCCAGGCAGACCCAACAGAACTCAGCTTTGCAGTTCTGGTTCCGACAAACCATGTGATTGCAGCCACCATCTTTCTCGATGGTCACATGGCATTTTGGACACTCCTGTTGAGGGAGGCAGAGGCAAAATTTGTATATCACTTCTCAAAGCACAGTTAAAAATTGCTTTACAAAGGATAAGACAAAAACAAAATGTAAAAAAAAACAAAAAACAGTAAAAGCACAGAGCAATTTAAACGAAACAAAGCAAGAAAACACAAAAGTAAAAGTTAAAAGGGGAGGGACGATGCATGGTCCAACAATAATGATGGCTCTAAGGTGCCCACATTCATCCCAAATTATTAGCATGCCAATGTGTCATCAAATTTAGGAGCATCTTTGCAAGTGACAGTACAATCCCGTTTTTTATTTCCATTTGCCCTTTTTGTTTTTTTAAACTGTATGACTCATGTTGTGGCCCTGGATATGAGATACTTATACGGTAGGTGACAAAACAAATGCTGAAGTCAGATGTAGTGAGAAGCATTAAAATTAATAAATGTTAAAAACAAATTACATTTTTTGATCACAAACAATGGAAATTTCTTTGGGGCCAACCGAATATGGCCCTACTGACCGGGCAAGTGGGGGAAGTAAACCCTGGACTATGCTAATAAACTACTTCCGTACCTTAGTATTTGCTGCAATCCAGTTTGAAGTTTCACTGTCATCATCACATTTCTTAATCCACTTCCTCAGCCACTACAAAACAAATTAAAACAAGAGTAAGAAATAGCCACTTTTAGCCCTTTTTAATTGTGTATTAACATTCAAGTGTGTCAGTGTCTCAGTTTTACACAGGGGCTTATAGGCATGCTTTGTTGCTGCCAGAGCTGCTTCTGCAATAACAAGGCAGGTCTCATGAGAGTCCTCTAGCAAAGTGAGTGGGAGGGTGGCAGTCTGCTTTCTTGCTCCTTGTTCAAACAATGCATGCTATCTAAACACAACTATTTCACTCAAAATTCTGGAAAAATAGCGGAGAGGTTAACTTTTTTGTAAGGTAATGAAATAATCCATTGGGGCTGCTTAAAAACTGTACTTTATTCACAAGCATTTTCTGGCAAGATACTTTAAATGCATTCCGCAGTACCATACCTTACACTTGACAGGATCATGCCAGTTCTCTCCACAGTTGAAGCTGCAACAGCAAGAGGCACAAAAAGTTAAAAACCAAATTCACAGAATCTCTAATACCTACCAGGACTGCTTTAAAACTAGAAATAACCGTCTCGCGGTTGTATGCCTCCGCCAATAAACTTTGTTTTATCATTGCAAGGAAAGTCTTTATTTATTGAACATATATAATTAATGTGATTATTAGTTCAAACTTAAAGGATTTTGGTGTCTGCAAAAGTAAGTCACAGCACTTCCACCGTTTTTGTAGAATGACCCAAGATCGTTTTCTCAGCTACAGTGGTAAGCAAAACATTATGATGTCACAGTGAAGTTGACCTTTGAACTTTTGGATATAAAATGTTATCACTTCATCATTTTGTTCTATTAGACATTTGTGTGAAATTTTGTCATAATTAGCACATGAATTCTTGAGTTATGGCCAAAAATGTCTTTTGTGAGGTCAGTGAACTTGACCTTTGACCACCAAAATCTAATCAGTTCATCCTTGAGTCCAAGTGGACGTTTGTGCCAAACTTGAAGAAATTCCCTCAAGGTGTTCCTAAGATATCGTGTACACGAGAATGGGACGGACGCACGTACGTACAGACAACTCGAAAACATAATGAAAACTGACAGAGAATGCTCTCAGATGCACAAGCCATTTTGAAAATGCATTCTCCATTTTCATTACCTGCAACTACAACAGAGGAGCAGCTTTAATATGCCCATGTTCTGAAAACACACCAAGAACAAGCTATATACAGTGCAACCTGTTAAACTTATCACTCCACAGAATTACACGGTGAATGTCGAGATGACTCCAAGTAATCTGTGTTATTCATTCATTCACTTTCCCATATTCCATCCTGCTTATTCACTGGTGTGTGTGTGTGTGTGTGCGTGTGTTCCCCCAGCATGCATTGGGAATCTGTGTATGTCTTTTCCAAGTTCTCGATGCAGGGATTAGGTATGAACTGGCAACAGTAAACCAGGATCCCAGAGATGCCTGCTTTAGCAGCATCTCATAAGGAGATGGTGGGTGGCAGTTCTACCGTGGCATAGGCTTGGCATAGGAAGCCTGGGCTTGGCTCGCACGCAAACTCTTTTGTTTTCCAAAGCATAACAGAAGTGCCAGGATACTTTTGCGGAGAGGTCTGTCATCTGCAGTCTGATACGCAGCCATGAGGTTGTTTAAGAAGTTCCCTTACCAGAACTGACGGCCACACTTGCACCTCACGGGCTTGGCGTCTGGGTACTGGACTTTGACAACGTGATGGCAGTCCGGTGCAGGGCACCACTTTAACAGTCGATTGCACTTAAAAGGAGTGATTAGAGATGGAATTACAACACATAGCTTCATGAAGGGCATACGTTCATGTAAGTAGTCTAGTGGTCCAATGTTTTTTACAAAATTGTGTATGCAGGATAAGCTAACACCTGAACATGATTTAATGTTTCATTTTCTATTTCAACAGACTCATGGGGAAATAAAATTCAACAAACTTACCTCTACAAAACTATTCGTAATTAAATGCTGGTACTTCAACTTCACTTTTGAATCTGTTATGAGGCGCCTATAGGGAAAGTCAAAACAAATACTTATCAGCCTTCATTACATAGAATGTGTGGTTTTGGCAATTGTTTCTCCCCTGCATATTCAGTGTATACCTTCCAGACAGTCAACTACAGAAGCTAATGTAATTTTCTGTGGTGGCTCTAATGCCAATGCAGTAAAGCTGTAAGTAGACTCTATATTGACAACAGCCATTTCTAATTGTGTAATAACTACAAAAGAAAGAGCGTAGGTGACTGACAAGAGGGAACAAAAAGGTGCCAAATACATGGGTTTTAAATTTGCTTGAAATAAAATCTTGATCCCCAGCATTTGTTTACACAATTTCTGGTGTGGTGGGAGGCTTATGGTTTAGTGTTTGTTGCACAGTGCCTGCTAAACTAACAACACATTAGCAACCATCTTGCTAGCTGGTGAGATCAAGATGTAGGTTAAGACAATTACTGTCAGCCTTACAGCTGGGGAAAGAGATTAGTAAACATGTTTTCAGTATGGGGGCTTGTTTCCAAACACTACAGGCTGTGCAACATCTAGGATGAAATATAGTGCCAAGGCCTCACTTCAAAATCCTATACCAATAACTATATTTTTATTTGTAAAGTGTCATAATAATGCCAAATCCGCCATTTAAAACTGATACTCCTGTTAAACATATTACAGATGGCAGGTGTAAATACAGCAAGCAGGTCTGACAAGCATTGAAATTAATGGGGAACATTCTTATCCCCCTCATTGGTTCTAAAACAATGATATATCACATTTTCCCTGTTTGCAATTGCTTTTTATAATGCATGTCCCTCTATGTTGCTGACTGCAACATTGCTGACTGTATCGAGTGCATTTTCTTTTTCATTTTTTCTTTTAAAGACCTCTTGAAAAAGATCTTGATCTCAATGAAACTACCTGATTAAATTACGGATATGTGAAAATAAAAAGAGCCCTTGTCAAATGGTTTAATGTATCTAAGTGACCTTCTTCTGTCTCAGTACATTCTATTGTGAGTGAACATGACACAAGTAAAAACACTAGAAGTCACTTTTGTTTAGTTGCTCTTTTTCATTACCAAAATTGCCTTGTCACATCTACGAATTCTGATCATTGCTGACCAACAGGCAACAACACATCAAAACAGATACAAGTGTAAACAGATACTCACATGACTGTGTTGTCATCAACCAAAATGTCACAACTATGAGCGGGACAAGAAATGGTCTGAAAAGACACCACAGAAGGCAAATAATTAGTCAGACAGCTATTACAAGACTAACATTAATCTGTGACTGACCTGCAGAGGAATGCTGAAGACATGTCTTAGTAAATACCTGTCCCATTCCTTCCTCTATGATTTTGGTGGTCAGGTAATCTCCCCAGCACTGCATGCAGAACTTGTGTCCACATTCCAGGCCTGTGAAGTACTGACGAAGAAGAAGAAATATTCAGTCCGATTTCAAACGAGACACTACACCAAGTATTTGAGCCTCCGGTAACCAGGCAAGTCAAGGCATACCATCTGTGTTAGAGACCAACCAGAGTCAAAATAAACTCGGTGAATGAGCCACAGTTAATAATTGACAGAGCAATTTTTGTTTCAACAGGCCAATTAAAACAATCCTTTGATGGTTTTTGGAATTTGTAGCACACCGTATTATCTGGCTGCTGACTGAATTAGTCTGTTTTCTCTTTTTGACTTGGGGAAACAACTTAATATAACATACTAGACACATAAAGCCATAAGACCTAGACCTAAATAGATCCTCAAATGCTCTACCCCAAACTTGCACCACATTCAACTAGGCTATTCACAAAACGAATGAGCATATTGTGACTAGAACGCAAAGCTGGAATAAAAGATAAGCATTTTCTATGAAAAAAGATCAGACAACTTGATGAGGAGCCAGTACTATTTCAATGATAGTGGGGAAAAAACAATCTGATTTACCATAAATACATTAGGTAAGCCTGTGGGTGTTCAACTTCCTTCAAAGACATTTGCCAGACTTTCACAGCTTACAAGATTAATGGAGATCTGTGAAACATCTACAATTAGCAAAACTTTCTAGTTGCTCTCATATTAGCATAGTAAAACTGTAAGTGGTCATTAAATTTACACCAGCCATTTATCCACTGACAAAAGTGTACACTGAAATAACTATAAGGATATGAAACAAAGAGCAACTCGGATTCAGCCTCAGCCTAATTGACCATAGAGAATATAGCACAATAGAGACTATTGATTACTAACAGTCATCCAACTTATTGGTGACAGCAAATGTCCAGCATTCCTGATGGCCCTAAAAATATACACAGTATGAGATTGTCCAGTCAAAAATGCCCAAGCCTAAACTGCAATTCAGAGGTACAGCAAATATAAGTAATAAGTTCACTGCTATCCCATATTTATGCCCACCTACAATTCTGTCTCCAGCAGTCAACCACATAGGAGTTTAGAACTAAACTTAAAGTTGAGCAGCTGCAAATATTTTTCAGTGGTTGCGTGTCTGCAACCAGCCCTCAAATGAGACTGTGGGAGGTGAGAATCTGAGTAATGTTCAAATGAACATAAACACTCCCACTCCACTCAATCATCTGGCTTGCCATGTGTCAGTTGCATGTATGCTGCAATCCATACCTGACTGGCCTGTAATTAACAGCATGAAAAGATGACTGAACAAAGATACAGCTTCAGTGTCAAACTAACTACATTCAACAAAATGTTTAGTGTATATTTTACACGTCAACTTAAAATGCACAATGCACGTTCAGCTGGTGCAACAGTCTGCTGATGTGTGAAATGTAGATCCATCCAGTTTATGGAACTCACAGAGTTGGGGTAGTTTAGATAGCAGATCTGACATGGCATGTCCTGTGCAGATGATCTTGTGTTGATTGGAGGACGGGTCCGAGATTTCTTACTGGGGTTGATGACGTGACACTCAGAGAAAAGCTTGTCCAGATTACCATCAAAATACCTGTATAAATTGAGATAAAAAATAAATCACCATGAGAGCTGAAAAATCAATGCATGTGCTTTGCCAAAGGACTAATATACCTAATATACCTGTTGCTACAAACAAAGAGTATACTGCAGAGATACATGCCTTTCCATGAGCTTCTCTTTATCCCAGTTGAAGTGACTGAGAAGAATGCGTGTTATTGTTGCAGGATTCTAGAGGAAAGAAAAAAAACAGTTGTTCAGATATCAACCTGAAGTTTACATTCACCACTGACAACTTGAAATTTTAACTCTAAAATATTAATATTGAGAGAAAAAGCACATTAAGTGATATTTCCACACAGGGGGGCTTTCCCCAGTGTTTCAGGTAAACTACACACAAGCAACAACAAGGCTGGAGAGGCTGTTTTTCTGGTGATTCTACTCCTTTTCTAAGTTGTAATATAATTTGTGTAACAGCAGAATGCAAACTGCAAAACTCTGGTTTCCAATCTATGGATTAGGCCTAGTCCCGGACTAAAGTAGCAATTTGAGTTGGACTAACTCAAATCAAATATTTTACATTGCTAAAAGAACAGTCCTATATTTAACTGTTGTGGGTTAAATTATTCAGATTGCAAAAGAGCAAGGTTAGAGCTACTCCAAGACTACATAATGTCTTAAATTAAACCTCCAATGGGGCAGGTGGAAATCTTACTTACAGAGGCTTTAACTCTGTAGGTAGGTTTTATAAGTTGACGTTTTGTTTGAATTCACCTAAAACAAATCGCCATCTTAGGTGAACATTTAGGTAAGATAACATGTCAGAATCTCTGCAATATTGATAGTGCCATTGCTCTGTTATTTGCTTTCAAAGAAAATTGAGTGGCTATTGAGGAAACTGTAGAGCAGGAGGGCTTCTGGTTGTCAATCAGCTGTGTGCCAATTGCCACTAGTTTGGTGGGTAGCAGAGGGAGGGGAGAGGGGGGCTACGTGCAATTGTCTTCCTGTTTTCCCTCAATCTTACCTACCTTCTGATAAATGCTGTTGATCAATGACAGTGTAGGAAAATGGACTATGGGCAGTCATAATCACTTAATACCAACAAGTGTAAAATGCACACCATGACTTCAATCTTTAAAGATTAAAGGTTTTCACAGGCTACAGTTTTTGTACAGAATCCATTTATTTCAATTTTAAAATTTCAATTAATTTCCTATATTTCCATATGCCATCTGATATTGTCTGTGATTGGCTTGTGTTATCTCACTTTAAGTACATTCAAACAACACAAACCACATGTATGTCAAAGTCCATTTCAAGGGTTTAAGGAAACTTTCCACACCCAAGTCTGAATAGACCTTGATTATCCAAGTTGTGTACTTCACCATCCAAACGTAATCAGCATTTACAATGTTTTAGAAATACACTTTTTGAGGCATGATCAAGTATTCTAGATTAATACTTACTCCAGGCTTAATTTATGCCTTGTCTAGAACCAGGCCTAATTGTCCAAAACAATCATTCCTTCCTTAGTTAAATGAAGTTTAACCAGCTGACATGTTGATTTTCAAACAATGATTATCTTCCTAACCAAAAGGCCAAAACTAGACACCGCAGGGTGACAGCAGGGACATGGAGTTAGGTCTAAAACGATCCCTAGCCTAAAAAGGCCTTTTAAGCGAGGAGGGCTTGATTTGGCGTTCACAGGCATGGACAATTGTTTGTGAGTGCATGTGTTCATACCCATTCATCCTAGTTTGTAATAAAAAGATTGGCCAATATAGTTTAGATGCCGATTTAAATATGCAACAGTATATGCCTTTACTTGGAAAGTTATAGTGTTAGGTCGCTGCTCAATGGCAGTGGGGGACAATGGGCTATTGCAGTCAGAAAGCAGGCAGTAATTCTGAGCAACAACTGCGACCAAAGAGTGAAAATGCAGAACAGTCTAGAAGTGTAATTTATCTGACCCAAGAAAATTATTTTAAGGATTTTCTCTTCTAAATAATATTTAATGGACCGATATGCCTGATAGGATTTTGCAGAGTAATCCATTTTTCCTTCAAATCTATAAAATTGCTTCTCACAAATTAATGCAATCAATAAGTAGATATTTATGAAAGAACACATAGATTTTGGAATATTACGAAATGTTAGTGTCTTGGTCAACCGAGATCCTAATGTCTGACTAGGCAACAAGCCTAACTGATTAAGAGTTGACGCCTCTGAACTCTAAGCCAAATTTCAAATTCAGCTTTTTCAATTTTAGACAGCACCAGGAACAGTTTCAATTTTATGAATAGACTTAATAATATTTTCCAATGTTGTCTACAATTTTCTGCAATTTGTTCTCCATAGGAAAAATAATACTCATGGGTATCAAGCCCATTTTAGGTTTTCAGAGGAAACTTCAGACCCATCCATGTAAAAGATTCCGCTATCCAAAAGTAACAAAACCAAATTTAACCATATTCATGAAAGCCATTTCGCGTTAATGTTCTATATAAGCTATTTCTGATCAGGCCTACTGCTGGCTTAGTCTAAGCTGTGTCTGTGCCCCTTAAGTCGCATTTGGCAAACAGAATAGGCCATTTGTCTAAAGTTGACTGACGATTTGTTTTTGCAAATTTAACAGAGATGTCGATCATAAGACTTGTTTACATAATGTTACAGATCCATAAAAAAGCACCACTCTGTACAGCATTGCCATGTCAGTGATGTTATGGCAAATCCAAATAGGTCACCAACAAGCATAATGTCATTAGGCTGTATCAAGGTTCTCCTAGCATATATATATATACACAACTTTTTTTCCTTCTCATTTTACCCTTCTTGATGTCCTTTCTGGCTACCTAAAGGAAAATCTGGTCATGCAAAATATTTTGTAGGCATACATCTTTTCTTTGCATGTGGCTTGTAAACTTGTAGTGTCTTTCCTTGCCTAGAGATCCACATTTCCCATGTGAACAATGCCCCTGCGTGTTTTGACTGTCAAGTTTGCTGTGTGATCTCAGAATCTTCCAAATCCCCATCATGCAAAAAACATCAGCCACTGGTAACTTTACCTCCCAAGTCTCTTCGCAAGCCAGGAAAAACCGACTGCTCTCAACAGCTGAAGGCATAGCATTAAAAGTGGTTTACTAGAATAGTGCATTCAAGTCTGCCCACCTCTCCTGTACTCAAGAGCTCCTTGAATAACTCTTGTTCAGAACTCAGCTGTGTAGATTTACTGTGAACGGTTATTCTTTGGCGTTGCAAAAACCTGAAAATGAAGTAGGCCTGAATACTATTTTTTAGAAGAAAGCTCCATGCCTGTTATTCCTACTGTCTTCATACCAGTGTAACCATAGTGCTAATATTATACTTCTGAAATGTTTCTAGGCTTAACTAAAGTCTGGCGATGACACTTATCAAAAGAGTAATGTGGCCATCTTAAAAATTGAATGCGTTTCTTGCACGATCTAAATGGGATAGGATAAAGCCCACTTTCCATTTCATTCTGGACCATTTAAGTACAAGGTATGTGGAGGGAAATGGAGGCCTGCGCGGAGGCGAAGAAGGGCTCCACTGCGTGTGAACTGAAATGTATAGCTGGAGCCAGATTAAAACGTCTTCATCTGGTTCAAGTCAAGAAACTTTTAAGTCATCATAGCTAGCTTGTTAACGTTAGCTAACCTAGCTTGTGACATGCTAACCAACTCGATGACCAAGCCTTCCTTCCATCATGAAAATAAAATTAACGTTACAATAACTGCACAATTGCTTTAACTCAATTTACATAATCAAACTGGCGTCTATAAAATGGTTGGCAACTAACTGGCTATATAGCTAACGACGTTATTTGACGTGACTCTGCTTTCCGTCTAAAGGTGCTAACGTTAGTTTGCTAGTTAGCAAGCTGGCTAACCTTGCAAGCTAACGTTAACGTTAGCTTAGCAAACGTAGGTTAGCTGCCAACTTCTCAATAGGGATCCGACTACTTCCTGGAATGGAATCGGTTTGAAAACTGTTCCATATTTTACGTGCACATCTAAATGTGTTCATATCTTCATATTTCAGAGCCACAAACAAATAGGAAAAGACAGCCCGAAAAACATCGACATTTAATCGTAGGTTAATTGTATCACCGTTTAATTGTGAAACTGTAAACTTCCAGCAAGTAAACTACTCCTACGCGGCTAAGCTAACGTTAATGGCCTGTTTATGCTTCTCCCAAGCCCGGACCCCGGTCTTTCCTGTCGCTGACATACTAAAATACCTACCTGGATGACCTCATTGACCTCCCTGATACACTCCACCATATGCTGTAGGATCTGCTCGGCAGTCAAAACTTCGAAGCGGTAGTCCTCCTCTTCTTGGCCTGGGCCGTGGCCACTTCCACCAGTCTCACCGCACTCGTCTCGCTCCCCACCGGCCACCACGGGATCGACCAACTCCACCTCTCCGAGCTCCAGGGTGTCGTCCTCGGGTTCCTCTTCGGCGCTGTCTTCGCTGCATTCCTCCTCTTCGTCGTCGAATTCATAGTTATAACCCTCGTCTGAGTCCATTCCTAGGGTGGTTATCAACTTGTGACAAGCACACCTAAAGGTCTAGAGTGTGTGAAATGTTGATTGCGGAACAATACAAAAACCAAAATTATCCGAGCCTATTTTTCAGCTGCAGCGAAAATAACAACAAAACGTCGCCGCTGCTAAGCCAACAAAGAGACACAGCGTCACCAACTGACGACGATCTTACGTCAGATGGACTGTAAAATAAAATGTTTTAAACAATAATGGTATTTATACCTTATACCACAAAGTTTGTCCTTATTTTGTACACTGTGTCCCCGAACCTATTTAAAAAAAATATACAAATAGAAAACAAAATATGAGACGTCAGCCGCTATAATCAATCACCTGCGGCTACGTTCGTAACGTTACACTTCCAACTTCCCTTTCACGAAAAGGAAGGCCAACGTTTAAAAAAATCTAAACGATAAAAAAAATAATAATAACGAATGTTACTGTACAAGACCGAGTTTGTTTGTACTATTCCATTCTAAGGCTTTATTATAAAATTGTATCCTATTTTATAACTCAGTAATCTGCTCCATGCACTAACGAAAATCACTATATTCCTGTAGTGTTCCTATATGGACTTGTAGTGTGTTACTCAATGGTAAATCTATAGTGACCTTATTATATTTTATGGTAAGCATATATTTTTTTTAATCTCCCACAGTTTCTAGGCCTGTATAATTCTATGACCCCTATAGGATATTATATATGTTTTGCTGTGATATTTACTATCCCCTTTAAATGTATTTGCCTAGTTCTTTTTCTTCCAAACCGCATGTTGCTAGGCTAGGCCTATATTATTTTAGGCTACCTTTTTGACAAACCGACATACCACCACACCTTGTGCCCCACAAAGTCATGTGACTGAATGTTTTGAAGCACCTGACTGGAAGTGCTTTGAGTAACAAACAAGGACTAGTGGAATAGAAGTCATGTCTAAAGTTAATGCTAGGCGTTACTGTCGTACGCGATTTCAAATCCTGTCTTTAATGATTCTGCAGTTAGGCCTACAGACAGTGGAGGGAGTATGGCCATTACCGCAGACTATAACCACCTCAACGGAGCGATATTCACTGAACCCGCAGGACTTCAGCTTTCACTATGGAAGGTACTCCGCCACGCAACAGGGCTGCTCCGTGCTGGATGATGCGTTCAAGAGATATTTTTCTCTCATTTTTCCAGACTACGTTTCAGGTAGGTCATAAAGTCAGGAGTACGTAGCTGGAAATGGATGTAAGATTTTATACCTTAGTTGAATGCACTAGGCTATCTAAAATATATGTGCCCCAACAAAAATATACTCAAGGCTAATATTCCTACAGGGACTTACCGTGTGTCTGTGGCGCTAAATAGTGAAATTCTAGTGACTTTACAGTAGGCCACTTGATTTTTTTTTTCAATGATTTATTTATTCATTTTCATCATTCTTACAGTACAGAGAAATAGAACTCGGGGAAAAGGGTTTAATTTGTTAAAAAAAAAAAATCTGAATTAAACATTACTACTGGAACAGCGCACTTATACTTTAAAAAAAAATAAGGGGGATATCTTTCTGAGAACATGGGACCTCTGACCTTCTGCCTAGCCCTCTTAGATGTGCCTTGACTCACTATTATTTTATCCTGCTTGATTTTTTTTTTTTAAATGTCCTGTGGTGTCCTTATAATATTTCTATAAATGTTATAGTTTGGCTGTAATATTTGTCTAGCAAGTAAAGTGAAAGTGTTTGCGCTCTTGCCAAAAAGGCTTACCAAAAATGTACGTCACGCGCGCAGATAAGCAAATCACTGGGTTGAAGGAAGTAGCCCGCACACTCACATATTTGTATAGCACTCATCTACCCACTCATCTGGATTACTGTTGTATAGCTACATAAAGACGAGGTCTTAGGGTCTGATTTCTTTTTCCTGGCCTCTTGATAACTAGTGGGCACCAGGAGTGAATGAGGCCGGTGATGCAAATATTTAAGATTGCACCTTTACCTCATTTGTGTGAGAACACAACACTGTAGAGCAAAGCGCTCCCTGTGGTTTTGTTCTGCCCTTTCTGTTTGTCATGTTGGCTTTTAAAGTAGATCAATGGGCTTTGTAAAGGCAGCAGTTGCCTGATGGATCATCAGTCAGCCAGTCTAGGCCTACCTGCTCCCAAAACATACAATGGACTAGAGTTCCAGGTTCATGTTAGTGTTTTTAAATATGAAAGAATTGGCAGTTTTGGTCATAACTTTGTCAAAATGCCAATGTACAGGCTGTTTACGCTGTGCTACAAAACATGCATCCAGCAACTAATTACAGTGTTAAATTTTAACTTTTGTGACCAACAGAAAATGGTGTTCCGCCATCCAATGAGGCAAAATCATTTTCTTTGGACGTTAGTGTGGACCAAGGAGACTGTCAGGGCTACCCAAATGAGGACTCTTCTGAGAGATGTAAGTACTGACACCCACCTACCAGAACAACCTCAGGGAGGCGATGCAGAGCCACTTCTTTGAGGTCACTGGCAACACCCATCCCAACCCCTAGGGCCTGTTGCATTGTCTAATCTGCTGCTACTTGTGTTCTAGACAAGCTGAGTGTCTCTGCAGGGCATGCAACCCTGAATGCAGAGACTGTGTGGGGGGCTCTAAGAGGTAATTATAATAAATACATTTATGTGGAGCATTTATGAATATGACGGGAAGGATTGCATGGCTCAGTTAAGGCCTGTTAAGCAAGTAACCACTGCATTGTATTTCTACATTCATGATGCTGTATATTTAATAACTTACCTCATGAATCCAACCTTTAAATCTGCGTGGGTTAAAATGAATGCTAATTATCAACCAGATATCCTCTGATTAAGCACAGGTCTAGAAACGTTCAGTCAGCTGGTGTATCAAGATGACTTTGGCACAGTAAGTCATCACATTTTTTCAAGTGATGAGTTTATGCACAAACTCACAAAGCCTCTGAAACCAACACTTCTTGAATATATGATTTTTATCATGGTATTTAGCTTTGTATATGGGAACGGATAAATAATTTTTTTTCTGTTTTATTTCTTTTTCTAGTTTTTTGTAAACAAGACTGAGATAGAGGACTTCCCCCGGTTCCAGTTCAGGGGGATTTTGTTGGACACTTCACGTCACTATTTACCAGTGCAGGTCATTCTGAAGACCCTGGTAATAATCCCGTAATTTATTTGTTTATTTGTGCAATTTGGAAAAGAGAAAATATGAACAAATAGTATACAGTGTACAGGTGGTATAAAAACCCTTAAGGGCTTGTAGTAAAAACTACTCCATATACATTCACATACATATGTCATACATATACAAACACATCCACATATACACTTGCACACACATGAACAGACAGACAGACAGACAGACAACACACACACACACACACACACAATACATAACCTATGCAAACAAAGTAACAAACAAAGAGTAGGAAATGAATCAATACATCATTTGTCATTACATAAAAGAATACAAAAACAATATGTACTGTACATAAATAATACAAATAGGTCTATATATGACACCATAAGGAATGAAAGGGGTATAATATGATCTTATTTCTGTTTCTGTTATTAATAGATACTGTATGTTTCTTGTTAGGATGCGATGGCCTACAGTAAGTTCAATGTGTTTCACTGGCACATTGTTGATGACCCCTCCTTCCCGTACCAGAGCCGCACCTTTCCAGGCCTCAGCAGTAAGGTGAGACGAGTGGATGGGCACAGCTGAGTATAAAACGAGGAATAAGCCACATTAAGTGCTGTTTAACACATAACCCTGCCCATTCTTAATGATTTACTGCACAAAGATTTTCTTTGTCTATATTTAATAAGATGATATTTGGTTGGTTTATAATATCCTAGATTTTTAACTGGGCATACTAAAAATGTGGATTCATGAGGTAAGGAAATACTGAAAAATTGTATCCGCCCTTAACAAAGGCTCCTGGCTCTGATTCAGGGGGCTTTCCACCCGATGACTCACATCTACACACAGTCAGATGTGAGAAGGGTGATCTCACATGCCAGGCTACGAGGAATCAGAGTCCTTCCCGAGTTTGACTCACCCGGCCACACCCAGTCCTGGGGAAAAGGTAAAACTCAAAGACAATATGAGCCACATTTTCTGCAAAAATATAATTGTATAAGGATTGTCTTGGTTTCTCCATATGCAATAGATCTTCAACACACACTTGGCATTATTCCTGGTGTGGTACAACAGGAGTACTGCATGTTAAACCTGTCATACAAGATTGTAAATGGACATAGGCATTTACTGAAGCCTGAGCTTGACTACCTGTCATCCAGAAGACACTTCCTTGTGGTCTTATGCTTGTCATTAGCATCATTGATTGTCATCAGCAGTTTCTCATTTAGCAAGTGTGTATGTGTATATAGCAAGTTTCTGCTCTTAACAGACAATACAAGAAATGTGTTTAAACTAAACACATAACAAAAATTGTTTAACTAAAGTAAACTTTTAATTGCCCTTCTGTTCCCCAGGTCAGTCTGACCTGCTGACTCCCTGCTACAGAGCAGGAGCCCCTTCAGGTTCCTTTGGTCCTGTTAATCCAGCCAGAGCCTCCAGCTACCAGTTCATGGCCACACTATTTAAGGAAGTGTCAGCTGTGTTCCCTGATTCCTATATTCACTTAGGAGGAGATGAGGTTAACTTCAGCTGCTGGTAGGCCAAAGTTTGATCGATCAATAAATTAATACCTGATGTCTTTTAATGCCTTAAACTAAGCCCTTCCATTTTGGGTTATGATTATTTGTTTCCAGTGTTAGGGAATCTGGGTTTGTTACAGGGTTAAGGTTAGGGTTAGGAGGAAGTGCAAGGAATGTTAACTTTATTTTGTATGTAATGTTCATCACTCCTACTTTTTTCACTTTGACATATTAGTGTCAGAAACTACAGTGTGGATCTAAACCCGAACCAAACAACCAAGCTTGGGTTCTTGGGTCTGTGCATTGCTTTTCAGCTGTCAGGATGAAAGGAAAAAATAAAAGGCCGGGGGGGCATCAGAGGTAGTCATAAAAAATAATTAATTAGAAAAGGATGAAAAAAACAATTCCCTTCTTTTCTTTTCCAGCCCAAACTAGTTGGTCATTACAGTACTTAACTACGCCTCAAAATGACAATAATTAACTACTAGTAACACTATCCAAACAAAAACTACCTCCAAGCTACTGCAGAATGTAGTTAAACTACTAGTTTAATTACATGAAGTGAAATTACTCCACAGCACTGTTTGTTTCCCATAGGAAGTCCAACCCTGACGTCCGGACATTTATGCAGAGGATGGGATTTGGAAACGATTACACCAAACTGGAATCATACTACATGGAGAAGTAGGTAGCAACTATAGGAACAGACTCAGGTTGTGGTGCTATGTATATGTGTATCAAATTTTGTCAGAGCATCAAAGTGGGACATACACATTAATCCTACAAAGGTAATTGTCTGTATTTCCAGAATTGTGAACATAACTTCAGCTCTCAACAAGACAGCCATAGTGTGGCAAGATGTTTTTGACTACCATGAACGAGTAAGTACACAACAAATTACACCTGCCACTGAAACATAATCCAAACTATATTTATGTATCACAGTAGAGCCTCATCGATGTGAATTTATCTACGCTGCCCCACAGCTGTAACAAAATAGGTGACAATGATAAAATGTGCAGGATTGTTGAAATATCATTGTGATTCAAAGTATTTCAACTGCAAATTAGACTAACTAAATGTTTGAAAGTAAATTTAAATGCACATAATCTTTAACAGAATTTCAGTCACCCAAACACTTCAGTCTTTGAATGACCACCATTTCTGATTAGTTAAACTTCCTACTGTACATGAACGATCTAGCTATCTCTGTCTTTAGAGTAAATATATGTCTGATGGACTAGAGGATTGTGTTGCAGCGTAACTCTCTGTCAGTGGTGGAGGTGTGGAGAGACGGCTGTTACCTGTGTGAGGTGCGCAGGGTGACTAAAGCAGGGTTCAAAGTGATTCTGGCCTCTCCCTGGTATCTGGACAAGCCAGGACCCACACATGACTGGGCCCGCTACTACACTGTGTGGCCCCTCGCCTTCAAGGGTCAGAGCAGAACCGTGTGCAGTGGATAGTTGCAGTGTATTCAGTACTAACTGCTGTGTTGTTTGTCTCTAATAATCATAGAGATAGAGATGGAGATGAAACTTGATTTCCTCTGGAATATAGGCTATGAATGGCCAATCCCTTTTGACTGTTACAGACTGTTCTGATTACCCTCATACCACTGGGTGGCAGTAAAGACTTTCATAAATACTTGTTACAGAGACACAGAGAGGTATTGGTGTTTGCTGTGTGATTAGCTCGAAGGGTGTTAAAGCCCACAGTGCCGTCTTACAGATTAGGTGTGGCATCATGGGTAACCCGCTAACTCCTCCCCCAAAACACGGAAAGATGAGTGTGCCCAAATCTGTCCTTAGCTTGCACTCTGCAGCCATTTGCAAAGCTCCTCCCAGACAAATATCAAGGCTATATATAAATCTCACACACCTGTGCCCCTCCCACTCCCTCCCTCCCAGTCAGCTATTTCCTAACATATTAGCCTGTGGCGTTTTCCCCTGCCCTTTTAGTTGTCAGTTCCCTTTTCACATTGAGAGACTCAGATAGAATTTCTAAATGGGCATCGCTAACACTGATCTCCTGTGGAGCTATAACCAAAAAGGGTCTTTCCACTATATGCAGGCTATTGAACCTGCCTCCCCACATCAATATTTCTGCTACAACTTATCAATAATACCTTGTCAAGAGTGTATATCTGCAGTGGGCATTTAAGTGTCTGGCCCCTTAAGATGAAAAAGCTGACAAAATTGTGAGAGACACCATACTGCAGTGAGAAACAACTATAAGGATTGTTTTAAAACCTGGGCCTACATCTATTTGACTAGTTTTCACACCATTAAGTGTATGATTTCTTTGCCCCGAAGAAGAATGATCGTCACATATCTAGTGGCAGATAGTTTGGTAGCAAGCTTAAAATATTCTTCTTAACTTTTCTTGGTCAGAGCGCTCTACAGTGTGCACTACATGTTCTAAGACTGTGATACTCTGAAGAATGGGTATTTTGACAGAGCTCTTAATTTATGAACAGTCTGTATAGGGCAGTGTGCGCTCTGGCACCGGGAGAAACAATTTCAAAAATGCACCAGGGGTTCAGATGGTTCATATCATGGGAGAGGTATGAATCAAATGTTATCTCAGTGCAAGCTTGTACTGATAAAAGCTGATAAAAGCATTTTGTGAAAGTGTTGATTTTTTTCTTTAAACCAAACCACTGAATGTAAGCAGCTAAAGCAATACAGCAGGCAGACAGTGACTGACTGTGGCAAACACAAAACAAGTGCAGAAGGGCTAGACAACATGTTTGTCACCCTGCTCAGATTCCCAAGGACACAGTGCTGCACATCTGGAAGGGCCTCCCTGCTGATTATAAGGCGGAGCTCAGCAGGATCACCAAAGCCGGGAACAGGGTCCTGTTGGCTGCTCCTTGGTATATCAACCACATTGCCTACGGCCAGGACTGACCCACTACACTGTGCAGCCACAGAACTTCTCTGGTGTGTTCAAGGCCAAGCAATACAGTATATTATATTAGTATTATATAGACTGGCCTAGTTACCTGCAGGTGGTGGTGCTTGCCTGGTGGTGGGAGTTGCCGATTGCTGTTCACACATAGATCATGTAGGATGCATGTTTTGAAAACCATGAACACAGGTTGCTATGCCGGAAAAGAGTCTTGATCCATTTAAACATTCACTTGCTGAAAATATTAGGTAAAGATACTCAGGTATTTGAGTGTTGACTTGGAGTGGTGGTGTGATAAAGCTGAGGAAAGAATCTGACTACAATAACTGTATGGTATCTCAGGCATTTCATGGCAATTCTACAGCCCATGAGAAAAAACTGCTGGACAGAGTCGTGCGCACAGCTTCAAAAATAATTGGCTGTGAACTCCCCACCATTTCTGAACTATACCACATCCACATTCAGCGGAAAGGTTTTAAAATCTTAAAGGACTCCTCACACCCGGCAAACCCAATCATCTCCCTTCGGGTAAAAGACTCAGCAGTATTAAGATCAGAACATCTCGCTTCCATAATAGCACTTACCCTGTAGCAATCGGCATCCTAAATGTTTCACTGGCTGTATAAACAAGCACATGCACTTTAATTTGTCACTTTAAGGGCATGGGCCATATAGTTGCACTAATTGTATTTATTGTATTATAATTGTAGCAGTGTGTTTTTCTGTGGACATTTCTTGTGTGTACTGTGTGATTATATGTTTTGCTGTTGTTGAGCGCACCGAAACAAATTCCAAATCAACTGTAAGGTTGATATGGCAATAAATTATTGAATCTTGAATCTTATGCTTAAGTACAATAATTAACCACATTGTGTTGAAATTCTACATTGTGTTAAGTCAAAGTTTTGATTGTCCCTTCACAGGTACGGAGGAGCAGAAGAAGCTGGTGATTGGGGGTGAGGTCTGTATGTGGGGGGAATATGTTGACGCCACCAATCTCTCTCCACGTCTTTGGTATGAGAGCATGACAAACACAAAAGCACAACAGCAGTCAACATACAGTAATTGCAGTAGCAACTTAAAGCATGATTTTATCCAACATACTCTCTGGTTGTGCCCAAAATCCCAGGCCGAGGGCAAGTGCTGCAGCAGAGAGACTTTGGAGTGATGAGAAGCAGACCTCCAGTGTGGACCAGGCATTCCCTCGCTTGCGGGACTTTCGTTGCAAGCTGCTGAGGTAGATTTTTCTATCCAGGACCTTTAAACAGTACAGCGCTTGCACTTTTCTAACAAAAGACTCATTTTTTGTTGATACCATGGGCTGTTCCAGTTTCTAGTCTTATTTATATACCTGCTTCATTAGATATTCATGTTTTTCCCCCTTTCCCTTTCTCTCCAAGGCGTGGCATCCAGGCTGAGCCTCTCTTTGTTGGCCACTGCAGGCATGAGTACCAGGGTGTTTGAATTTGTTGGGTGGATAAATACTACAAGTTATTGTTTGCATATTCTTTGAAGTAGTTAAGTTAATAGCTGCCTTAATCGGGGTAAAATCTTTAATAAACCTTGTGTTAAAGTAAGTGTGCACTGAAAAATGTTTCCTCAGGGATTTTCCGGTTGAAGATTGAGACATTCACATTATTATGTAATGGTTATTTGAGTGATGCTCTTTTCATTTTACTTTTTGAATATTTAGCAGTCACAATATAGAAATATGTTACAGAAAGTCAAAGTGCTGCAATGTAATTCACTGTTAAACTGTACGTGGAATAATGTTGACTGCAAAATAAAGGATGCAGATTTTTATTGTGTATATACATTTTTTTTTAACACTATGATTACCAATATGCTTTATTTAGTCTTGCACTGAAATGTCACAATAATATGTGTGCAAGCAGACACAGTGATCCTGAACCTTTTCTTCTAAGCACCCATTACTGAGATACTTTCATTGTGGAAAAACTCACCCATGAACAGACTAAGACTAGTGCTGGCCCTCTCTGTGTATAGACCACTGAATATGATGCATAGATGCAATTGCATCAACAGTTAGTTCTAACTGCTGGGATAATTGCACCTGACAGCCCAACTGATATCATTTAATATTCATTTAGAACATTACCAAAAAAAATCAATACCCATTCACTTTTAGAGAAGTCATTTGTAACTCAAGTTAATAATTCCAATGTTAATTTACATTTGAATGCTCAGTTTCGTCCATGCCAAAGAGTATGGGTTGGCCATGTAGGAGACATACTCCCAATAAGCTTCTCAGTTACTTTGTCAGCAGTAACATGGACTTTACGATAAGTCTCCCTAATGTTTAATTTACTTGTTGAATTGAGCTGACATGTCTTTGATATGGACTGAGACAATTGATTTTCACATTGTGTGGATTATAGCGGTGGCAGCAGATGGCAGGGCGGGGCAATCCCTGGTGCCCATAGTGCTGACACCTCAATCCTGTTCCCACTCTGTTCCCAATCTGAATTGGGAGGACTGTAGAGGGCTTTGCGGTTCCGAACGGAACTAGCGGAGCTTAACAACACAACCTTGGTTTACCATCCTGTGTAGTTGCTGGGAAGAACAAAGATAATTGGAATCAGCTGGACAGACAGTGCAGTGCAACAGAAGCTCTTTGCCATTATACCTGGGCTGGAATAGCATTATGAATAGATTATACTGGCTTTATTTAGGCAAAATTCCTAAGTACACATTTTGGGCTTAAACAAAAAGGCTTTTTTTTTTAATTAGGGTGCACAATATGTGGAATTGAGGTGGGGGCTTAAGGGTGGATGGGATTGTTCTAAAAAATGCAAAAATGGAATTTTGTGAATTTATCTTTGCAAGTATATCTACTGTCAAATTCCTAATAATAAACACAGTTAAAAAAAAAAGTAAAATTGTGATCTATAAAAATCTGTTTTGATGTTTCAATTAGCTACATTTATTTTGTTCGATTTTGTCACCATTTTTCTTCTATTTATGCCAAATATATGTCCATTGTTTTATCATAGTATCATGTAGCAGAATCTATGATGAACTCAAGAACAGTTTCATAAATGAGGGCCTATCACTTTTCTGGCTATGATTGCTCACATAAAAATAATACACCATCAATTATGTCATTATTTTACGCCCTTGCAACTTGAGGCACCTGCTACCTGCGTACAAAGAGGCCACCAACCACTTAAAAAGTTAATCTCACTCTTTGACAATAGCTGACATTCAAGGAGATTATATATAAAGCTGCTTAGGCTGATGCATAGATTTGTGAACTAGCGTTCAAGGGCATCCACTCAAGGGCAAGCAGAAAATACACCTTGTACAGAGTTGTAATCATAAATTGTGCTACCAATGTGTATTATACAGTGTATAATAGCCCCAAAATCAAATGACTACAGTGAAAGACATATTTAAGATTCTCTTCAGGTATAGTATTTGTAAAAAATAAAGGTACTCTTTAACTGATGAACAGCTGATCTGTCTGATCTGCCATGCAACTGAGTTAGGGTTTTAATAGTGACGTGTGTCTGGGCTACAGGGCTGCTGTCATCAGAAATATTTCTAAATACCTTAGTCCATCTTAATCATCCAGTTGGCTCATGCCAGGTGGCTGCTAAAGATTGCCTGGATCTGCAAAACAATCAGAGGGCTACTGAGCTCCATCACAGTGCTCAGGAGTACAGAAATGTGACAGTTATCCCTTCCAGGCAGCATTGTGCTGATGGCAGCAGCATCTCATCAGTACCAGCAGCTGGACTGTCAGAGATCTAGGTAAAGACGGAGAGGCAGGGAGAACTTATTTCATATTTCATCTTCACTGTAATGGAAAGCTTTGGTAATTCCCCTTTATATATGAGTAACTCATTCACACATCTAGATTTGGCTTATGATATATTCAGGTTTCAAGGTATCATCACATACCACAAACCATCAGATTTAAAAAATCCATGGTCTGAAACATCTAACCAACAAGTAGTCACAAGGATGACCTATAAGCATGTGCTGTACATGTAAAGACTTAGACTTAGTATGTGCCCTACTGTTTACTTGTGTGGAGACTTGTGTAGATGATCTGCTTCCCCCTGATGTGCAGGTAAGGTAATCCATGTGGTTCCTGTCCTTTAGGCCCTAGCAGGAAAATCTGTATTATGTAATATTGCAGAATTGGGACTCCAGATTGCAACATTCAGCATTGCTTAGATCAGTGTAATGAAGCATTTTAGGCTCATCCAATGTGACTGACAATGAGTGCAACACTAGAATAGGCTTAAGTTCCTAGATCGGCAACAACAACAGATGCATTTAAATCTGTGACAAGAAGAATGAGTAGGTATCTGATGTTTTGATTGTAAATGAATACAACTAATGTTCAAAGTGAGACAGGTAGGTTATGCTTCATTGATACATAGCTCTAAATGTGTGAAAATTAGATTAAATCCACTTGAAAACTCAAATTGAGTAGTATTGAATGCAGATGCTCACATACAATTAGAGATATAGCTCTCAAATGTAGAATTCACATATGTTTTTCTGTTGGCCCAGGACATTTCAATTAGCTTCTCCCAAAGTTAGAAATGAGAGAACCCAGATTGTAATCTATAATATAATAATTTACAGGCCGGAGTTGCTCCATTCATAATGAATGAGGAACTGACTATAGTGTCATGCAATGCTTTATGAGCTTTGATATTAAATGGCATCAAGCATAATTATAGTAGATCTATCAGTCCCAAATCAGACAATGTACACTTATTATTAGAAAATCATATTGGGTTCTCCACAGAATTACTTTCAATTTTCTCCTATTCATTCGCTATGGAAGTGTACATCAGTATGCAGCACAACTTTCTGTCATTTCTGGAAGTCAGTCACAAATGCTTACAAAAACAGACTGAACATAGCAAGACAAAATCATATTTCAAAGTTAAAATTCAATGGTACCCCCTTTACCCTGCTATTTGAATCCAACAGGTTACCAAAACTGAGTACATTGAACTTAAAGGCCCAATCTGTAATTGCAGTATGGTGCCCCATGTTGTCAACCCACCACTAAGTTCGCTTCCATACTGCTTTACTGGACTGAAGACATTTTCATTTTAAGTATTGTGAGGCTGGTTTGGTTAATTTACTTTTGTAATATGTGCAATAAAACTTATGTGTAGAGAAGTTATTTCCCATCTAGTAAGGTAAAACACCTGAATCAACCCAAAATGTACAGTCAAATATATTGTTGTAGTTTTTAGTAATATATTTACTCTGGCACTTACTTCTTGAGAAAAACCTACATTGTCCCCCTCCCCAGATTATACAACTGATTCAGACAACGAGTTCCGAGTTCAAATGGCTCCGTCTGCCAGCCATGACGACCCCCCTAGACTGCTCAGAGTCTGTAATCCTTTTATACACCAGTTTAGGCCAACAGAAGAGCTCTGTTTTCAATACAAAGTGGCCCTCCTAAAATCAAGAGTGACTTAATAAGGATTTTAGACATGAAAGAAATCAGTCTGTGGACAAGCCAGACAGTCACTTCAGTATCTCTAGTGACTTAGTGTTACTTTGGGGCTCTGTCAAAAAATGACTGAACAGAGTAGATGTTATTGTAGTTGGAGAAAATTCTGGTGCTCTCTCATTGCAATTACTCCTATTAATGACTTCAGCCATGGTTAGAGAGATTTGTACAGAGAATAGCAAGTATTGGCGTTGCTACTTCCAGCTTTTCTTTGTGATCCTGCACTATCTAATAGCTTACGATAAAGCCACACATCATGGAAAAGAGCAGATCACTGACTTCAGGCCGCTCATTACTGGTAAATTGTGCATGGGTCACTAATTAGGCAGACTGGGGATCCAGAGAGCAGCCACCATATGGCAGAGGAATGGACTTAAGGGTCAACTCGTTGCTGCTCTTTCAATCTCAGAGCTAATTGTTTTTCTTCTCATCAACCCCTTCCATGATCCCCCTCAGAGAGGGAGACCACGTTTCATGGTTGTATAAGCTACTTTGCTGATTTGGGGTGTCTGTATTCTCCCGAGGCCACATGGCAAGAGTGCTGATGTTAAGTGTCATTGGCAGGACCAAAATGGCACAGAGGGAATGCCTTAACTAGGCTATAAAACTTGCTCTGCAAACAGGAAGGTGATCCAAGTACTTTATAAGAGTATATATCTAACACTGTCTTTTGGCATGTACATCTGTGCAACAAATGTATATTACAAAACATGACAACAATGGAAAATTAGCAATTAGAAAACATTAGATGATAATGCGCTACCCATTTGTGCATCTGGGGCCATTCTAGATTTACATGTCTCACAGTGACATGAGACATATGGAGAGAAGAATGGAGTTGGTCAAAGTAGGAAATCTGTCTTAGCTTTAAGAAAGAAATGGTTGGCAGAAAGCGAACATGGAATAATAGAGAAAACAATGCAGATTACAGTTGATCAGGTAAGAGTTGGCTGGTGACATCACCAGTCAGCAGCAGCATCCTAATTGCAGAGCATGCATCATAGATGAATTTGATAGCAGTGTGGGCTAGAGGAAAAGGGTGCTGCATGAATCCTTCCTTTTCCTTTCCAATGTTCACATTTGTTGAGTATGGTTATCCCTCTAAGTGGTGTGACTGATTGATTCACCCTTATGGACAGTAAAGATTAAGAGGATGACAAATCAGCATTTGCTTACACAGCGCCTGCTGCTAATCTTCTTGTCTTCCTTCGGAGAGCCCCCAGACGACACAAGCTCACACACTCATTCTGACAGAGAGGAAGAAAGAAGTAGAGGCGGCAAACTACTTCTGTAACTCTGCTGACCCCCCGTTACATCAGAAACTACCAGCACAGGACCTACAACTCCAGGCACTCCAGGACTTATTCTCTGAGGATCTCTGCAGAAGTTACATCAGAACTATCAGCCTTGGTGAAATGAAATTCTATATCCTTTTCTTTTGAGGGACGTTGCAAAGTGTCAAGACTTCTCATGAAAGATTGCTTTGATCGAACCAGACGACAGCAAAGAGGACAGCTTTATACAGAAGAGGAAATAATTCCGGGAATAATCCCTCATTTGTATAAAAATAATTTATTAAGACATTCAGATAGCGTACATCTGAAAATGGAGGACCACATGTCCAGAATCAACACCTTCCCTTCTGACAACTCTAAGGACTCAATACAACACACCGCAGATGGAACTGAAGCAGGTGAGCCAGCAATTATAAATTAGACTTTAAATAGACTTTCTCAATTAAAGAACAAAAATCCAAAAATCTAAAATATCTTGCTGTAAAGCAGATTATTACATTACATTGCACAACTGATCATGTCCATAATGTTAAGTGTTCACTCATGCTGTCTGTTCTCTGCATCTAAATCTCCAGCTCTAGGGAAAGCATTTGGCCAAAGCCTGCTTTGTAAAGTGTGTGCTGACTCAAGCAGCGGTAAACACTATGGCATCTATGCCTGTAACGGCTGCAGTGGCTTCTTCAAGCGCAGTGTGAGACGAAGACTCATCTACAGGTGAGGAGGAGGCAGAGTGATTTTCAGACTGGTCTTCAAACACAATAGACTAGTTGATCCTAGTAGGGCAGTACTCAGGACTACAGGGTGAAATACAGCTTGTATAATAAGTAATTCTATGTATTTCAACGTTCTAATAGTGTTCAATGAGAATATTGTTTATGTCAATCTCATAGGTGTCAGGCTGGAACTGGCATGTGTCCTGTTGACAAGGCTCATCGCAACCAGTGCCAAGCTTGTCGACTGAAGAGATGCCTCCAAGCTGGCATGAACAAAGATGGTGAGTAAAAGAAGCTCTAAATTAAAATAAGTCATCTGTGCATAGACTGGACATGCTTCTGTCATAAAGCAAACCCTGTAAAGCCTTGACTATCTCCAGAACATGTTATATACCTGTCCCTTCACAGCTGTGCAGAATGAGCGGCAGCCTCGAAGCACAGCCCAGGTCAGTCTAGACTCTATAAATGTGGACCCTGAAAAGGAGCACCTGGCCACCACACGGGAGCCCGCCTCGTCTGCCGCCTACTCATCGGTCATCAGCAGAGCGCTGGTCAGTTCCTCCATCACCCCTCCTGCCCCCACACAGCGCTGCAGCAGCCCCAAGAACAACCACCGCTTCATGGTCAGCCTGCTGACTGCAGAGACCTGCGCCAAGTTGGAGCCTGAGGACGGTGAGATCATCTGAAGGATATCAGCTGAGGATTGCATGCATATACAGTATAAGCACAACATGTGTCCAATCAGACATGGACTAACTCATTTTGCAAATGCATTTTATGGTTTGCTTTAGCATACTTAGGTTACTGAGAGTTGGAGTTTACGTCAAAGTACAACCACAGAAGTTTAGAATTGTCTATTGTCTTATCTGAACATATTATTACACTTATATACACTTTAAACACTTATATATACTTATAGAAAACTGAGATACTAGCTCTAAGATTGAAAACCTCCAGTGAGAAAAAGTAAATTCTTGAGCTGTATCCACAATCTCCAAGGCTTTCTAAATCCAGTAAGGAGGAGAAAGGAGAGGAGGAGAAAAGTTTTTTAAAGAAATTTAAAATGCCTTCATTGTCATGACTTAGAGCCAACACGTTCCAACCATAAAGTCTTCATCATTTGTCTGACTCTCTTTCTCTTTTGTTTGCAGTGGATGAGAATATCGATGTGACGACTAACGAGCCAGAGAGGGACAGGACCCCCTCTGACAGCCGCTCGTCCCCATACGACTCCACCTGTCCGGAGAGTGTGTATGAGACATCGGCTCGCCTCCTCTTCATGTCGGTCAAGTGGGCGAAGAACCTGCCAGTTTTTTCTCACCTGCCATTTCGAGACCAGGTGGGACTCATCGACATTTGTGGATGGATTTACATCACATTTCCAATATCTATACCTTACCTGTGCTTCAACTGAACAAATTGACCTGTACTGGAAATTTATAAGGAGCTTAGGATCGCGGGTGAGACTGATACATGTATTCCTGTTTCATCTACAGGTGATTCTGCTGGAGGAAGCTTGGAATGAGATGTTCCTCCTGTGTGCCATCCAGTGGTCGCTGCCCTTGGAAAGCTTCCCTCTTCTGTCTCTGCCAGATCTTTCCCCCACACAGCAGTCCAAGGCCAGCCTACCCTCAGCCGACCTGCGCATGCTGGAGGAGGTCTTCAATCGCTTCAAGGCCCTGGCTGTTGACCCTACTGAGTTTGCCTGCCTGAAGGCCATCGTACTCTTCAAGCCAGGTAAGGTATTCTTTTATTCTTCCCGACGATGGGTGTTTTTTGGTGAGTGGCCATTGTAACTAATGTCTGCTGTTTGATTCCCCCGGAGCAGAGACGCGTGGTCTCAAAGACCCAGAGCAGGTGGAGAATCTGCAGGACCAGTCGCAGGTGTTGCTGGGTCAACACATCCATTCAATTTACCCCGGCCAGAGTGCCAGGTACGCCTGCTCCAACCTTCTGTAACTGTTTCTCTGACATAATACAATGGGTTTCAAACAGAAGAACATCTGATATATCTGAAAAAGCACTGTGTTTGTCTTTTTAAACAGCAGTACAGAAACATGAACTCACTCTCACTCTTCTTTGTTCTTGTCCCTCAAGGTTCGGGAGGCTGTTACTGTTGCTGCCATCGCTCCACTTTGTGAGCTCTCAGAAAATAGAGCAGCTGTTCTTCCACAGGACCATTGGCAGCACACCCATGGAGAAGCTACTGTGTGACATGTTCAAAAACTAGACAAGCCTCGAGGAGAGCAAAATGAAGCTGGCTGTCAAGCAACACGATGTCTCGCTGTATAAACTTTACTTATGATTTCTCTCAGATGCAGAATAATTAAAGCTGATACCATTCTAATGAAATAAACATATTGTTTTTGTTCAGTGATGATGACACTATTGACTTTGTAAGTATTAGAATTTTGTTAAAAATGCTGCTTCTCCTAAACTGAATAAATCACTTTTGAGTAGTAAGAAATAACATTTTGTTTTATTATTTAAAAATAAAAATGTGTATTTTGAATTAATGTATTTGTATTAAATAAGTGCATAAATATCTGTTTTATATGACATGTCTATTCATCTCTGGCCATAATTTTAATTTACTTGAGTTGTTTACTAGACGGTAAAGGTGTGAAGATTAATTTTAAGAGTCACCAAACACTTCTCAAAGAACTTCATAGACTAGAACACTGGTTCCCAAACTTGGGTCTGTGTGGTCCACTGGGTCCCCAGCAAAATAAGAAATAGTTTTATTTCACTATTATTTCATCCACTATAAGTCAGCACTAGGACAGAATGTAGGAGAATAGCTATCCTGATCAGAGGTTTACTTCTCCTAAAAGAGAGACAACAGAAATCTTCTGAAATCGGGGTCACAGAGACAAAACCTTGATCATCTGTAGTCAAAAACCCATGTTATGTGGATCCAGGAATATAAAATGTATGGTCGACAGTCCGGGTACTAGGTGGCGGTAATGCGCAAATTTAAGGTTGAGTGCCAACCGCCGACAGTAAACACCAAGAAGAAGAGGAGGAAGAAAACACGGAAGAAGCTCAATCAACAAACAGATTTCAGCTAAAGCGGTTTGGTTTTTAGTAACCTTACCAAGTTTGACGACTTAATTCGACGATGCAGTTTTTGCTGACAGTTTGTCACAGAAGCTATAAGATACGCTATTAATCATGACGTTCTTTTTTTAATAAATAAACGTAATTGCACATGACAATGTTTGGCAAGACGTCTAACGTTAGCTACCACCAGTACAAGCCCCTTCCTCAGAGAGACTCCTCACCAAGAGGTCCTGGGCAGTTTGTGGCCACAGAGAGCTTTAATGTACAGCAAGCCAACTACCACAAAGGCCATTCATTTGACTACATCCCCAAAATCACCGAGAACGACTTCACTGGTAGGTAACACTAACTATAGCAGGAGGTTTTAAAAGAAGTCACTACGGGCTAACGGAGAACAGTTAGCTTAATGACTATAACAGTGGTATCGAGTTAATAACCAAACCAGACCCAAATAATAAAAACAAGTCTGTTTTCCCTTACCAGTTTCACTGTCAACTCTAGGGGAGAGGACATTTCAAGTTGACTATTCAAAATGAACGATGGATGTCGTTAGTCATATTTAGTGAGTGACTGTATCATGTAAATTTGACTACAGCAGCATACATATTGTGACAAATTTTTGTTCCCTTTCTTACAGATGCCTCCCAAGGATGGCTGTCCTGGATTTGCAACCTGATTGTCATTTTCCTGGTCTACATCTGCACGTTCATAACCTTTCCTATATCAGGATGGTTTGTGCTCAAAGTAAGTTGAAATGATCTCTGTATCTGTTAACAATCGCCACTCACCTATTAAGACTAATCATAATAAACTCTGACTGATCTTGTCTGTAGGTGGTTCCTAACTACCAGAGGATAGTTGTGTTTCGTCTGGGTCGGGTTTGTCCTCCAAAGGGCCCGGGCGTCATCCTCGTGCTGCCCCTCATCGACCAGTGGCAGAGAGTAGACCTGCGCACCCGAGCCTTCAACATCCCTCCTTGCCAGGTACACCACTGTACAAAGGATAAGATAAGATGCACTTTATTGATCCCCTAGGGGAAATTTGGGTGTCACAGCAGCAATGTACAGTACACTAGCAGAACAAAGTACAGAAGCTAATAAAAAAAATAATAGAAAAACCATACAGTCAGTTGTTATGATGGACAACTCTTTCAAATCCTCAAACACTGAAACATTGACAAAAGTGGAGCAAGAAAAACATTTAATTGTAGCCAGCTGGGAGGAAAGTGTGTTTAGCGAAGTACAGTCATGTGGAATTAGCTTTGTTTCTTTAAAAAAAAAAATCATACTTGATAGCTTCTCTCAGATTCTCTGACAAGTTGTTAGCACAAACCACTTGGCTAAACTAAACTAAATCAGGAAATGAAGTTATGTTCCTAAAAACCACAGATTAAAGTGCTTTGTTCTTCATTTTCTTCTTCTTGATCTGAGGAAGACTGTATACCTTTTCTTTACATAAGCTACAGCAAGCACAGATGAGAAACTCTTATGTCATCAGTGTAACATTTTGAATATGTGATTCTTACACATGTGAGTCGAGGAGTCTTTGCTGCTCACCAGCCACAGGCAGTTAAATCAATATTTTGGACCATTCCTCGTGTTCAGGGCCAATTGAATGTGTAAGGCTTCTTATCTATGTTATGTGAGTGTGTTTTACTCCTACAGGTGGCACTGTTGGTGCACTGTTCAGTTTTGAAACCAGAGAGTAAACGGACACTGGGAACAGCCAGTATACTGTGTGGCAGCACACGTTTTATGTATAATGTTTGTGAATAACCGTTAATAAGAGTTGTTAGTTCATATTGTTGGGAATTTATTCCAGAACGTATAAATACCAACAGCAAGTGCTCTACATTAAGTATATCAAACTTTTACTTTTCCATTTCTGTGTGTTGAGTGTGTCTTCTATCTCGTCTTCTGTCTCCCTTCTTGAATCCTCCTTGTTTAACTTGTGTACACTCTCGAGCATTGGGAACAACGTCTAATACGCGGATCACTCTAAATGTGGTAAAATCTTTGCCCTCATAATTTTCATATTTTAATGCAAATCCTTGACTGATATAGCAAAAATGAGTAGTGTGAATATGTTTTGAATGTTAGAGTCAAGGAGTCAAGTTTGGGTCACTTAATGGTGCAAAGACCCTCCTTGTGAGCAGTCAGCATTTGAACTTTGAAATCAATCTTACACAGTGAACACAGCTGATACCTGCTTTAGGAATAAAGAAAGAGGTGATGTCTTCATATCTAGACTAGTCATATGTATTTTCAGATGAATTTGAATCTATTAGACAATACCCAAGAGCCTCCTTTCTGTAAATTGTGACAAATCTTAAGTTATCAGTATTTTCACCAGTACCAGGAGTAGGTCTAAATAAATGTAAATGTCTTGTAAAATGTTACCTTGTTAGGTGTCTACGCGGGATGGCGGTGTGTTGTCAGTGGGAGCAGACATCCAGTTCAGGATCTGGAACCCGGTCATGTCAGTGGTGTCCATCCAGGACCTCAACGCCTCCACCAGGCTTACGGCACAGAACGCTATGACCCACAGCCTGGGCAAGAAGACTGTCAGGGAGATCCAGACTGAGAGAGTCAAACTGGGAGAATATCTCGGGGTGAGACAACAGTAGATCGACTTTTTATTGCCTTATCAACTGGCTGCTGACTTTTCAAACTATCAGTTCAAACCAACTTCCCTTCTTCCTCTCTACAGATGGACATCAATGAGATGACTCGGCCCTGGGGGCTGGAGGTGGACCGGGTCGAGCTCACCTTGGGCGCTCTGCTCAAAGCCCCGGAGGGAAACCCCTCTGGACAAGTCATCATGCCTCCCTCTGTACCTGGACTGGAAGGCTTCGCTGGCCCCATTCAGCAGCTGGCTATGCACTTCCTCAGTCACAGTGGAGTTTCACAGCCTCAGCAAGGTATTGCAACACACTCAAACTTATTTTATGCTGTATGTACCCACAATTGTAATGTCGTGTAATGTGTCTGTGCCTTGTGTGTCCTTAGAAGACAGTGTGACGTTTACAGACGAGCTTAGCAGTGCGCCTCAGGCTGTGGTGACCAGGCCGGGTTCTGTGGAAGAGCTGCTCGGGGTCATCAAGTCGCTGCTGTCCGAAACTTTGGTCAGCCAGGTGGGGGCCAGCTTCCAGTTTCACATCAGCTCAGAAGATGGACAACATCAGAGTTACTATGTGGACCTGACCCAAGGTAATGCTTCATAATGAACAGGGGATACAATGGTGATAACAGAATTTTCATTGAGATAAATTCAGGAATTAAATGAAAGTTCTGCTAAATCTGTTTAAGAATGCTGAGATGTAAATGGCAATGTGTGTGTGTGTGTGTGTGTGTGTGTGTGTACTGTAGGTAGTGGTGCAGCTGGTGCAGGGTCCCCATGCCAGGAGCCAGATGTCACACTGAGCATGAGTGACAGCGACCTAATGGCCATGTTCGAGGGCAGGCTACAACCATTCGCTGCTTACACCAGCGGCAGACTGATAGTCCAAGGAGACCTGCAAACTGCCATGAGGCTGGGGGAACTCATAAAGTTAACTAGGAAATAGCTGTTTGTAGTAACCTTTGTAACTTAATATTTATTTATCTTTAATTTTAACTGAAAATGCTCACAGCACATTCTTTTTCATGTATGCACCAATTACACTGATTATACACTGATTTTCTGTTATGGCCTTGTCTTCCTTCACAAATCAAAGCAAATGCTTGTTTACAAAGACAACAAACTTTCTCAAGGTCTTAGAACCACAACCTAGCTTTAGAGAAATGATCAGACAGATACAACTACTCAGACAGTACAAAGTCAAACTATCTCTGACCACACACTTTTTCCTGAGAGGTGAATGTAATATACCATGGTATATTAAATAAAATATTCAACAACTGAAACGGTTACACAGATACATTGTGGGTTTATTCTATTAGGCTGTAAGTGTAACTGAAGAGCCTTGATCAGGACAGCGAGGGGGGCTGACTATTTAGACCAGCCTCCCTCTATTGCACCAGATGTCCCTGGGAGAGACAGAGCAGCTGCCATAGGTAGAGCAGAGGGAGCATTTTTGTCACTGGGATGGCCAGGTGTAGAGTGTGGTGCAGCCCTGTGACACTGCCCCTGTCCTGGAGAGGAGAGCTGACAACATCTGGTGTGCGCTACAGCAGCAGCATGCCAGCGGTCAGACAGTCGTACCCAGAAAGCACCAGCGTTGTAAGGCCTTTCAATGAGATTCCTGGGCTGTGGAAGAATGGGGTGGCCAACTTGTACAATTTCTGGAAGCTGGATGGCTTCAGGAATCTTCACCGCATCATGGCGAACAACTTCAACACTTTTGGACCCATTTACAGGTACGGAAAGCGAGGCAGTTTGCATAAGGCTTAAAGATGAGGATACAATAGCTGTATTTGCAACTAACGTTAATGGTCTACTGCCTATGTTAAGTGAATAAAATAATTAAGTGAATAAAATAATTAAAAATGCCTGCAGTAGACAAACTGACCTTCCATTATGTAACTCGTTTGATTTTGACAGGTAAATATCTATCTTCTCTAGTCTAAATATAAATATTTTTTTCTTCCCTGAAAAATGTGCCTTTGGCTAAGAACCTACAAGGTCAAATTTTCTGAATACAAATAGCTAATGTAGCACGTCCTCTTTGTTTCTCTCTCTCTGTACAACAGAGAGAAAATAGGTTATTATGAAAGTGTGAATATCATCAATCCCGAGGATGCAGCTATCCTGTTCAAAGCGGAGGGCTATTATCCTAAAAGGCTTAAAGTTGAACCATGGACATCATACAGGGACTACAGGAACCACAAATATGGAGTTTTACTCAAGTATGTGCCTTGATTACCCTATTCTACCTGTATACATTTTTCCTGACCATTGTTTTGAGATGCTTTGTTGGAACCTAGTAGTTTAATAAGTGCGCAGCCTGTGTAGTTTACAAAGTCAACATCCCATCTTCCAACAGGGATGGAGAAGACTGGAGATCAAACAGAGTGATTCTCAACAAGGAGGTGATCTCCCCAAAGGTGCTGGGGAACTTTGTGCCGCTGCTGGACGAAGTGGGGCAGGATTTTGTGGCCAGAGTTCATAAAAAGATAGAGCGAAGTGGCCAGAACAAATGGACCACTGACCTTTCTCACGAACTCTTTAAATATGCACTGGAATGTAAGATTGGCCTTCATCACACCTGTATTTTAGAGTATAATTTATTTCATCTTTCTCTCACGGTATAGGCAGATGTGGTTTTTTTGCTGATTTGTCTTTGCTCTGTCCTACACAGCGGTGAGCTCAGTGCTATATGGTGAGCGTCTGGGATTGATGCTGGACTACATTGACCCTGATGCTCAACATTTCATTGACTGCATCACCGTCATGTTCAAGACTACCTCACCCATGCTGTACATCCCCCCGGGCCTGCTGAGGCGGGTCGGAGCGAAGGTGTGGCGGGACCATGTGGAAGCTTGGGATGGCATCTTCAGCCAAGGTAGGACTGCACGAGTCAGAACAATTAAGATGAATATTTTATAACAATGATTAGCTTTCAAACCAATAAGTCAGGATGTTTTCAAGATGCATCAGCAGAACACTCAGCAAAGATTTCATATCAGTCATTTGAATATCACATTTCCCGCTATTATGGTGCAATTTCATGTTTATTTTATGGTCCTGTGGCTCACCAGCGGACCGCTGCATCCAGAACATCTACAGGCGGTTGCGTCAAGAGACAGGCACTTCCAATAAATACCCAGGAGTCCTGGCTAGCCTGCTCATGCTGGACAAGCTGTCCATCGAAGACATCAAGGCCAGCGTCACTGAGCTGATGGCTGGAGGAGTAGATACGGTACAAAACACATAAAAAAAAAGTCTGAGCACATGTAATAAAGAAAAAAAATATTTCCAGTATGACAGACATGATACTTGCCTGTAAGCCCTTTGAGACCGTAACCGTGACTAAGGGCTACACAAATAAACTTGACTTTAATATAGATTCTGTTGTGATTATCTCTCTGTGTGTATTTCAGACCTCCATAACTCTGCTGTGGACGTTGTATGAACTGGCCAGACACCCCAACCTCCAGGAGGAGCTGAGGGCCGAGGTGGCTGCAGCCCGGGCCGAAACCCAGGGAGACATACAGGAGATGCTACGGCGGGTCCCTTTGGTCAAAGGAGCTCTGAAGGAAACACTGAGGTGAGAAGACTGCAGCACAGGAGATATGATGCTAATGATACAGCAGAGATGATGGCAGGCAATGGATTAGGTACATTAAGAGGACGGACTCCTGGATTGACATTGACACAGTATCTGAAATAAGATGGACTATAGCTGGCATTTTTCTAAAATGTTTGAATATGTTAGTAAATGGTGAGTTAATACTATTCCCTCACTCATGTTTTTATCAGAAGTGCAAATTCCATAATAGAATAGGAAACAATTTCACATTTTGCCTCTTTCACATCTTTACTAATACTTTCACTAACAAATCATTGTGGTGATAATGACCTTTTGTCATGTTTGCAGTTGTGCCATTTACTGGCATTAACTTAGTCTCCCTAAAGTTAGTCTCCCTAAATATATATTTTTTACTTCCATCCCTCAGGTTACATCCGGTTGCAGTGAGCTTGCAAAGATACATAACTGAAGACATCATTATTCAAAACTACCACATACCATCTGGGGTAAGAGGCGTATTAAGGATATACTTGAGCAAATCATGTTTTTTGAGCATTGTTATAGAATCTTTCTGGCATAAATAGTAATAGGCACAGTGGTGGGATACTGCTCACCTTGTTTCTGTGTGTGTGTGCGCGGTCAGACTTTGGTCCAATTAGGGCTGTATGCAATGGGCAGAGACCCCAAGGTGTTCCTTCGTCCAGAGCAGTATCAGCCGTCCCGCTGGCTGAGGACAGAGAGCCACTACTTCAGGAGCCTGGGCTTTGGCTTTGGCCCGCGCCAGTGTCTAGGACGCAGAATAGCTGAGACGGAGATGCAACTCTTCCTTATCCATGTGAGATATACAGGGAAGAAAGAGCAGTTCCAATATATTTTTGTGGCACATTTACACAGAATCTTAACTATGTTTGTACATTGTCTTTTGCCATTGCAGATGCTAGAGAACTTCAGAGTGGAGAAACAGCGGCAGGTGGAAGTGCAGAGCACCTTTGAGCTAATTCTGTTACCGGAGAAGCCTATTGTACTGACTGTGAAGCCTCTACAAAGCAGTCGGTGACAGAATGTTTAAGAGAAAATGGTGGTGCGTGTCAAGTCAAGTATATTTGTATGGTCCTTAATCACAGTTACACTGTCAAAGGGCTTCACGACGCCCCCATTATAAAAACAATAAATGAAAACGACTCCCTCCAACCTTAGATCCTCACTGAGGACAAGGAAAACTCCCATGTAAACTTCATTAGGAAAAAGAAATGTCAAAAATGTGCATTAACAAATGACCTCAGTAACTGCATGGAAATGTGTAGTCCATGTGTGTACTGTTTATTGAAAAGTATTGAATGTACAGACCTGTTATTCCATGTGTATATGGCAAAAGCATTTTCTAAAATACAGATAAGTAATGTATCCATATAAACAACTAATTAATAAAAGAGTGAACAAAATGCATCTTGTTATGAAAATATATTATATCTAAAAATACTTAGATCAAAATATCAAATTTTTATTATGAAAGAGAAATGTCTGTGTGTGCCATTTGATCTGGATCATCAGTTCAATGGCTGCAGGTCATTTTACAGGCTTCTGCTTCCTGCTTTGCTCATATAGGGAATCAGATGCTACCTGTAAGAGGCAGAAGGCATTGGGGGAAAAAAAATCACTACGTCAAATAGTTTACTACCTTTACAAAGTAATTACATGTAGCAGAGGTTTTATTTGTTATGTCGAACATTAGCAAGCCGCACCCTACTGACCAGAGGAACATTGTGAAGGATTGTGGTGGATGTCCGAGCAAAGCCATGCCTGTGCTCACTTAGTTTAGTCAACATTTCCTGTTTCTGCCTCCCCCATAGTTTAGAGCTCTCCTCCAGCTGTAGTACATGCAACAAACACAAAGCACACACAAGCATGAATGTAATTTATCAATGACTTTACCTTTGTCCCTGAAAGGTACATGTGTATCATAAGAGTACAAGAGTATCCAGTTTCTTTGTATTTCTACCTGAGTCTCCAGTGTTTCTATTCTTGCCTCAGCTTTCTCCAGTTTACTCAGCAAACTCAGTCTCTCCATGTCTGGTACTGTCTCTTGTGTCTGAGAGGGAAATCACACATAGCAATTTCAGACCACCAATCAGGATGTCTCTGTGTCAAAAATGGACTTGGGTAGTACAACATTAATTGACAATATATCCCTCTGTCTGCCTGTTCACAAGCAGCACAATTTTCATCTTCAATCAACCAACTCAAATTTGAACTGTAGCCTATGAAGCATCCTCAGCCCTTGAAGCCATTTTTACACCATATCCACATCATACTGGCTGAGAAATGGCTTGGTAATATCTGTGTTGTTGTCAATTTATTGTTTGAGTTGTAATAATAATAATATAATAATAAGCTTTATTTCTATAGCACTTTTCCAAACACAGTTACAAAGTGCTTTATAGTCAAAATAAAAGAAGGTCCAAAGACAATAATAACTACTAAAAGAGAAAAAGTAAAATAACAACAATAAGATGGAACAATAAAAGGCAAAAACAGAATAAAAGCAACATAAAAGAGGCAAAAACAGCATAAAAAACATGAAACAAGGCAAAACAGTATAAAAGCAACAAAAAAAAAGATGAAGCAAGGATCCTAAACCGACTGAAAAACAGGAGAATAAAATGGTGACATAAAAGCAGAACAGACTATAAAAAGGCCTTCTTTTCATGTTTGAGTACCTGTGCTAACTGCTGTATGATGATGGGCGCAGGCTGCTGGCGAGTCTTCTCCAGCTCTCCTCGGAGTCGAGCGTTCTCCGCTGCCAGGGCCGACTCCATCTGTTCCTTTCTGCCGTCAGTCTCACCTGCACACAGCATGAAGACAGCTGACGTCCCGGCCTCTGTCAATGTTTGTGAATAAAATGTTATAATGTAATATTCTCTGACCTCACTAAGTCCTCTCACCTCGCTGCTTTTTCACCACCAGCTTTTTCTCACCGTTCTGTTTATTTCTCTCTGTCAGTTTGTTATCTAGTGCTTTCTCCATTTTCTCAATGACCTGACAAATGAGATAGCACAAGTGTATTTTATTAACATATATAAGCTGTTAAGTATAGAAAGAAATATTCCCTGTTGTGAAATCAGACAGGCATAGTGATAACAGCACAGTGGACAGTGTTGCTGATCGTTCACCTTCTCCTGCTGCTTCACTGTGGCCTCCAGACCGGCCATCTTTGCGACACGACTTTGGTGGCGCTGCAGATCCTCCTGCTGCTGCTGGTGGGCTCTCTGAAGCTTTAGAAGCTTCTTCTCACTGTCGTTCTTCTGCACGACACACATGAACAGAAGACAGCATGGAAATAGCTTCAGTATATTATATCAGAGTATAAATAATACATATGCATTGACATGAATTGTGTGAATTGCTTATGTGCAGTGATGGAAAAAGTACTCAATCCTAAAAGTAAAAGTAGCAATACCATAATGGAAAAATACTTTATTAAAAGTAAAAGTTATGCATTCAAATGTTTACTTCAGTAAAAGGACAGAAGTATTAGCCGTAAAATCTAGTTAAGTATCAAAAGTAAAAATACTCATTCTGAAGAATGGTCCCTTTCAGACTGTTAAATTATTGATGCATTAAACTGTAAGAAGTATAACGTTGTAGGTCGAACTTCTCCATATAATGTTGGGCAGTTTAAACTCTAACAATGCAACATATTTGAGAGCTTATTGTATGTTTTGCATGTAAAACCTTATTCTGCAAAGTAAATAGTAACTACAGCCGTCAGATAAATATAGTGGAGTAGAAGGTACAATATTTCCCTCTGGAATGTACTGGAGTAAAAGTATAAAGTCTCACAAAATGGAAATACTCAGACAAATTGTACTTAAGTACATTACTTTAGTAAATGTAGTTAGTTACTTTCCACCTCTGCATACAGTATGTGTAATGTGTGTTGGCTTGCTTCTGACCCTGATCAGCTCATTCTGCAGCTGCTGGATCCGGTCTCTTTGTGAAGCAGCCTTAGTGGTCTCACTGGCCAGCTTGTGCTTCAGGTGGGCTTCAACAGAGCAAGAGGACAAAAACTTAAACAGCAGAATCAATATGGATAATGATACACTTGTTTCTGTTAAATAGGTTTATACAGACACATTTATAGGTATAGGAATGTGTATTTTTTGGCAACATTCAAATATGATTTACTTGTATTAACTTTGGAAAGAAGTCTATAGAGTCATATATATCTTAGCTGAAAGTGAGGGTTTGTTAGGTCTATGAAGTATGAAGCTCTATGAACAGTTTCAATGACTTCACACATTTAGAGTAACTAACTCGCGTCACGTCTGAGTCTTGCACATCTGAACAATGAACAAAACAGCCATCGACAAAGCTTATGAAACAGAATGGATTTCCCATTAGGAGGGAATTAAATCTGTTCCCTCTGCTTTGATGCCAACAGAAAGGCTTTTTGGAACATCCTTTTACTGAGGGTCACCAACTGTCCTTCAGGAGATAAGGGATGCACTACCCACATAGCTTATCAGGGTCCGTGGCCTAAATGAGCTGCCTTATCGCGGCATGGCACAGTCTGCTGGGGAATAGACACCCACAAGGATTAGCTCTAGCACACAGTGAACCACCTTACACTTCACTGCTTCCTCTGGCAATGAAATACACTCACATCCACACCACAACATGGACAACAACTGCTGGATGGGTAGCAAACTTTGTTACATTAATCAATAACCGAATTAGCACATTGCTCCACATTTGAGCTGACTGTTTTTTTTATTAATCCATCCATATCCATTACATCTGAGCAAAAAGAATGTAAATTATCACTATTTTTGGAATAAGTGAATTTGATTCAGGCTCATTCTAAGAGAGGGCTGTTAATGAATGGTTAATATATGGTTGAGTAATCATGGATTAGGAGAGGCAGTAATCTGCTGTGGGCTCAAGCTGTACCTATCCGGTCAGCAATCTCAGCCTTGGTCATGACGTCGATGTCGGTGTCATCCAGCAGATCTCGGCCAAGGTCCTGGTGCAGCGACAGATCACTGCGGAGCTGGCTGTTTTCTGCTTCCAGAGTCACCACCTGTGTCCTCAGGCCAATGATGTCCTCTGCCATCTTGTGCATGGCTGAACGGTAGTTCTCCACCTCCTGATGGTGGAGACAGATGACCAGTCTCACATTGGTTGCATATAGTGCTGATCAGTGGGAGATTTGTTCAAGTTAATGAGTTATTGTTTGCTAACAAGGGGGATACAATCATTATTTATCCCTCCTAAAATTGCCCCTGGAGCGACCACTGCACAGAATACTTGACTCTATCTTTATAACCAGGGCCCCCAACACTGGTCATAGTCAAACTGGATCAGTGGAGAAGGGGTATGACTAGAGACGATGATTAGAGTTTTGTAAATGCATGGATGACTGACTGACTCAATGAACCAGACAAAAACAAAAAACATTGCTCTCCCACTGCAAAACCTCAAGGCTGAAGGATTACGTCATTAAGGATTGAGTCCTTACAAAAGCTGAAATCTCACTGAAAAGTATTGTTTTGACCTGTAAACAAATCGTCAAAGGCTATGACTGGCAGTTTTTTGCCTGTCAGTCTTTACCTCACATACATCTTTCAATCAAAAATACAAATTTCAGTATTCATAGTATTCTGTTACATCACCACACGGCCATCTTGGTCGGAAACTATCAGGTGATTATAATAAAGTAACAGGTGATTATTGTAAAGCACCATATTGGTAGGAAATGCATGTGACATTATGGGAATACTGTGAATAGGACCAATCTCACACAGGTGTCACAAAATTTTCCCTGTAGACTGGCAGGACAGACTTGATGCCTAATAGTTATATGTGATCGCCACCACTAGATGTCTCCTCAACCCCATCTGTTAACAGAGTTTTACAGGATATACTCAACAGGATCGCTCAGGAAGACTCTCTGCACCAAACAGGATTAAAAAACATCTTAGCAGCAATACATGTCAGTTTGTCATGAGACTAAATGTCTCAATGAATAACAAACACTGGTTTCTTTTGGTTTCCCTGAAGCACATAACACGAGGGACGACTATTGGGACATCACAAAAACCCCAAACAGCCAAGACTTTCATGCCATACTGCTCGATGTTCCTGTAATCGATTATCTAAGGTTGGGGTACAATGTAATCATGACTCCAGCTCCTCAGATCCAAGGGACAATAACACCCCATCCTGTCAAGGGCTTTTGTCACAGGAGCTTTATCCAGGGATTTGGGATAAACCCTAATGGTGCATGCATGGAGCGTCCTGCTGTGAAAGGCCATTTACAGAACTGTGCAGCAAAAACTCTCACAGCATTTAACTTCTGAGGAGCTAGACAGAAAACAAAAAACAACCTTGAGCTTTCCTAAAATCAGAAACCCCAAAAACTGATTTCTTGTACACTTCCTCTTATTTCTTTCCACAAATACAGTTTTCAAAACACCATTCACATCCTTGTTATTTTGTTGCCCTTTTACTCCCTTAGTAAAGACAGTCCCTTCCTAAGAATAAGCAATACCACATTAGCTTTAGCTTCTGCTGGAAAGCAATTAAAGCTGGGCCCATTGTTGTAGAGCTCTCCTATTATGGCATTTCTCTGTTCAAGGCATGTGCGTGTTGTCTAGCAGCATGCAGGTGCATTGTTCTCTGCTCTGTCACATGCTCCTCTCTATCAGTGGGGTCAGAGCGTGTAAAAAGAAATGAATGGAGACCGAGAGCGGGGTCCGGCTGCATGTGGGTGGGTGGGGGGTGGGGGGGGGTCGACGATTAGGAGATTCCAATCTAGGATGGTGTGGTTGTGGCTCCCGTGGGACACCGGGGGTGAAATTGAGCATCTAATTGAAAGGGCAGGGACAAGGTGACAATCATGACTGTAGATGAGAATGGAGATGGTGGCTCTGCTGGGGGCCCCACAGGCATGATGGGAAGGAGGGCTCCCTATGATGAGTCTGGAATGCCGCATCATCTGCCTCAAATAAAAGGGGAGTCCCTGTCTCTGCCTATGAATACTGGGGGTGGCCCTCCCCTCTCCATGCTTTTAAGAGATTGAAGTGGCCTTGCTGTCATACTTACTGTCGCTCTAGGACAACTGCATCACAATCAGATGGCAGCCAACACACAGGAAGACAGCTGGATTGAAGTGTGCATGTGTGAGTGCATGCAGAGGCACTTTGTGTGACATTTGTTTTTAAGTCGTTATCATAATTGCTGTAGTATATAAAAGTGTGCAGTGTCACTATAAAATTGTCCAATTAGGACTGAGATCTCTGCCTTTCAAACAAATGATTTATCATACGCATAGAGAAATCTACATGAAATAAGATATAACGTTATCTTCATGGATAAACATAATCTATCACCTCTCGATGTCAGGCCAATCCCAGAACTAAACCATGAATTCAAATTAGTAGTAAAGGAAATTATGCAGGAAAGCTCACGCAAAACAAGAGAAAATGTCAAGGTATGCATAAATAATACCCTCCGGACCTTTCCCGATAACACAAGTATCAACCTCATCAACACATCACTCCTTGAGTGCAATCGGTCTGAGAGAAATATGAATCTGTTCTACTAGCCGCCATTTTCTCTCCCAGGTGTCACAGTGGTGGAGCTGAGGAGCTGTCTGTCTGTTTTGTGAAGATGAGACCATCTCAGTCAGACCAGACACAATGATGTGTTTCATACTGGGCATTATAATAACACACGCATCTGCACAATGTCCCATCGCACTGGCCTTTCCTTAGCACTATTGCTGCATAAATGCAATGTGAGTAAAAGAAAGTTAAGACAATAAATGGAATGTATATATAAAACTAATATAGTATTTTTCTGTTATGAACATAATATCTGAATTGTCGTGATGCAGTCAATGCTAAGAGAATGCTAAGAATGATCATTATTAAAAACTATTTGACCCAGGACTGATTCTCAGAAAAAATATCAAATTTTGTATGTGTATCTATTGATGTACATCAATAGTAGTGATGTTAAATTATTGCTCAACTTTACCCTCTGCAGCCCCCTGGAAACCCCTTGGGGCCCTTACTCCACTTTGAGAGTTGTGGCCTAATGCATGTATCCCTCATTCTCTCATAATAAGGAGACATCTGGAGAAGTAAACAGGACAGTGGCAAGTAGGGATTAATTCACTTTGAAGAGTTCACATATCGATCATGTACACTCACCTTTGTTTGGAGGTCAGCGATCTCCGCCATGTGGGGATCATCCTTAAAGTCAGGGAGAGGGGGTCTGAAGCAGGAAAAACACATTTGACCATCATCAGCATTTGAAAGAAAAAAGGAAAAAGGATAAATTGTAAAAATATTTGTTTTACTCTTGCTAAAATAAAGACTGTTCCCAGAAATATTTAATCAATGGTTGTCATACATAATAAATCTCACACATGTATAATGTGGCCTTACCGTTTGTGTGGATGGTGTACTTGATATGTTTGGTTTATGTTTTTGGTTTTGTTGCTCTGTGCAGCTTCTGCCGTCTCAGCCGGTCCGTCCTGTTCCTGCTGGACTGTGCTGTGCAGCTCGGTCTTGGTTGTGCTGAAGAGGTTCTGGTAATCTGGTAGGATCTGAGCCAGGGCATCGTGGGATGGGAGGCTGTATCCGTCCTTCTGGAGCTGTTGAGGAAATATTGTGCTCAGTTAAGAAATCCATCTCCATACTGAGTCAGAAACTGTCCCAGAAATAACAACAGCTCTCGACAGTATCCATAGTGAAAAACCACATACTAGATCACATACAAACATCACTTCTAAAGACACAAGAATAAACACAGTCTAGGAATATTTACAAAGCATATGCTGTCACTTAACAATCTCCAGTCACAATCTGGGTGGACTAAATCACAGCTGTAATATTCAAGCTACCAGTCATGTTTCCCCGGAAAACAAAAGCTTTTTCCAACAAGTGGAGTAGCTGTAACCTCTCAATACTCACTGTGCTTGTGTATGGCCTGTAATACCTCTTCATCTCCTGAATTAAGAGGCTGTTACATCACTATGCATAAAATAACTATGGGCTACAGCGGCCACTCTATAGCAAGAGAGCTCTCTGTCAATAGCCCTAAAGTTCTGTGTATGAGCCTCTCATTCCCACTGCATGCACAATGTACACCATGGATGATAATGGTTGCCAGGTAGCATAAACTCACAGTGATCACATGAAAGGACATAGAGTCTTTATCTGTACAGCTGCCCACTGCCTCTCCCTCCAACACAAATACTGCTCCTGTGTTTCCATGCTGTCACAGAGCCTACCTTAATAGTTGCAGGGTTGCACAGTGACTTTGTCTTTTTCGAGGCCTTCATCAAATAGAAAATCTCAGAGTCCTTATCAGAAGAATGAACACATGACTGATGGTGGATGTGAAAGTTAGAGCTCCAGCATCAAGTCAGAACAATTATCCTGTAACCACAACACAAGCCCTAGCAACTTTTCAGGCCAATGAGAAGTATTCCTGTTATGTACAGGAACAGGAGAACATAGTTTCATGTTTCACGTGGCCTTTCAAATTCAAGAGAAATGAAAGCAAAACAATAACGCACAAACTATTTGAATCTGGCATCTCTAAATGCCTCTTTTATGTTTTAGCATTATGAAAGCAATTCAAACCTTATCTTTATGCCTGGAAGCAGCATGTAAAAATCAATGGAATCAAAGGGAGGTCCATGCTCAGTGAATAGCAGCCCCCAGAAGAATACTGTCTTGGCCTCAATAAGCAGATTGATGGGGACTGGCTAATGATGTCTAAGTGACGTGCTGTGCAGCACCTGTGGTTCTCACTGAGCGTTTATTGCCAGCTTCACTCAGCTCTGCGAGGGTCTGATGTCAAATCATTAATACTATGTACAAGAAATATTGCAATTCAGCAACAGGAGTTGAGTTGTAACTAAATATTTAAAAACACAAAATAGAGGGCTGACATTTCAGCCACAGAGTATATATACAGATATACAGTATATAACCCATTCAAATCTATGTAAATCCTACAAGAGGGATCAAGGATCAATAACTACTGCTTGGCAATGGATCTGCCTAGCTCATTAGTGCTCAAGACCATCATAGACAATCATTAATGGCACAGGATCTGACTGAGAAACTCAACTAAATGATAGAGGTGGGGGCTGGGAGGTGGAGAGAGAGCGAGACTAGACTCAGCAATGATCTAAAACTGTTCTTTGGTGACACCATTCACAACAAAATTCTTCCTTTACACTTGACCTTTGCAACAACTGTTTAAAAAAAGACTGTTCTGACGAACAGACGCAAAATGAGATGCAAATTGTAAGGAAATGGCCTCATACCTGACAGTAATGCAGTGCATTAAGCAAATTGTGCTTCTCTTTCTCAGGCAATGTTTTGTTGTTGGACACAGATTGACTTGACAGGCAAAAAACCCTCAAACCACCAAATGAAACAAAACAAAAAAAAAAACCTACCCAACCAAATCATATTTTTTAATGAAACTCTCTATTCAAGTATGGGCATCTTGAAATTGGATAGTGCCAAATCATAGTTACCTAGTCTCACCCAAAATACACTAGCAATTAAAGATTCATAGTATTCAAGGATAACATTCCTATCTTCTGCTAATACACATCCAAACCTTGTGCATGGATATCTCTGCGGCTTTGCATATAAAAATCCTAGTCTGTTTGGTATTTTAGATACAAATATTTTCATAACTGACTGCTTTAATTCATGATAAATAATTCACTGGATCCTTGCAGCTATGTGCTCTGGTAGAAGGCATAATCTCCTCTATTCCGACAAGGGAAAACCTGTACAAGTGCAAACACATCCCACGGAGTCTAATATCGCATTATAATGTATGAGATTGTCTGACAAATTCACACAAACACCCATAACAAAATTAATCACATGTTGCTCTTAGCAGTCACTGCTGGTGTTGAGGATGTTTACGACCCTGTACATATGATCTGTGAGGAGAAAGGGGAAAGGGGATGAGGAGGAGAGCAGGGTCCCGGTGACACCGGGTTAGCCGGTGGTTGGGGACCTCTGTAAAATGGCCATCTGAATTCTGCGCACAGCTCTGCAAAATGCAGCAAATGGGCTCTTCAGTGGAGTGACAGCTCTGAGTCCGCTGCCACACAGAGCTTCAATTAGCCTGCCAGAACAAGGCAGCTCCCAGGGGCTTTCTCTACCTCCGCTCCCTCCACACATTCTACCTTTCCCCCTACCTTTTCTATCCCTTTTGTTTCCATCCCTTCGTCTGACCCAGCCTTTCACTCTTTCTCCTCTCTCTCTCTCTCTCCCTGCATTTGACCTCTGCTTCTGTTCCCAGCTTCCTCCCCCACTCCCCTTTTTCTTTAAAATCACCATCCTCCTCTTTCTTTCCCATTCTGCCATCTACTTCAAGCCAGGCGGAAATAATAGTGTGCTAATGGAGACAGAGGTAAAAGGGGTGTTGGGGAGGGAGGGAACTGAAGGTATCTGAGGCAGAAAAAAAAAAAAACAGAGAAAAGAGGACGACATGGTTTACTCAGCTGGTCTCTCATTCACCGCTGGAATTCAGCACAGCAGTCCAGGCTGGTCGGTTCTTCTTTTATGTCTGTGCTGTTGCTGTGAGTGTCTTCATTAAGAAACAAAGACGTGCTTCCAGGGATTAGAAGAGAAAAGCAATACATACATAGTTCTACTTTTCTGCAACAAGAAGACGGTAACACTTTAGATTAGGGAACACATATTAGGTGTTAACTATGGGTTTTCCCTCAATAGTTTAATCATTTCTCTCAATAATATGTGATACTAGCACCTTATAAGCCCCATACTGAGCAAAGCATACTAAAAGCCCAATTCATGTGCAACAACTTCCTTACTGACTGCTGTAAGACTAATTAGGACGCTGTTGAGGGAAAACCCATAGTTAATGGGCTATACTTGGTGCAGAATAAGGTGCTAATAAGTGGTTTGTTATGACTAATAATTAACCAATACACTAATACACTAATATGCATGTTAATAAGTTACTTATTAATAGTCAATATGTGTTCCCTAATCTAAAGTGTTACCAAGAATGCATTTCTCCCTTTAGTTTTGCAATTATTCTACAGTTCTGAACATTCATAATCTTAGATTCTGTATTCACTTAGTTGTATGAATAGAGATGGTAAGAGATGGAAATGAGAATAGAGATGGAGATGGATGGTTACACCCACAGGATACACAGGAAACATTACTGAGAGCTTGCTCATTAACATTTATGACCAATACAGGCATTGAAAATATTACACAACTACAAGATATGGTAGGATGAAATTGTCATATTTGAATATTTCCAAACCTCCAAACCATAAGACAGAATTCAAATCTTTGCCTGAATGATATTCATATACATGACGGTGACCGCAAAATGTTTGTCATACTAACAGTTGCTTTAAAACCAACTTGATCTGCATAATCCTGTCACACAATTTACACACAAAAGGCCTTAATTTAATCTTGTGTCAAATTATGACCGAGAAAAACTGTGTCAAATTGGTAATGATTGATCTGCATTTAGGTTACATCAAATCACCTGCAATAACATCAAATTACACAAAATCGCATTTCAACCAATTGTTTGACTGAAATGTGTTGTGTGGCACCTGAAAAATTTAATTACTGGACTCCCATGAGAAAAATGGCCTATTGGTCCGTACGTAATCATATCTGCGCCCTGTCAGCAAAATAAAAAGGCATCTGCAGTGAGCTGCTGTAGGACTGTGGGTATAGGGTTTTTTTTAAATATGGCATTAGAGAGGAGGGAGAGAGAGAGAGAAAAAGAGAGAGAGAGAGGGAAGGAAAGAGAGAGAGAGAGAGAGAGAGAGAGAGAGAGAGAGAGAGAGGTGTGTGTCAAGGGCAACATGCAGCCTTGACTCAAGGACATGTGAGGCTGACAGCCAATGCCACTCCCTATGAGGCACACAGTAAGAGCAAAGCCAAGGATTATCAGTAAATCAACTTCTCTCAATTACGGGTATGCTGCAGTGAGACCGTCGCTCTATAAACAAACAGGCCATGCACATAAAAGCAGGGTCGGCCCAAAGCATAATAAATTGTGTAGGTGACCGCCAAGAGCTCCATACATTCTCAGGGCGGAAACAATGATGTGGGGGTGAAATAAAAAGGTCCCTAAATTATGACCTCCAGATTTCAAACCACCTACATAAACAAAGCAATAATGGTATTTACCGAGTAGTATTGATTTGTTTTATTTTTTTGAATATTTCCATGACACTTACTGATATTATTTACAATAATACCTCTGAATGTATAGGATAAAAGGCTTCCATTAATTCTAATGATGTGGCAGCACCTAATGTCTGGGCTCCATCACCCAAGCCAGTCAAAACTGATCAATATCAAAGTCTTCAATGTGAAATAAAGTGCAGCTGCCCCTTACCTGCAGTCTTCTAATCTAAACCCTAACTGTTCCATATCATATCCTATATCTAAAGATTAGCTAAACATAATATTAGCAAGAGATTCTCCAAGGCATCTTTGAGGTCTGGAGGATTATTTCAAAATTGAAACTTTAATTTTAACACATTGATTCAACAAGTTTAGATTGTAATATAATTTTAGTTTGTAGTTGGGAAGAGCGTGGTAGTTGAGAATTTGTAAAGGGAAACAAAAATGGACGGTCTGTGGGAAGAAACTTAAGTGTCTCAAAACATATTTTTAAATCCATTCCTATCATGAAGGATCTTGGTATGATATTTCACATGTTGAAGACTATAGCCTGTCTAATGTTTATATCCTATGTGTACCGAGGGGAGATCCTGATCCTAATCAAACAGTATTTAGTCCCCACAGCACTAGTGCATGGGAAGTCTGACTGGAGCCTGAGGGACAGTGAAGCAATCTGAATCAAGTCCCAAAGCCTAGCAAACAGCAGGCTGGCATGCAGGCCTCAGTCAGCCACAGCACAGCAATATCGGTGACTGCCTTTCCCCACCGGCTTGACATGACCTTTCCAAAATGCTACACAACTCAAGCTTAATGACTAACACACCAGTTGACATTTACAGAAGCCAGCTTGCTGTTGAATGGCTCAAAGAAACATGAAAACGCTAATGTTGCTTGTAGCCAAAAGGGGCCCCCAAGAGTGAAAGACGCGGAGATACGTGTGAAACTCAAATAGTGTAACATTAGCTGGAACAAACTACAAAAACAAAACTTTTCAATAGATTTTGCAAAATCATTCTATAGCCAGTGGGACTTCCAGTTGAAAATCATGAGACGAAGTAATAATGTACCATGTTATGTATTCTGCAGATAGCAAATGTGACGATCGCCCACTGAAGATAAAGAAATCCAGATGAATCGAACATGTATGTGTGCAATTGAAGACACGCCACACCGTGTCTGCGGCTGTGAAAAGGGCGTGAAGATTGATGAGCGGGTGGTAGGTGTGCCTACGGAGTAATACATCATTCCTATTTTGGCAGGACTGTCACCGGGATTGGATTTAAATCAGAGGGCAGACGGGGGATGCAATGATGTCAACACCAAACCACCCACCCCTTCCCCCAAAACACAGGTCTGAGGTCAGACTCTCAGCTGATGTGATTATACTGCTCAGAGTGGGGCAGCATCTCCATCCCAATCCCTATCATGGGATGGATGCCTTGACAATGACTGAAGCTATGAAGAGCACTTTGTGTCTGAAAGCCACTGACCTGCATCTCGACTCTCTCTGGTTTGTAGGTAAGGCAGTGCGAGAGAAACAGGTCAATAGAGCAATTGCCATAAAAGACAGGGTCAATGGACCAAATGATGACCAGATAAATTGTTCCCATTCCAGTGTGTACATTAGTACGGAGAAGACGGCTATTTGGATTGCTGTTGGGTGTGCATTCATCAGTCATAGTTTCTATGCAACCTTGGAAAAGACCATTAATCATGTGTAGAGTGGAATTAATGGCATTAGCCAGGGGTCCATTGGAGGGTTAAAGACTTACATTAGCTTCATATCGACCAAGGGGGGCAAAGGCATGGGAGGCGGATGGGATATTGTGCACTCTGGGTAGAACATTTACATTTCTACAATCAGATAAGAATACAGAATAAAGTAGTTAACCCGTCAACCCTTCTTTATGTAGGACAATACCTCGATCTTAAATGACCACGCGGGGCTATTCACTGGGGCATCTTGATAGACAGTCCTGCATAGATGGATGATGGGCCATTAGCCAGAGCCGAGCGGATACAAGACAGCTAGACAATAGCTGGCACTGTTGGGACAGCTTCATTGTAAAGCAGCACATCTGTATTCGGAGGGGAGCGCGGGGGTTACACATTTAGCTGACGGTGAGGCGGGAATAGCGAGAATAGCTTTAAATCTGTTCTACACGGTCTCCTCCGGCTGCAGAGTGCAGATACAGGCCCCTGCGCGGCACTTCAATCGGCGCAGCCCAGCCCAACCTGCACACCAGACAGGAGCCAAGGAGCTCCCTGCCGCCCCACTCCGCCCTTATCTGAGAACCACAGGAGGACGAGGTAAACACAACAGTGGAATTGGCAGTAAATAAGCCCGATAAGAGCCGTCTTAATGAGTCCGCTGTCTTTTAAAAGTAGAATCATGGAGAGTTGTACACAGGGTTTTGTCAATGCCGTTCCCTGTGGAGACTTTGAGGTAAGTCAAACGGAAAAATTCACAATTAACTATGTAAAAAGCTCTTTCTAATAGTTTGGTGTCAGATTATGCATTAGTAACACTGATTAAAATGTTTTCGGTGTGCCGTTTTTGGCTCAAACGAACCTCGGTAATAATAAACACACGCCTGGGGCCCTTCCACATAACAGCCCTCAGAGCCTTGGCTCCTGATAACCCTGAGTGTTCAAGGTCTCTAAAGCTCTCAGCTCTTGTGTTTAGAGTCAGACTGAACCGCCCACATTCATGATCCACCCACACATGCTCCATAGCCTGCCTTCCTGCTTTTGTCTCTCAAGGCCAGCTTGCATCGCATTGGCTTTGCCTCCACTGCCATTCAAGACTTCTCTATACCGGACAGTTCCAAGGCCTTCAAATGCCTATTGGCCTTGTTGATTACATTATCTGTCTTCAACTTCTGGAACAAATGAAATAACAAGAAAAAAAAAAAAAAGCTTTGTGTCTGCATGCCAACGCAGATACAAAGCAGAGATGGAAGATCACAACAACATGGGAGATAAACATGAGAAGAGAGCCGAGCCAGACTGTCAAGGTTGGAGAGATATTCATGAGAAGCATGTCTTATGCATAAGAAGAGCTGTTCTGACATCAAGTAGGGAAGATAAGCAGCATCACGCCAGAGCTTTGCAAACCAAGTGTTCATTCTATCACTTCTTTGTTTTCTTACAATATTTGTGCGCTTTGTATAAGCAACATCAGTGAAAACCTGCTTTTTAATTTTCTAAAGATAAATAATTTACCAGCTGAGGTATTTGTGAGCGTCAATGAAATCACTATATTGTGTAACTAAAAAAATAAAAGAGGGGATCATATTCCACACCACACCTAACACTGGCAATACCCAAACGATCACAGCCACTAAAGCCACTAGATGTCACTGTGGCCCTGTTCCAGCCCACGTCAGCTGAGTGACCGACACTAACCCCTGTGTGCGAGAAGTGCTGAGAGACAGCTTCTGTAATGGGATGCTCACACTGCTGTGTCTAAACTGCACAGCTGCAATCTGTGGAAAGTGTCTGTATAGCTATTACTATTCAGGACCTGTTTCGCTCTTCCCCTCCCTCTGTCTGCAATACTCTCAAACCACAACAGTGCCCGGCGGCAGGGGGCTCGGAAATTACTGTACATTGCAGCTCTGCTGGAGTAGGACTGCATACATTATGCTACATCTGAACCCTGGGTCCCGCCTGCAGGGAGCACCGCAGCCTGCCAATAAAAAATACATAAAGGATTTCACACATGCTTACCTTACCGTTAATATTGAAATAATTGCACTGCTGATTATGCGTCGTGGAACTTGCACAGCTTAACGTACTCAGTGGTTTTGGACAGGTTGGACAATAGACACCAGTTTCACAGTCTATCTTGTATGACAAATTTGATATTGAAATTTAATTCTGACTGATTATTGTGTGCAAGGTTAGCCAGAGTAAAGGTGAGAATCATTTAAGATAAGTATATTATCTTAAATGAAGCATATTATAAGAGTATTATAAGAGTGTACAGTACACAGGGTTGATTAATCAGTTAGAGCAATGCTTCATGTCCTATTCCTCTCTTTTTCTCCAACCTTTGCATTTATAACTTGTTCAGTCATATACAAAAGGCGAAGTGGAAATAATAACGCACAGCAGATCTACCTGACTGCGGTTGCCAGGCTTCTGTTTGTTCTGACTGATGGAAAAAAAAGTAATCAGATTCTTTTCAGGGCAGCCATTGCACAAAATCAATACTATATAAGGAGGCCTGATGAATTTGAAATTTGTACTCAGAGTAGGTATTGATCAGTCTCAATCAAAAGACTTTTGAAAGCCCATGTAGATTTACAATCAATGTGCCTTTAACTCTAACAGCAATAAAGCACTGTAAAACAGGGGAATGCATTCTCTTGCATTCTAGTGTTTTTGATAATGATAACAGTATAATACATTTATTTTACAATTACTTCTGTTATCTTTAAAGTGTTCTATATGACGAACAGAGCTGGTGTATCTTTCAATCTTTCATGTTCATCAGATGAAATGTACACAGCTTAAGAAAATGGATAGCATTAACACTGTAGCAGTGGGACTCACAGAGAGCAGGAGCGGGGCGTGGCGCTCTTGGCTGGGAGGGACGATGGGAGTGAAGGATCCCTCCTCCTGGTCCGTCTGAAGGGGGAGAGGTGGTTTAGCCATGGGGGTCCACTCTGTCTCCTCCAGGGTCTCTGGGTCCAGAGACGGCAACTGGGTGGTGTTCACTGCAGTCAACACAGATTCTGGACGCTATAACAACACCACACAATGCATTACTACTGGCACTGATGCTATCAGAGTCATCAATAATGATGCAACTTCTGGAGATCGCACTACAAACATGAGTAAGAAATTGTGGTCTCAGATTAGTTTACAGCAAAGAGGAAAAGAGGCGGTCATGTAATCTTGATAACCATGAAATGAAAGGCTCGTAGCGTTATCTTGAGTTAATTTACACATTTGGCATGAGTTACAGCCTGGGAGGCAGAGCCTGCATCAACTGAGGTTAAAACCATCTCAGCCCACCCTTCCTCATCAAAATGGGAGTGGTGCGCTGGAAGGGAGTCTCCAGACTCCTATCTAATATCATTAGGAGCGGATATACATCGCCTGGACTAATCCAGCTGTTCCCCACAATTACATTTTAGCCTCTTAGACATATCTGACCTCAGTTCATTGCAGCAGTGCTTTCCGGGCATGACTTAATGATTGAGTTACAAGTGGACCTAACTGCAATTTCACCCTGCCTGTAAAGGGTGTAGTAAAAATACTTAGTCTTATTAATAGTTAAATTTTACAACATTGATTTATATATTATAATGAAAGAAAACCCTTAATTTTGCACAGGTTTGTCACAGGTTTAGCATGATAACAGCCTGAGTATAACAGTATAATTTTTAGGGAATTATGCTACACTTTCTTAGAAACACCTCTTTTACCCATCAATTCAAGGAATGGGTATTGAGCATTTATATAAGCAGCAGGCCAAGTTTAAAGACGCATAGAACTGTAGAGGGAAAGTATTTACCTACTTAGTTACAGCTGTAATTACTTGCCAACTTACTATTCTTACCATGTTTTCACCTGGTATATAACTAGTGCTTCGAGTGACTGTAATATGACACAGAAATCACAAGTTGTTTTTCTAAATTGTCTACCACAAATCCAAACCCACATCATTATTCTATCCTGAATTTGATGTCCTTTAAAATGAGGGAACCAGATCAAAGTTTAAGAGTTCATCTAAAGCAGAAGAGACATGTTCATGTGAATAAACCCACTCTACATGACGGTCATAAAAATCAGCTCAGCCAGGAGGATGAGGCTGTGTCTCAGAGACGGGCTGACTCCGCTCTGCATCTTGTAATGTGGATGTTGGCTCACAGATGGATCCTTCATTAACCTGGCATCTGGAGGCAATCTAATAAGCGTGCAGAAGTCTGATCTATTTCTCTGAAATAAGGGTTCTGGACTGCCATGAGCGGCGAGGACATGCTCTCTGTGTCTGGGCGTGCTTGAGGAAGAAGAGAGACAGTCACTGACGTAATGAGACGGGCAGCATAGGAGGCACTAAGCTATGCACGGTCACACGGTCCTGTCTTTGTCTTCTTAGGATTTGTTTGTTCTGCTTGTCTGGGCCACCTGCCCGCTGACACATAAACAATGCTGCGGAGATGTTACTTTGTGTTCTATCAAATACAGATTAAATGGATTATTGAACCTTTTGCTCTCTCAGGTTGGGCCAGCTCGTTCTTTCCAAAGCAAAGACTAGCAATCTATATTGTTGCAGAGTCTGGCAAACCAGTCTGCACCCTCAGCACAGGACTCTAGTGACAACAGCTGCAGAGATAGGGGCTCTCAGAGTGCTGCAGCGATGGTCCGCCTCTCCATCCAACAGCAGGCAACTGGTTGCAGCGAAGCCCCCTGGTGCTGTCCGTGGTGCTGAGGAGAACAAAAGCATCAAAGCCCGAGCTCTCCTCCTAGCTTCACTCCTCTCGTACGGGGAGGGGCCGAGCTGTGAAGGGGGAGGCACCATGTGTACTTGATTCAATTAGCCAGTCTGTGAGGCCTCCCATGGGAGTGAGCTGCAAAGAAGGGGGCTGCAGGCCTGTCTAACAAAGACGTTGAACGCACCCCGTGCCCCTACTGAATCCACCTCATTAGTCAGCCAAGCGAGTGTTCATCCCAAACACTGCACACGCCACACCACAGTCTAAAGAGGAACAGCTCCTCTTCTGACTCTCTAACAGATCAAAGACTGAAGCTAGGCAACATATTAAAAAAAAAATCACCTTTGTTTGGATTTTCATTGCAGGGACTTGCTAACTGTAGACGACGAGACCCCTTATTATGTGCTTGTGTGTATTCCATGTGTATTTGTGTATGTGTATATGTTTAGTGGCTACAACTAGTTTTCTGTAAAACTTCACTATGCTTCTATCAGTACAAAGTATTTGAGCTAGTGCAGTACAAATTCTCTTGATACAGGAATTCAGTCTGGTAAAAAAACGGCAGCTGGAATATCTGTGTTAGTCCTCCTAGCCGTGTCTGAGCATCAATATAAGCCCATATCTCTTGGCAAACATCTGTCATATCCACTATCTGACTCACACCACCGAAAAGGCCTGTATTTCTCAAAGTTTCCTCTGCATCACAGAGAATAAACAGAGCATTTACTTCCTTTTAATGTCAGAGAGATAAATATGGTCTGGCGACATTAGTATTCATGCCCCGCTCTTCAGTTCCTTTGAAACACAGCAGATGTCTGTGTTTCTGCATTTGTGGGTTGTCAGAATTGCTTGGAAGCGATGGTGGAATTTTAAAGCAGGAAAAAATGGAAACACCTGTTTGGCCTGCTTTACACAGTGCCATGCCATATCTGTCAACATCGATCTGTTTGAAATATTACAAAGATCATTATGAGATATGAAACATGGCATTAATGAATAGCTGATCTAAATAGAATAGGAAAAAAAAACAGATTAATGAATATCATCATGTAGGCTGTGTCTAATATCCAGACGAGTTAGTGGTACTGTCATAGAAACAGTGCATTCTTCCAATGCTTTTATTGATGTAGTTAATGCTGGCCAGATATGAGGCTGAAAGTGTTTGGATGGGACGTGGTGTGTGTGGTGTGATGTATGGTGTCTGGCCCCTTGGGAGACTTCTGGTTTCATGACTGAATTAACCATAGCACGATAAATCAATCTCAAGTTATTTCCTTTTAATTAAATGCTGCTGATTTGTACGAATACCTATATATCAGTGTGCTGGTGTCATTATGGATGAACACAAAAACAGACTGAGGCACTCGTTCTGCATAGGCACAGCCACTCCGACTGCTGATGTGTCCCCACATGCAGGGACAGGCACATCCAAAGACAGGCCCACCAACCTGCAGCCTGACAGTCACACCTGCTGTGCTGTGGGACCCCTTGGCTCCTTTAGCAATCATTGCCATCATAGGAACCAGAGATAATTACACAGCTTCCACCCACCAGGCTGGCCTGCTTCACTAAAACCGTATTGCTCCACTGCAGCAATAACACTTGTCTAAATGAATGCACAGCACTTTACTGCACGACTGACAGCGCCCATTTATTCTGCCGTCCAACTGGAAAGAAAAAACAAATTAATTTGGCACTTAAGGCCCCCCCGTGAATAATGTATCACCACTCCCTCAAACCTCAACCCCCACCCCCAAATCGGCACCATTATTCAGCCCTCTTTTTACGATTCCCAGTTCTAGGTAACACAACTGTCCTCCATCAAAGCCCTTTGCATTAATACACAGAGATAAATCACTGGTGTTTGATCTCAATCTGTTCTCATCAGAAATGCCATTTATCTTGTGTAATTATTACATTCTTCTAAAAGCACACATTACATCTATCCACTGTGTCCCTCATAGAATAGTGGGAAAAAAAATCATCTACCAAATTTAATTTTTTTCTTTTTTTAAACGGTGCTCTGGACACATACTAAATGACATGCATACTTTTTTTTTTAAATCCAGCCAAATACAATAGAGCTTTTTCTTTCCTTTGAAAGTCAATACCAAGTTCACGCCGATGCATTTGTTTGTTACCTCCAGTCTCTTTGTTCATTTCACACCCTCCAGTTCGTGGTCTGAGCCTCAGAATAACAGCTCTCTAACAATTATCACTCGTGCACCCAGAACTCAGTCACACCTCTCCTCCCTTAGGGGAGGACAGACGTTGGGCTTTACACTCTCTTGTGCCCCATTATCTCTATGCAAATGAGACTACAATCGGGGGGAAATCAGGGGGCATCCTTTCCTGTTAGTGCTAATTAGTGAGGGATGCTACATTGTATACATTATGTATGAATAAATGCTCCCTGTATACAGCTATACATCGTGACCTTGAGCACGAGGCCAAGTTTAAATTGTCGACAGTTCTCCATTTTCTCTAGCCTAATAACACAGTATAAAGGAACTGCCAAATAGTGGAACACAGCCTCAGTCATTTGTCAATATAATGTTGACTTCAGAGTCTGCAGAATACTTCTTTGAAAATCATTGTCCGGGAAGGTAATACTTCTAAGCATGAAGTGCATGATACACAAGAGAGCCATCCTGGATGTATAGAGATCTATTAATATCATATGGCTACAGCTTGCCAATGAATCAGGCATCATAAAGGAGCCAAACAGCAGGAGAGAGGCAGACCAGGCACATGGATGGAGACAGATCAGATCCAGTCTGCTCTTGAGAGCTAGTAAATGGCACTCTCTTGCTCAGATCCCATAAAGGAAGATGCATTAAGATAATAATGTTGTATAACAATTATTAAAGCACAATAAACTTGGTTTAGTACCCTCTCCAGGCAAGTGGCACACCGGCTGCACATATTTTTTAGTATCTGAGCTGAGCGGTGAGGCCTGTGGAACCCTGGCTCAATATCTTATGTGAACTAATGTTGAGGAGAAAAGGGATTTTTGGACACAGCAGACCCTTCTGTACTCGCATGAGAGACCTTACAGAGTTCTGTTATATGTTATAGATGAATCTTTGAAAAACCAAATCTGCTTTTCAGCCGTAGACGTAAATTGCATGAAAATATTAAGATACAAGATAATAAAACAAATACTAATGGTATTGTTTTTTGTTTTAAAAGTGGAGGCTTTTTGCCTTAGTGATTACAGGCTGGAGTTCTGGTGTGTACTGGCCACTACATCACACACATGTGGATTTCTGGTAGGACAAAAAAATCACTAGTGAGGTAAAGTGATATCACAGTGTTTTGAGTGGTTGTGACAGTACTCTCACCTCTGAACAAAGGAGACGTAGTGCTAAGCTGACAGCTGGAGAAGTGTCTGTGGTGGTCTGAAGGGTGCTGCCCTGTGACAGCCACAGACACATTAATATGATCACCAAAGGATATTGCACAATCCACATCAACACGTTCCATTTTATCGAATTTATATATCGATATCGATTATATCGATTGAATAACAGTAAAGGAAAAAAAACAAAAACAAAACAAACACCTGACAATAAATCTCAAGCTATGTTAAATAGCACAATGTGTACCACCTAGATAAAGAAGCTGTAAAAAGTTAATATTACCAAGTAAGGCATCAAAGCAATTAATCTCCTTCATCTCCTCACTCACCCTTAGGGGGAGCTTCTCCACCTTCATCCCCATCTGCCCCGTCTCTGACATCAGCTTCCTGTAGAGCTCCTGGTGTAGGGGCAAAGCGGAGAAACCCAGGGGGCTGCGGATGTGCCAGTTAACTGCATTCACCACTAACACACCGACAACACAGTAGCAACACTTTACACTGCTGGAAGGATTCAGGGCACATTAAAAAGTGTGTAAACATTCTTGATTTAGTAATAGTTTAGTTTCACATTCTCTCTCTGTACATGTTTGACTTTGTTCCCCCTCCTTACCAGTGGTTGCAGAGTAGTACTCCAGCACCAGAGCAGCAGCTCCAGTAAACATGGTGGCACAGTCTCGCTCCAGAAACAGAAAGCTGTGGTTCCACACAGGCTGCTCCTCAGGGGAACCAACCTGGGAGACCTGCAGCGAACGCAGGGGAGGAGCACAACAACACACAACAAAGACTCATTTTAGCTTCAGGAAAAGATCGAGATTCATCAAAAATTAAAGCAGAATGTATCTTTAGACTACTCTGAATCAGTATTTAGCATGGCTTAATGAGAGAATCTCTGGGCTGGAATGAGAGGACATGATGATCAACAGTTGGCACAGTGAGGCTGATCCCAGCAGGCAGTGCTGTTGTGGCATAGCTGGGGTGAGAGCGTGCCCAGCACCTGGCTGGTGTCCTGAGGGGAGCTGGCAGATGGTATTGACGCTGGGGTGTGCTTCCTCATATATTGAGCACGACTAAGCCTTACTCCCTGGAAGCCAGGGCTTAAGCAAAGAAGGACGGCACCTGCAGGTGAGGAGAACAGAGGCAGTGCCAGGGAGAGGGGGGTCGGACAGAGAGCTGTAAGCTGCCCAATGGACTGGTCTGGGGAGGGTGAGGAGGGTCAGAATATGCCCCAGGCAGACAGATGTTTCCGCTCATTAGGGTTTATAGAGCTGGTCTGCATTCTTTACCATGCAACTGAATTATTTATGTCTGCAATGTCTGTTTCTTCTTGTAACCTGTCTCTAACCCCCTTACAGTATTTTCTGACTCCATACTACTATGTATAGGCGCGGCTCATGCTGAACATACACTGCAGACTGCTTCAGTGCATCCAAATGTTCTGCCAGGCTGAACATTGTTTAGAAGGAAGCAAAGATTGCCAGGAGTGTCATTTACACCCCCCGCCCCCCCTCCAGATGAGTGCTTATCCGTGGGGACCGCTGGGCTCAAAATGTCGTTGGCTGAGGCTTCTCTGAGCGCACACAAAGGTCACTGGTGACATCGGCTCCAGAGCTCCTTATTGATTCCCAATCCACTACCATTATGCGTGGCGATTACAGACCTAACTGAAATTCTAATGATGGAAATACAGTACATTCCGATTTATCTTGAATTGTAAAGCAGTGCCAATACACACATACTTTGATGTAAGGTCAGGGATTCCTCTGTGAGTTGGCACACACATCAGCATCTTCCCTTTGGTGCTCAGACATGCACCGTAATTTGTAAAGCAAATATTCATTCCATCACACACATTTACAATTAATTCAATTCAATTCAGTTCAATACAACGTTATTTATCCCACATGGAGCAATTCAAAGAACGCAATATAAGGTACAAATAATTGAAAACAAGACAAAGAGTACACATATCACATAAAACGAGACAGGACATGTTACCAGATTAACAGTATTAAAGTACAGAGTGCAGGCAGAGGTCAGCTGGTACAATGGTATTTTGTCTTTGATTTGTCTCACTGCGGTACCAGAAAGCACCCACCTGATGGAAGAAGGTTAAGCATACAATGGCTTGGACAGAAAACTAAAGAAGCTAAGCGCAAAGTATTAACTTCAAATAATTAACTTACCACAAAGTAATTAAATCCATTTTGGCCTCAATAATAATGCACTATTCTCTGTAATGTATCTATTTAACCCTTGTAGAGCTTTGCCTTCTTCCGTATACCTCTGCAAATTGTTAATTACTAATTAATAGGTGTTAATCACTCATGCTGATATGTTGCCCCCCTTTTAATTTTGATCCAATCCTTATCTTTTGTAATAGCTGTGAATGTTTGATTGACATCAACAAAAACTTATTCACCAAAAAACACAATTCTAGTTATTTACCATTTGTCTATGAATGGCTATACACAGTAGCTAGCTATGACAGATCTGCTCTTACACTTATAATTACAGACATGTCACACAGGCTTGTCACTTGAAGCTGGAGACATTTTAGCTGCAGAGCTGCATGGGAATGGCTGTAGGGAGAGAGTGAGTGTGTAAAGTGGCCTGATGCCTGCCTGAGCACAGATGGTGGGAGAGCAGGATGTACCGACCTGTACTTTTGCCCACATGCGCGTGCACACACACACACACACACACAGAATAATCACACACGCATGCATGCATATGTAAATACTGCACTCATACATGCACACCCACACACGCATCAGCCAAGCCGAGAGCACATTATATACGGCACAGAAAGTGATCTGTTTGCCGCAGCTAAATAGACATTGTCATACATAACTGTATAGTTCAGTGGTCAAAGCCAAACATTACACTTAAATCTGTAATCAAAACAGTTTCTCTCCTTTTTGAATGGTAATGCGAGACATCCGGACATGTTGATCAAAGGCTGACTGCGGTCCATAGAGACATCCAAGGCCAAGCAGGATAATTAGTGCATTGGAACGATCAATACACCTCATGTGGGGGTTGGATGCAGAGCAAAAAAGCAATCTAAGGAATAGCTGGAACTGCAAGGGAAGGCAAAATTCAAACAGGCGGAGTACATGAGAAAAGCGAGTGAGATTTACATCAGTGGGAGGGTTTCCGCTCAGTGTATGTAATGATTACATGCTGGGTACAGGATGTCTAGCTTTTTTGGATCCATATTAATACCACTAATATTCATTATTAATATTCTGAGCAGAGAGGTACACAGCACATTGACTGGTATCAAAAGATATTGAGACATACTCAGTGATCGGTAGATATACAGACAGGCCAGAAAGACACAAGATAAATGGAGAGGCATAAAGACAGGAAGATGGATGGATAGGTAGATAAATGAAGGCGAGGGTTCAGGAGATCGATCAGCAGAGGCAGAGTGGAGGTCCCTCGGGGGGGTGGGGCCTTTTTAGCACCGCATGAGGAGAGAGGGATGACACGTTTCCCCTTTTGAGGTGCTGCGCCTGGGAGGGAGGGCTGTGCCACTGTGGCCAGGATGGAAAGATGCATGAGAGGAGAGTGTGTGGTCACGGCGCGCTGTGGCGTGACAGACGGTGATAGGGAGCGACAACAGAGCTTAGAGAGAGAGGAGAGGAATACATGCCGGTTTGCCAGACTCAGGCTCCCCGCCACGACTCTGGGACGAAGCCATGCCCTGCCCACCCTCGCTCAGTTACCGACTACAGCCATCAACACAAACACAGGGCTTTTGGTTTTGATCTGGAGTTTTGGACACATTATCCTGCCGTCTGTCTGGAAGTAGTTCAGGGGGACACCCAAATTAAATTGGCCAAAAGGAGAGTGACAAGCGTACCTGAGGTCGGCCCTGTGCAGTGAGGTGTGGAGGGTGGAAGGCGGACTCAGAAGGGTGTGGAAAGTATATTGTGGTCACAGCTATTCCCGCTGCTCGGGGGATGGAAAGCAGCATGGCATCCCTTTATAAAACAAATGACATGCATGAAAAACAAAGCAATAACAAACATGTTTCATAAAAAAAATATTTCATTAATTACTTTATTATGAACTGAGAAATTCTACTGAGGAAAAAAAAAATATTTTCAACAGAAAATACCATCCTGAGAAAATGTTCGGTTGTCACTATTCTGAATAAGCCATTTATATTAAATTGATTGATGGAAACATAACTACCACGGAAATAGGGATGTGCTGGCCCGATTTCTAGAATAATGAGAATTTGTAATGGTTACTCCCGCTCACAAAAGGCATAAATGAAAACATGATGTGGGTGTCGACCGCCATGCTTCCCGGAGATTACGGTTCTGACACCGAGCTAGGAAATCCATTTGAGTGAACAAAATAAATAAAACATTGAGTTGCGCCATTTGCACCTTGGCAACAGCTTCACTATTATTAGAAGCCCGGTAAGCGCAGGAGAAGGAGAGCGTGCTGTGGAGATGGAGACAGGCGGACCCCACCTGTATCCAGACAGGCCAGACTCATACACATAACCCAGTCTGCACAACATTTTCTCACCCCAGAGGCTTTCCTCAGGACTATACACTTTATCCAAGACTCTACTGACAGGACTACTGGTCACAAACCAATACGTCCATCATAATATATACACCAGAAAAAAACACAATATACCAAACAGAAAAAAAACAAAAAAAACATGATCATGAGAAAAAACATGAGAAATGTGGGATAAAACGGAACTGTGCAATTATTAACCTATAACAAGACAAACATCTAGTATCTGTACTTAAAACAATTAAATTAAGCATGATTATTGCTCAAGAGACCTCCTTTCCTTTATGAGACAGCGAGGTTAAGAGATGATGGCAAATTAATCCAAAACCATTTAAGTGTAGCCCTTGGTGACAAAATGTCAGAGCCTAATCAGTAATGGCAGCTCGTTTCACCACACAAACAGTCGTGCCATACCCACATTTCCTTCACATGTTCAAGCTTTTAGCACTCTGTTTTTAGCATGTGATGCGCAGGACAATTGTCCATTGTTTCTCTTAATTGATGTCAGGACCCTGAGGTGCATTAGTGTGTAACAGGATGTGCCCATGCTGGTGTGCATTTGCCCTCTCTGTGAGAAGCGCCTGGCCTCGTGCACCAGCTGCACAATACAGCCAGAGCATATTGATTTTACTGTTCATACAGGCAGAAAAAGGGAGGGGAATATTCTTCCTGACTGACCTGTATGAGTGGTAGTTAGGGACAATACGGGCCACAGTGAGCAGAGAACCTACAGGCTCCTTCAGGGGTGTTTCCATAGTCTGCAGGAGCACCTAAAAGCAGGAATGATTTATTGAACAGGAACGGGAAGAGAGAGGGAGAGAGTATGCATGCGCACAAGAGAGATCCCTCACATAGTCCAATCTGTAAACATGGCACATCTCTGCCAGTCAGTTTAAGTTATGCAGTAGCACGTGCAGGCATTTAAACTCATATGCTATTCAATACCTCCTGGTAGGCAGGAGATCAATGGGAAGATTCAGTTGATATCAAATTCTCACTTTGCTTGATTAAGTTAGCATCTTTTTCATCTAACTGGCACAGCGCTCTGGAAAAGGCAAATAGAGATTGGATATCTTATCTTATATGCTAAGATCTAATTAAAGCAAAATGATTTTCCTCATCATAACTGCTTGAATACAGAGTCCATAAACCCCCAGTCATGTCATACTGAGTAATCTAAGGGATTTAACCCATTTACCAAACTCTACTATGATAATAAAAATACAATAAACTAGTAATATTGGCCTGGGCAGAGTGGCCTTACCTCGAACCCAGTGAAGGAGAAGTGAGGCTGGCGAGGAAGGATGCTGACCTTCTTGATCACAGAAACATAGAGACACGCCCCAGATGGAGCAGAGCGGTGAGCCTGCAGAATAGAGGGAAGGAAGCACACACAATGTGGCAGTTGGTCACAGCAAACACATGCAATGTGACTGCCACAGTGGGGCAGTAGTCCATTGAGCTATATGCACATACTGTAGAATTCAATGTCCTCAGCAGCATTCACTGCATAATTCATCCGGTAAGAAAAAGTGTTGATGGTTAGTAATGCTAGCATCTGTCTTTGGAGAGTTAAAGACAAGAACCACAGGACTTCACAAACAGTGATTACGGCTCAGAGCTCTCGAGAGGGTCTTCCATTAACAACACTGCACAGATCAATGTTTATGACCACCATAAAAAAATGGCAAACTAGCAAGCCCCCAATGCCCGATTCATCCATAAAATCTGCTCTTTACACACCGTATTCAGTCAACTTCCAGCAGATTTAACCCTAACGCAGTCCACCAGTCCTCCAACTCGCTGCTTTAACTGACCCTGCATTTTAGTCCCAAGAACCAGAAATGAAAGAACAATGATACTGACCTTGAATGGGCAATATATAGTTAGTATTACTGACAATATTCACAACTGTTGTTTGGAGTGGTGTATAGAGGGGAAAATAGGGCCCATCTAGTGTAAACTAATATACCGAGCAGCAGACTCAGATTAGACACTGACAAGGACAATCTCACACTACAGGACATCACTGATGTAGGCTACACATTGTTTGTAGTATATGTAATTACGCCATTCTGAGTTTAAACATTTAGTGCAACTGTACACAAATTTAAATGTACAGACAGTACATACAAAATACTAAATATACCAGAGGAACAAAAGAGCAGAAGTTGTAAAATAACCACTGGCCACACAAAACAGGCATAAAAATGTACCTCAGACGTCTAATGTTTGAAGGGACATTACACCTATAATAGATATGATTACTTTCCTTCGCCTTGGGTGATGATTCCCCTTGACTTACTTTGATGTGTAGCGTTTTAAATATTAAATTCTGTTTTGATTTGAAATCCTACCCCACCCTATTTACTCTAAGTACAGAACTGACTTATTATATGCCAGTACACTATACTTAGGAAGATTGAGGTTTTATTCATTAGAAAAAGAGGCTTTATCCCTACTATTCTTAAATCTACATAATTTTAGTCTCAAACCAAAGGAAAGAGTGGAACATTTTCTGCAGTTTTGGGACATGTGTGACACAATGTACACAATATATCAGCTTTGTTTCTTGGTAAATGCAGTGTACTTTTCCTACATATGGATTCGTAGATATAGCCCAGATCCTATATAAGCATTATTAAGTAAAAAAAAACTGATAAATACAAATACTGCAGATGGATATTTGAAGAGAAGTGAATGAGTGAATGAACAGTGAATGTAATGGGATACGCAGAGTTACACGGGAAAGGGTAAAGAAAGCATGGATTATTCATGTCTATTCCCACAGTGCAAACAGCTCCTTTTTGATGGATTGTGCCCGGGGCAGTCCTCCCTGCTCAATACCAACAGTCCCAGGCAGCCGAGCCTCATGCTGCTCCACACAGCCCAGATGATGAGCTCCCCCAGAATCACAGACAGGGCCAGCGGCTCTCATCTTCTCTCCATAGTCAGACATAATGATGGTGTGTGGTCTGAGGTGAACCTAAATTTAAACTCGGGTATCAAGAAGAGGGTAGTAGACCAGAGAGGTAGCAGGAGACAAGAGCTGACTGCTGGCGGCATTCGCCTGAGCTTATTTTAGTTCAACTGAAGGACAGGAGGAACGCCGATGGAGCATGAGAATCTGCCATGCCAATCAGCCGACAGATGGGGGAGTGGAAAGGTGCTGAAACAAACATTAGCATCTTCAGTGCAGTACAGTAAGTGAACTGACATGCACATCATGTTATTCTGCAGCAGTTTGCTATCCAGAGTGAGTGTTTCTTTGTGTGTGTGGATGGGTGAGCTCACCTGCACCAGCTCCAGGTGGTAGTGGTGGAAGGGCTGCAGGTGTGCTACAGGCAGGCGGTAGTGAGCCAGAAGTTCTTTAGTCCGACCGTCGGCCACATTAAGGACGACCACTGCAGACAGAGAATGACTCATTGATGATTCATATAACCAGTGCATTCAGTTCACACCATGATCAGGAGTAGGACCTATCATGTTACATTTTAGACATATTTCACCAATGTTTCTTCTACAACCCAAAAAATAATAATAAAAGAAGTGGAATGAATAGTCAGAAATCAATCCCATCAGTTTTGATTTCACAAGAATCCTCATAAAAGCAATGCCCTTAGAAATAAAGCAGTTCACAGACAGAAAAAATAACTAAATGCATATCTAAGTGAATACATGCAGAGATAACTGGGTCTAAAGGAAGCTCCTCTAACTGCTGCTTTCAACGATGTGCTCAGTCTGCAGTGTCAAAATAGCTTCGCCTCTACATAAGCTCTGAACTGAGGATGAACCTTAGCTTTTTTTCCTGCTCTATTTAAAGTAGGCCTATCTGTAGACAGCAGCTCAGCATTTGCCAAATTTCTCTTGGCAGAGGATTTAAAAGAGGTTCAACATAAAGGAATCCAACATGTTGCGGGTCAAATCTCAATAACAAATGCAGCCTGAAGCGATCAACACCCCAGACAGCAAGTGATAGTATAGACTGTCTGGCCCACTGATGAGAAACTGAGTAATCCTGAGATTTTACACTTTCAGCACATTCCATGCAATCTCCTAGCATTAAACAGGTGAAGACGGATAGCCAGTGAACTCCAGCAATGGTCAACTAACCATTCAAAATACCTTAGCAACAGTTAGAATCCTTTATGCTGAGGACCTGATCGTCAACTCGTGACTTTGCTGTCCTCCAATGAGCTTGCTTCGCCGCAAAGGGGAGGAGGCAGCCGTAGGCAAATAAAGCAGGGACGCGAACAAAGGGAGGAGGCTTCTGAAACATTGCATCGCCTCTCTCTGGACCATCAGTATTCCCTCCACATCTATTGCAATCACTCCCTACGCTCTTTGAGTGCGCTATTTAGCCTTGTGTGTAATTATTCCGTCACTTAACAGGCAGAAACCATGCTCCATGAAAAAGCAGGCCCATGCTCGACAATTATCATCAACATTGAAGTCTTTCACTGGGCTGATGAGCAGATCAAGGCAAAGCAATTTCACCGAGATATTCTTTTTGCCGCCGATCTTTCCCATAAACCACAGAGGAAAACATCCCGTGTTGTATTAGCATTCAGATAGAGGACAGTCAAGTGCAACAGTCTCACAGAAGCATGAACCCTATTTCCCCCCTGAAAAAAAATGGATGTTCGTCCTCAGTGGCAGAAAGACTTCAGAGCAGAGCGATACATTTTTCCTCCCTTGAGGTTGGTGTTCAGTCAAAAGTTAGAAGGTCAACTGAATTTGTACATGCAATAACAGGATTTTATGAAGCATCCCAAATTTCATAGCTGTTTTGCAAATGATCGAGAGACATAAAAAAAACCAAAAAAACGCAATATGACTGTGGTTTTAGAAATTATCCTTCATTTACACCTAAAAGCAATACATTTCAAGCAGATTAAATGTATACCTGAGAATCCAGTTAGCTCATTATTTTAAAAGCTTAGTTCTTGTAAGAGCTTCATGATTTTAAAATGAAGTGACTGCACATCAGCCAATGATCTCAAGCAGCCATATTCTTTTCTTTTATAGCCTCGGTTATGTCTCCACTCTTCCAACATGGGATGGCAACACCTTTCATACAAGATGCTGAGATGCTCACAATGTCATGCTCCAGAGATCTGCATTTAGAACAGGTTTAGGCAATCTTGGACCTACGTTTAGGCCATCTTCACGACTTCCCTGCTTCCTCTGCCCCAGACTGAACCTAAAGTTAAAAGACTGACCAATCCTTGAGTGTCAGTTACAGTAGCATTGCCTAAAACCTCTTCAGGCTTTTACCACATATGCCGCATACTATTTAAAATCCATATCAGAAGGCATTTGCCACAAATCATCCCATCAGCTTTATTACGAAATGAGTCATACCAAGCTAGTGAAACTTAACCCAGACAGATCATTTTTCGTTGTTCTCTTGGCTGTGCACTTTGTTCTTTGTAATGTACAATCTGAGGCCGGGCCCACGCAACATTACCCAATAACTTTATCCTATTTGGTGGTGTTACTCTCTGGCAGCTCACCCTCCCCATGGGCCTGCAGCTCCTGCAGCTCAATGGAGAGTCTCTCCTCCCAGGAGGGGCAGTGTGTGGGCTGGAGGGTGCAGCGGGTCGCCCCCCGACTCCGCCACCCACAGGACTCTTCCACTCCACTCTTCCTGTAGATGCATAATGTGAACATATAGAATATTATGGAGATATCCCTTATAGGATTTCTTTTTACGATAATCATACCAATCAGTATTTCTGAACAGCTCTCTCCCAAAGCTGCAAACTACATAACTGAAATATTTGTGGATTCCTATTGTTGTAAATTACATTCAAATGAGTTTTAGTGCTGAACTATCAATTCTGAACTAGAGTAAAATTGGCCATACTGTTATCCACGAAAATTATTCCCGTCACAATCACATCTTCCAATGTTTTTTTTCTTTGTTTTTCTGTGGAAGTGTGAATTCTTATGACATCATGGGGAGACTAATTTTGCTTGTTTCTGGTTAAGGGAGACTAGTGATTTTTCACACAGATGATTTTTCATACTGTTTACACACACACACACACAGAGTTTGACCAGCTTTCTGATATCCCAGAAGGGTGGCCTCTCCCTAGAAATAACAATGTTGCCTTTCGCAAGATGTTATAAAACGCGCAGAAATCAGGAATCCAGCTCAAAATGCCTGGCTAATCACATGAACAGTCCCTCCATCCTCACAAACCTTTGAACAATCTAATCAAATATGCACCCTCTCCCGCTCTCCCCTTCAGAGGCCTAATCCCTCTTAGCGGGGACGTATGAAACGTGCCACCTGCTTCCAGTCATAGAGTTTGAGGCCTGACTGCCCTTGTGACACCGAGCGGCCCTTAATCTCATGAACAAATGCATAGCTTTATCCGGATGCCACTGCTGGATCTGCTGCACACACCCCCGCCTCATCGCAGCCCACCCCTAGCCCACTCTGAGCAACATATAACAAACATATTTCCACCATCTCTTACCTATCTCACAGTCATTTGAATTGGCTCACAGGCTGGGATTAAGGGACTTTGACCCAAAATAGCCAGGAGAAGTTAATAAACATGATTCCTCTAAAATGGATTTGAAATTATGCTGGGAAGAAATATAGAACTTCACATGCTCTCCTAGTGTAACACCATTCTACCCCTTCAATTATGTTATATGAAACATAGTTTAATTCAACTTCAACTCAAAATATATTAGAATGAACCCAAACTGACCTGGACTCAACCCCAAACCCTTGGAGCACAGTCTAACTGGAAGCTACATTGGCAGCAGTGAGGTAAACATCACTACTCATCTCTCTCATCTCTACTCACCGCAGTATCTCCAGAGAGATGTAAGATTTACAATTAGCTGCCACTATATACTGTAGATGAAACTCTTCCCCACACATAATTTCTCTTCAAACTGGCAAGATTTAACAGGTAGGGACAGATGGGACATTGCACATCATCTGGCTGCTGCAGTGAAGCAGCGGCATAGCTGCAGCAGAGTGTGGTTCCATGTATGTGTATGATTCAGAGGGGCTTCACAGTTTCTAAACTAATATGACAGTCCATTGTAAATCCTCCGAAGTAAAGTATATGGGCCTCTTAGGATCCACTTTATGAATGCATGTGGAAATTAGTTTCTGAGAATTTCCCTTGGGTTTGACACTGCTCTCACTTGAGAAAACTGTGAAAAAATATTAGGATAAAATTTTGAATGGAGCATCAATCTAGATTCAGTTCTGTTTGATGTTTAACATACTTTAACATATATAAATGTGAACATATATAAAATTGACAATGAACAAATGAATATCTTTCTTATTTACTTGTTTAAAAAAGCATAGTGCTGTTATCTGACTTCACAAACTGCCTGTATACATTTTTTTTCAGGATCAATTCAGGAAAGGTTAAAATGCTAGTGCACGTAAAAAGTAGAGCAGGACTGTTCAGATGGATCTTCTTAAGGTGCCTTTAATTTCCCTTTGCAGCAGCCCATCCAGGATAACATGGGTTGTTTAAACAAGGATGGAGATGTCAGCCTGCATTAGCATCCAGGCAGACTCTGCACCCAGAGGATTCAGCAGTGCCGGGAAATCAGTCATTAAATTTGCAGCCATTCTGCAGCGCTCCCACCGTGTGCTTATGGGATGAGGGGCAGTGTTTCAAGCCCAGGATGCTTTTACCACAGTCAGGTTCATATTTCGGATTTACCTCATAGATAAAGAGTCGCCTGTAACATGGGATGCAGAGGCCTAGCTGTAAGAAGATTTGGATGAAGCGTAGTTGTACACATACACTTTTATTTCTGAATTTTGGAAGAGATAGAGGGCCATCTTTGAACAGCAGGGCCTTGAAAGCGCCCATGCAATATTTACAGCATACTAATAAGCTACCAGCTACCAAAGACACAGGGCTAAAAATACATATTTGTCTGCATTTCCCGTACAGTCCCTCCTTGTATATTCTTACATAATTGACAATAAAACACAGTCGCACTGTTATAAGCTTTAAGAAGCTGTTTAAATCTAAAGGTTCATTTCAGAAAGACACCCGAGTGCTAGTATAAGGCTGTCACTTTAGACACAAAGAAAGATAATATTTTGAGTTTCTTCAGTCATTTAAATTAATGAATAAAAAGCAAACTGCTATGTGAAAGGCTATATAATAACTAATTTTATTTTGATATGCACTTGATAAATCAATTGCAATATACCCCTTGGAGAAAATCCTTCATGTGGCACCTTTGATCAATATTTTTCCCCAAGTGTGTATACCATAAACGCACAACAATTTAGTCAGAAAAAAAACGACTGCAAGAGAAATTGCCTGTTTTTCTAATTTATTCTATTAATTTCAAATCTATTCATGTTTTTGTTGCGGCAGCCATCATTTGAGGCATATTCACCATTGTTGCCCTGCCATTATCCTTTTGATTGCTGTTGTGATTTTCTGCTGCTCTGCTGGTAGATTTGCCCGGCTAAAGCAGCCGAACATTGACTTCTGCATGAGACAGAGCTCTTTGTTCAAATATTGTAAATAAAGGATTTTTGTTGTTCTCATTTCAAGTGCCCTTCCCCCTGTCTACCTTTTGTCTCTGAAAGCCCTGGTTTGTTGTTAGAAGCCTTCAATTGGAGCCTGGCTGGCCTGCCCCCTCTCCTGCCTCAAAGCCAGTTGCAGATGAAAAATTTATGACTGTATGCCTTGAAAACCCCTCGCATTCCATTTGAAGTGCTGCTGTTCCTCTGATGCTGCTGCCCCCACTGATGGCGACTGTGTCTGCCGTCTTCATTCGACCAGCGCTTTTCTGCACAGTGGGAGTGCTAATCAGGGAGAGAGGGTGGGACGGTGTCCAAGGCTTTATAGTCCTAGACTGGTATTCACTAATCAAGGACACATTTTTTTCTTGACTGTGTGCAATAATCAGAAATTGATTAGATACTTTTGACAGCCACTGCCCGCAAAGCCCCCCCCCACCCGACACAGACACACACACACGCAAACACTTCTCATTTCTCTCATTCTAGCCCAGTGTGTCTGTATTTTTCAGTTCTTTGTCTCATTTCCCCACAACGTCACACTGAACAACTGTATTTATTATTGAAAGGGATCTCATTATTTGGCCAAAAGATCAGAGCCAAAGCCAGAGAAATATTAGCACCCTGTCTTTCTCTGGCAAAGCCTATGTTGTTCCACATGACGGCCCAAATGGTGACTTGCAGGATCCCCTTTCATTTCAGTGGGAGAGATAAATTATCAGAGGATTACCTTCCTCTGCCTACACACTCAATTACATGTGGTCATTGGGAGTTAAAGTACCGGTAAATTTAGGACCTCCTCTGGTAAACACTGCCATTTTACTTGAATTACATCCATTTTTCTCTCTCACTTAAAAATCTATCATTGTAAAAGTGCTTTTCCATATACATAACATACTGTTGGCACATTGCCAAGGCAGCCCAACAGTAAATAATAGCATACAATGTATTAAAGAGTCAATGCAATTAATTATAACTTCTATATATTAATACAATTAGAACTCAATTCTAAGTAAACTTTAACACATTTTTATTCTCAAAGATGATGTGATAAAACAGCTAAGATATTTTGATTTTTTTTAAATCCAGATTTTTCATAATTTCATTGTTTACACAAACCTGTTGTGGATAAAGTAAGTTCAGTTTGAGGTAAAATATCCAGTAATCATCTTTAACTCTGGCAGATGTTCCCCTCAAGGATTGATCGTTTTCTTAAAATGTTTTCATTCTCTACTATAATTGTTTTTTTTTATTTAGGTATTGATATATGGGATGTCAACATGCATTATTTTTCCAATCAATAGACTTATGGATGCGGCCAAATTGGGAAAATCCATCCTAAAAGAAACTTCACTGCTAGGACACTTGAGTCAAGATTTGTGATTAAGTATCTCTCCAATCAAGACACTCTTGATTGAGTGATACAGAGAGAAATTGTGGAAGAAATCACACTCACTGTGACTCCTCCTACTACTACTACTACTAAAAATAATCATCTTTATTTGTATAGCAAATTCAAAACACTGTTATAAACAGTAAAATAAAAAAAAAGACCAGCTTGAAGATTCTACTACCATGGATGATTTTCCGGGGATATTTCTACATTTTACAATCTTTAAAATTAGTTAAAGCCTCTCTGGATGGAAAAACACACAATCTATTGAGAACACAAAGCAATCTCCAGTTCACTGTCAATGGAGCAACCTTATGATAATCACTCTTTTGATAGCGGTACCTTGTTATTTATCTGGGTTGTTTTGTCCTTCAAAGTGTAAGAAATGTGTGACTCACACTATTGCAAATGGCTGTGGAACCTCTCCGTCATTCAGTGGGGGAAGGTCACAAGCGCCATGCAGGGTGATGATGACAACCTCTGTTCCAGGACGGGACACATGGATGTCATCTACCAACGCCTTTCCATCCCTTGGATCCTCAATGACCTGAAAAAGATGTTTTCACACATTCTGTTGGAGGGTTTTCAAATGTGCAAATTAGAGGGAACGACAAAAACAGCACGCTATGTCAATGTTTCTTTAATGCTAAGGAGCGAATGAGTAACACCAGACACACTGATTATGGCATTATCATTCACAGCCATGTTCCTATTATTTAAACAAGAAACTGATCATTTCCTGAAGGGTGCAGAACACAGAAATTAGGTTGTGCTATAATGCAAATTCAAAATATGATGAGTCTTTTCAAAATGGTCAAAATATGAACTACACAGCAGGATGAGAGGAAGGTGGGATGGGAGGAGTTTAGGTTCCCCTCTTAATTCCTACAGTTCCTATAGCTAGAGTCCATCAAGCAAATATGTAGAAATAGAAAATAGCAATAATTTAGATCACACTTAACCTCAGGATTGTGGAAGAATTTGTCTTTGTAACGACCTTGGCAAAGCCTCCTCTAGTGCATCAAGTCACACTGGTTCCTAAGCAACAGGTAATCTCACAACACACACTGTTGTACACGCAATAGCTTTTCATAGTGGGGTTTCAAGGCATTCTCTACAAGCCAACCGAAAGTCACATCAGATGGCAACCTTGAGCCACTCGATATTGTTCAAAGCTCGGGGGCGACGCCACACTTGTCACTGGAATAATTATTTCAGGACAATGAAGCAGCATCCATCTTCAGCACAAGGTCTCCTCCAGCGCCACATGAATCGACATTCCCCTACACAACCTGCGGTTTCCAGGCACAGTCTCTGCCTTCCCAGCACATGGTTATGATGAAAACCAACTCTGTTCAGGCCGCTCCCCACAAGCTCCCATCAGCTGTTAGGATAAAAGCATATACAAATATTCAGTGCACTGCTTCTAGTTAAACGATTATGTTCAGGTACAAATGATAAAGCAAGACTGTCTGATGACATCACACTGGCTGCACAGACTATTCAAAATTAGTTGCATGCAACAGAGGACGATGTCTAAATGAGGTGAAAATATAAATTACACTGGATGACATTTGCATTTGCTATAATAATGTTTTCATGGCAGTAAAGCCTTGACAGTCGAATGGAGACAAATTGATGAGACTCAGTCCATGTACTCATTATTTTACGACACATTTTCATTAATTAACAACAGCACCCGGCTATTAGTATTTACAAATTATGGGCAAGTGTCTTCCACATTAATAAGGGCCATGGTGGGCAGACAATACTATTACCTCTACTATTAGTCCTCCAAAAACTTTTTTTCAATATTTGTCTGGCAGAACTAAGAGCTGATAATCTCAAAAATCTATTTCCTTCAGCAAACTGACTGACCTTGACAGAGTGTGAATGTTAAAAGGCAAACAAGCCAATCAATACATTCTTGAACCACAGATAAAAATGATCCAGTATTGTTTACACTGTTTTTTTTTAACATACAGGTGAAATGTTAAGGATAAAATCTGTCTCAAACGATCTCACCAAAAAGAGGAAATTAAAACATCATTCAAAACATTTAACATAATTTTATATGAACACATTTCTTCACATATAGTTTATTTTCTACAGTGTTTAGATCACCTAAAGCTGTCAAATTCATAAATATGAGCTATTTTCTGCCCATCAGTATAGCACTGCCTGTCGCCCTCGTTAGATGACAGGCAGTGAAATGCCATCCTCACCATTTTCTCTGACTCTGAACACGATAAGCCCAGGCATGTTTTCTTTTTGGTTGGGGGATTGAGGAAAAAAAGCTCTGTGCTGCTGAAGATGGACAACAACCCACCACTAGCTCAGTCTCACAGGACTCCAGACTAGTCAATAATTCAGTGCTGAGCAAGAAATTTTATAAGGAGACAGAAAGATAGTGGACAGTAAAAAAAAAACAGGGAGGAAGGGTGAAGAGTAGGGAATATGGGGGAGAGCAGAGGCTTACTTCGGTTTGCTTGCCTATGACCCAGAGCAATAACATGTCAACAGAGGCTTTCAGGGATTCTACCTGTCAATCAACTAGACATTTCATATAGGGGAACGATCAATATGGAGTGCGGGAAAAGCAACGTTTTCCCTCCATTTTCTGTGTGTTTTATCACAGGAATATATGATTTATAAGATATGTGAAGGAATAAACCTGTTAAATATATAAACAAAATAAAAACAGCAGATAATAGAGCATGAGAGCTCTGGTCAGTGTCTGCAGTGATTTGTATCTGCACTGATATATTTGCATTATAAATGGTGAGAGCCTTAATAACAGCATGAGTGATGATGTGTGATATTAAAACACAGCCAAGTAGCATGTGTAGAGCTGACAACGACCCTGACAAATGACACAGATTGGGACTGGCAAATACAAATGCAAGTACAGAGAAAAGATTGTTAGCAATGGTTAGCACCATGGATGTCTAAAGAGACATAAATATTGAAACCACAGGCAAATAAAAAATATCATACCAGAACAGGTTCAATCTTCTGTTAAGGAAAGTGATATGGGTTCTGACAAATTAAAGATTTAAGACATGTTGAATAATTAAAAGTAAAAGAACATTCGCTGAACAAAAGTAGAGAGAAGGATTCCAGACCAGTCAAGAGTTCAGTTTTCTGTCCTGGCTATGATGTTGTTATATATTACATCTGTCAAATGGGCAATTACTTGTTGTAATTAATATTTACCCTGCTTCATTTGATCTGTAAGGTCTGTCCTCATCACTTTTTTCCCTTTGAAACTGTAATTCACAGCTCTATAGGAAATAAGGGAGGATATAAGGTAGGATATGTTGCAATCTCAACAGTCTGGTGTTCAACTGAGCCTCCTTTCGCAAAATCTTCGCAAGTTCTTTTAAATGAAACACTAAAGCACGGTGCAAACATTTCACAAATCGGTATGAATATAAAATCACAACATGATAAGACAGAATAGATGTTATATCAATGTTAGAACAAAGCACCGTTTCTGCATGTGGCAGACAAGGTTTTTACTTTAAACTAAAGCAAACAGCCAAAGGCATGTAACTCCTGAATGTTGCTCCCTGCTAAATAAAAGGAGGAGTCTCGCAGCGCTGTGCAGCTCAATTCTCCAGAGGCAGAAATTCCCAGTCGGTCTAAGGGGGATCCTCTGTCAGGCGTTACTCAGGGTACACTTTGAAAAATAATGACTCTCTGCAGAGCTTCCCTTATCTATTGTACATATCAAATGCCATTCTCATGGCACATAGGGGGAAATCCAAACTATTTCCATGATCTCTTAAATAATGCAAATACACAAAGACATACTGCAAAATAATTTAGAGATATTGTGATATGGAAATTAAAATAACTTTTAAGAAATGTTTGCCAGAGAATGGACTTCAATGAGAAAATTCAAATGATAAGCTGAGGTTTCTTTGTATGATTTTCTACTGTTCCTAATAGAGTCATAATGAAAGACTAACATCTAATCTTCAAACATGGGAGGTTCATCAAGTGTAAAAATTCCCACGTTACTGGACTCATATTATAATATCATGGAGCAGAGGACAATTAATCACATAGCAAAAAAGACACACATTATCATTTTGAATGCACATTAGGCACCAAAAACACAATAACTGTATCCACTATTATAATTAGCTACGATAACAACACTTCTTAATTGCATGTGCCTTTAGGGTCTGTTAAGCAAACCTTCCCTGAAGTGCCACTATCCTTCCCCCCCATATGCACGCCACCTCCCATGTACTCAGTGGGGCCCGCACATGCAAATGACAATCTGTTACAGCACTAATTAAGGGCTAGGTCACATGAAAGAGGGCTGTGTGACTCCTTGAGCTCAAAGAGGCGTTTTTATGATCTAATCAGAATGTGAGCAGCCTACTGAGGAAAATACTGCGACATTGGTTGGTGAACAATGAGTTGCGCTGAAGAGGTGTGTCAGAAGGCAACTTTGATGCAGCCTTTCAGAGCCAGGCTTTGAATAAAGTGGAAAAATTAGGAATGACTCGATGCATACTGCCCTGCCCCTGCCATGCCCACAGGGGGGTTCCTTACTGGCGTAGTGTGGATCCTCTCCGGGAAACATGACTCAGTTTTCCATGGAAGAGTCATCTGAGGAATCAATACCATGATGTCACTGTGAGCCGGGGAATATCAAAACCAATGACAAAATACATCAAGGGAGTCATAATGACAATCACAAATGCAGTAACCTAATACTTGGCAGATGTTTTCAGAAGAAGTGTCAATTATACATAAAAACAGTGTTGCTAAATGGGTGACTGAACTCTGCACAATGTGGCAGCAACGTTGTCGCCTATATCCACAATTCAATAGCACAATCTTGTTTTCACTGTTCAGCTGCATAAATAACCTCATGTATTGTCACCTACACCAAATTGGAGAACATGTTTCCTTGGAGAAACAGCAAATACAAGCAAAGGAGCAGGAGGTGACACAAATGCCGGCGTTACAATCGGCTCCCGTCTGAAAGAATCACAACTCTCTTTTATCACGGGATCCTTACTCTGAGCCACATCAGTTCGGATTATGCTCATTGTCATTTCATTAAACACTGATTTCATGTCCAATGCCTCAGCCGAGTGCCTGTAAATACAGCACAGGGGACGGCGGACAACAGCTTATAACATAAAAGTCCTATTTAAGTATTTCACAACATGGTCATTTATAAGTTACACAAGCTTTTTCCTATGTCAGACCATGTTTACCAACACCTAATTTATGGCTGTTAGCATTCCACCTTTAGTGTCAGATGGATACGTGTGTCTTTGTTCGTGCAGTGACATGTGGAGAGCAGCCTTTTGCTAATGGAGTCTGGCATGAGTGATCTTAGCAGGGGATCCACACGGTGGGACGGCACTACAGTGTCAACGGGATTCACCATCAGCGTCGGAGAACACCCAGATACACAGTCTGGTCATTTGTACTGAGCTGACTTTTACAAATCATCATGCTGACCGTTTCCCTGCCTTCAAAGGAACCACTATAATCCATTTACCCTCATTGACAGGGGCAGTTTGACTGTTTTGGGATACTCTTTAAGCACAAAGGAGAAAGTCTGCACAATACATAAAAAAATTATCAATATATAATCTAAACCTTCTCTACTTTCTTCAGTAACTGTTTACAACCCAGGTCACATGTGACATCAATAGGAGGCCATAAACATACGCAGCAGTGTTATCTGTTGTTGGATCAAATTGTAATAAAGGTTATTTACATAAACAGCGTCATATTCCATTATCTCTGGTGCGATAATTGGATTGACCTGTGAAGAAGTAACCAAGTGTTTATCTCTGTTCTTAGAAAACGTTGGTTCATAATGGGAACATTTTATGACTGCGGGTCAAAATCCTTCAGTTGACAGGAGCCCAGGTAGAAACCAATACCTATGATGATATAAAACCATCTTTCCTAGGCTACAATAACTTTTGTTATGAAAGACAGATCTGATTACATTTGTCCCAGGTGGCAGCAATGTGATCCTTAATATTGATCCAATTCAGCTATAACAGTAGTGTCAGATTGCAACCCAGTTGGAATGCAGTTGTAATAAAAATAATAACAAAAGACTGCCTCTACTTTACTTTCAAATATAAAAAAAATACCTCTGCAGTTTCACCAGAGCGGATGCAAGATGGAAACAACTCCAATTTGTTTGTGGCCTGACTGATAAATACTACTGCTTTCGTGATATTAACATTCTCAAGAGGAATTTACACTCTATTTGCTCTTATTGACTCAAATTCATGACATCCATTAGAGGAAGGGAATATAAACAAATATCACCTTCAGAATGGAAACACTAAAAGATGGTGACCAAAGAATCAGCCAGCGTCCCACCTGTGTGGCCAGTAATAACTCGGATAAATGGGTGTTCATACAGTAGCCAAGGTGGAAATGTGTTCATATAGTGCCTCGTAAGCAAAGCATGTATCCAGGGAATTATCTTAATTAATGAGGACACAACAAAAGTCCACAGTTTTTCTCTCTTTGTGCACAAGAGGATATTCCCCACAGCTGTCGATAACCGAGACAGGCTCTTGATTCAGCTTTCACGTTCATTCCTGCAGAGATGTGTGAAACCCAAGCAGCTCTGAACACACAGTGAGACGCGTCTGGAGCTTCAGACTATGAATACATTATTCATCAGAAAAATCTAACAGATACAAACTGGGAGATGGCCTCTCTGTGAAGCTCGGTCAAACTCAGGCTCTGTGGCAAAAACAATGCTCTGATGAAAGACATGCAAAATAACCAGATATTGCACTTACAGATCCCAAGAATAAGTCACATTCACTTTGATTCAAACAATAAAAACATATACCTTTAAAAATAGATTATATTGGCACTATCTTATCCAATATTACATGCAACATTTATACTTTCTAACCCAGTAGTGACTAGAGCAACCAAGGTCCTCTGAAGTCAGACACAGACCTAATTTCTGTTTAGGCTAAGGCACTGGAATTAATTTAAATATGTATAGAAATGAATAAAAAACCTAAAAAAAAAAAAAAAGATTTGCAAGCATTTTATTACATTTTATTTGTCTCTGAAATAATAGACATACACACAAAATGTCCACAGAGATTTAAATAGAAGGAATTAGAAGCTAATCATTATTTTCTGCCCTCAATTAGCACTTATGGGACATTTTGGCAAATCTCTCATTTTGATAGCAATTATGTTAGGCATGCTGGGGTGAGATTTCATTTCACAATTAAAAACTCTGAGGCTCGAGAAATGCAAATCCCCCAACAGCGTTAGACAGCACAGATTGCTCAAATGGGGAAATCCATATTCATAGCACGGCTTCTGGTAGGAATTCTGTGTATGTGAATAACTGTTATTATTCATTGTCTTTTATTGATATGAGACGTTTGCTGTGTTTTTAGAACTCAGGTTTAGTCGATCTCCTTTTCCTTTCAGAAAAACAAACAATACTAGAAACCACACTACTGATTACAGGAAAAACCAAAAGGTTATGAAAACATATCAATATGATAGAACTTTGTACTCTGAAATTGTATAGGTCATAAAATAAGACGATAAAGTGTGAAATTCAACAACAAACCAACAATTTGGTTGCACAGCATGACCTCTATCAGCACATGGACACACACACACACACAAAAGCCTTTCAATTTATGCTGCTACACACAAACCACCCAAACAACACCCACATCTCCCCGACACACACACACACACACACACTTGATGACAGAACAGAGGCCATGGCAAGGACATAATCTATCACACTGACATGTAAAACATTCCAACCAAAACACACACACACACACACACACACACACACACACACACACAAACAAATTCTGAAAGAGTGATAAATACCTGTTATCAATTACAGAATCAATCGTTGCTGTGTTTATTTTCAAAGAACGGGTGTGTGCTTCATCTTTTTATCTCACAGGCTTAGCTCCTATAACATGACCTAAGTGGAAATGCTACATGGCTATAGTCATGGAAACTAGTAGCCTCGGTAACATTTTTAAAATAAGAAAGGGAAAACTGCCATTAGAGATAAACAGATACTAACATCAAATAAAATGCTTAAGGATGTGCGGTGTTATTTGCCGTTGACAGTGTTCTCCAGGCGAACGGTTCTGGCATTTATATAAAGCAGTCCATTATACAGCGGCTCAGACGCGACCCTGTCTCCCCGCCATAAATTCAGAGCGCTTGTCAGGCAGTCGCAGCAGGAACGTGACGGGCTGAGTGCCGTACAGCCGCGCGTCTGCAGCAAGGTGATCATCGCCACTTTAATAACCATCAGGAAGATTTGTACATGTCACAGGCTCCTTAGCTATAACATCCCACTCTCAGTGCTCATAACTGGGGAAATAAATCTTTGACACCTAGCCTACCGGAATAACAGAGGTAAATCACAACAGAAATGATCTGTATGACTGAAATTGATTTTTTTTTTTTCCAGTGGCCATTTTGAGGATCCCTTCAACTTTTGATGTCAGAAGAGCTATTTGAACGCCGGTCTACCACAATACTAGATTATTAAGATCCATTATATTATTGGAAAGTGTTTTGGAACAGCTTTTCAGACAATATTAAATCTCATTAATGGCCTGCATTAAAATAACAGCATGATTGTGATTTTCTGTGCCATTTTACCATTAAGAAAGTCAACTGTCCTTCTTGTCATATTATTTAACATCGATCACACTGTATACAACAGTGTGAAAAATACATATGGACTATTATTATTTAGTCTGGTCTCTGCGCCAGAGTGTGAATTATTAATTTAATTTTCCAATATAAATCCAAGCTGTGTTTATCAAGCAAAGTGTGAGGCATCTGGGGGTAAAGTGGGAGAGGTGTGTGGGAATATGAATACATTGACTGAATTTTTATGAAATTTACAATTGGCCAGTCCAATATAGCTTCATTACAGCTGTCGACAGAGATAAGCAGTTCTTTCATGTCAGCTCCAACGTACATGTTTTTCCACCACAAACACACACACAAATCCAATTATGTTCTAATTGAGTGTTACAAGGCTCATTGATTATGACAGAGCCACTGCAGCAGACTGACACAGAAAAAATAACCCCAGCAATTAGTCCCAAGACCCAGGAGGCCTTCAGGTGGCAGGATTTAAAATTATGGTAATAATACTCAATTTGAATGTACATGTGAACAATGCAGCAGGAAAATTACGTTTAAAAGGTGTGAATAGACAATTCGGAATTTCCAAGACAGATTCAATTTAATTTCGCTTTATTCATCTGAGGCATGATTAATTGATGTTGCACTGAAACCAGACTGAGGTGGGAAAACTGGGAAATGCCCAGTATAAGTATTGTGTTATGTCCCCTGCTATGACGGTTTGGGAGTTTAATTCAAATATATCTATTTGAGAATCAAAATGATTAAAACAACAGGTGGAAATCCTTTTCATATCTTTTTGGCACTGTTGTTATCTTGCTTTTGTATGAATGCAAAAGAGTTAACAGATCACTAACTCAGTCCCATATATTTCAAAACCAAACACTACAGTGGTTGAAAACAGCTGGAGTCAGCTTGTTAATACTTACTAAGTTAATACTTATGATGGTGTGATTTGCCTATTGGTTTGATTATTTTGTCTCAGAGTCAATGTGCTACTTTGGCAAAATAAACGTACTTCCAGCAACCAGTCAGTAGAGGATTCACTCACTTGCTTGTATGGAAGCGGCTCAGGAGTTGTGTGGGTAAGAAGGATTTCAGAAGACAGGAGGTTATCTTGGCCTGGTGTCCGGCAGTACAGGTCTGGACTTGAGGATCCTTCACCCGGTGGAGTGGAGAGGCTTTCACTTGAGCTCTCCATCCTTGTGTCAGCAGCAGCACGCTAGACAAGGGAAGAGTAAGAACATTTTCTTGAATTCAAACTAATCGCCATATCTTTAGCAATTATGGGGCTACCTCACCAGAGAGCCACCTAAAGAAATCCACCCTAAAATGTTATTCCTATGAACTTGGACTGTCCCATCAATATTTGTGAACATAAACAGGTCTCTCCCAAGGCTAGAATCAAGTATCTAGTGTGTAATCTGTAAGGTCAAAAAGACTCTCTGGTTCCACTGCCATTGACAATGAGTGTTTGAGCTTTTGAACCCAAATGAGCTTTATTTTATAGTGTGATCAGTTCTGAACAAGTAAATGTACTTACATCCTCAGAAAATCAACCTGGATGTCGGTTACCTATTCATTGTCTGAGCTCTTTCTTTCTGAGCTCCAGAAACTATAATTTGAATGATGAATAAGAGTCTTGGCTAGTCTACATTTGGGAACTGCGTCTTCATGCACACAATCCTGATCTAATGACTCCAAAACCGTAAGAATAACAAGCAAATTTTAGTCGTGGGTTTTTGGATACAGCATGATGATAAAGATCATACCTGCTCCAGTTTTGTGTGGGGCTGGGATTGAGGGGATGGGATTTGGCTAGTAGCTTCAGTGCTTCTTGGTGTGGAAAACTCCTGAGGCTCCGGGACACTGCTGTCCTCTCCCTCCGGGGTCACCACAGGGTCGCCTCCAGAAAGGGGGAGCATGTGAGAGGAACTGCTCATGTTCTTCAAGTAGGGTCTGGCTTCATGGAAGGACACGGCGTACACCAGCCGACCGCAGTGCATGGAGAGGTAGTCGTCGTGCGCTCGCAGCAAGGCCATAATGCCACTGTATTGATAGAGATCTTCGCCCCGACCTGCAAACAAGTTGATACGAGGGGCGTCGGTGCGCGGGTAGATGGCAAAGAAACCTTCACCGGCTTTGGTACGATCCCCCCTCACAACCTCGACCTTTAGGCGAACATCATGGTTCTTGTCATTCTTACAAAAACCTGGCCATGAGAGACACAGAACAAAACATGATCAGATCAACTCACACTGCAATAACAAGTGTACCACATTGAAGAATCTGCTGTACCTTTGGGTAAAGTGAAGACAAATCTATTTTTCTTGCAGGTGCAGACCTCTTCCAGGCCGGTCTGCTCAATGGCATCAGTGCATCCAGAATTGGTCCGAAGGATGTCTCCATCACTGAGGCGGAGCTGCACACCTTCTGCGGAGTCGAGCAGCAGAGGATTCTCCACAGTGAGGGCCAGAACATACTGTCCCAGCTGGGTGAACTGCACATTCACCACCTCAAACTCAAAGTCAAGCTCCTTCTCCTCCACCCTGATGGGACTCCTCTGCATCATCACAAAAACCGTTGTCGAATTTGTGATGTGAAATGTATCAGAAAGGGCTGATAATATGACTTCAGGTGTTAGGCTTAGGTTTTCTGCCACACTGGGTTTGTTATGTTGCTGGAGCTACCGCAGGGCCAATCCCTCTTTCCCAGGAAATGTCAACAAAACTTCTCAGGCTGTCAAAGGTCATCAATATATAGAAAACACATATGGATTTTGATTTAATTCTACCTTGGGATGAGGGATTTAAAAAAAATATTATTCATTTTTGTAATAACATTTGTTTGTTATTTTATAAATCAAAATATTGCAAAATTTGCACACTATGGCCACTGACTTGAGCTTGTCTTCATTGCCATGTTCCCTCAGTGTTTCACAACTACTTTTCTCAATTTGCATGCAGCAGCAGTTTTATGATATGCTGCTGAATAAGAAGATAGAGGCAGTTCAAAGTCCCCACCATACTGCATGAGGTGTTCAGGTCAGATAATACCTAAGGAAAGTTGTTCATGAGATTTTTGTTTTGTTTATGTAATTATTGACCCTTTCCAAAGTGGGTGTTCACCATGCATGACAGAATTACCACGTAAGATCAAGGGGCAATTATTTAAAGTTAAACCAAGAGAAAGACAGCTGAAGAGGCTTATAGAAGGTAGGATATCTATACATTTCTGCTGTCACGGGAAATTCAACGGATTTTATAGGCTAGTGTATGTTTCTGGTCAACAACGCTGTAATTGTATAGGGGAAATTAACTTTTAAATGCCAACAACTACTCAAATCATATTAAACCGTGCAGCCAATTTAAAAACTATAGTAGTCATATTTTTTGCGCTTTTCCAAAATGTAGCCTAGTCGACAGTAGGCCTACATTGACATTAATTGATCATCCACGCCTACCTAGCGATACTGCACACGTGCAGGCGGTCGGTAAGTAGCTTTATCTACACGTTTTAAAACGTGTTAGCTATAGCCTATATTTCACTGATATAAATAACCGTGCCAGTATTCTTAACAAAAAATATCTTCTCTAATAAAGTAACCGTGCCAGTCCAGGATAAAACGTTGCCCTTGTAGGCTGGGGGGGTAAATGAGCCTCGTTGTAGTTGCACGTGCGACTACACTTCTACCAAATAATGCTGTAAATCGGCATAGTAGCCTAGCTAGAAGTGGAAAAAATAGGGCTACTTTAGATACCATTCCTGAAGTCCAACACATAGAGAGCAGGGGCACAGACAGGTGACTGAGTTACATGTTGGGGTTCACTGGCTGAAAGCTTCATTGTTGTCGCCAGAAGAGAAAAAGATCAAGCTCCACTTCAAAGGGATGAAATTTGTAGGCTACATGATGTCTCTATGAAATCCAATCCAGGAATATCTCAACCAAGAGCGCCTTTCATAGAAAATCGGGAGCATGCTCAGTTGTGGGAATTTGTCTGGATATCACGACAGTTTACACTTGCTTTTTATTTTATGTTGGCTAAAGCTTTCTAGTAGCCTACAGTAATAATCTGTTTACTTCCCTGCCCAAAATCCATTGTCTTAAACAATGGAAGAGGTTTAAAAAAAAAAAAGAAAAGAAAGAAAGTGTCAGATGGGTGTGTTTAATCCGGACATCCAGATGATTAATGCCACAAGTGTCTCATACAAAAGATGAATTTCTGCTCAGTTATTGTATCAATTTGATATAACAGCGTGGAAACTATTGGGCTCCCCATGTCCCTGAGTTATGATGGTGGATATGAAAGTCATTAGGAAGAGCATCAGTCTTTCCTACACGGACAAAGTGTTTCTAATGAAGAGTGCTGGTCCACAGGAACACTTGATCCCACTGTGTTGAATTGTATTCAGCTGGCTTCAGGGGAAATCAAAACCATTTTAAGGCAACAAAGTAAATACATGCAAAATATGGAAATAAGTAGCATTTTTATTCTACTCATGTAAGCCTTTTGTGTTGGTGAAGGGTTGTATCAATTATCTTTTTTGCACTGGTATGTGTTAGCTAAAGAGGAAATTTGTCTGTCCTTGTGCACACGATTCACATTTAATTATTGTGTGGATGGTTGGCTTTCCAATTCATTGTTGATGATGTTAGTGTTTAGATTGTTAAAAATGGATTAGAAAAGTAGGTCCATCAGTAATCCAATTATGTTTGTTTTGACAAGGCTCATGCTTGATATACTTCCTATCAAAGAGCTTTTGAGACAACTCATCTAACTAACAACCATAGCTAAACCTGATACAAGTGAACTGTCTGGCACAATCAAACTTCCATCTCTCTGATGTAATTATAACTGTTCAAAGCATTCTTTGTTCATTGACCCCTTTATTTGCTGGGCCACTTCTTCTTTGGGAGTGCATTTGATTTGGTGGCTTGCTATCCTCGGGAAACCATGTTTTCTCAGGAGTGTTAGGAATTTATTTTTGTTTCCTTTTTAACATTGTGTGACTGTAATCCCAGCATAATGAGTGTACGCTGACATGGAGGTAGGATTGCAAAACGGCCTTAGTCTCAGCACACTGAAGCTGAAGGCAGAAACAAGTCTCTGTGTTGCACAGGCTGCACTACCTTCCACCCTAGTGTAGATCCTTTTTGCCGTGCTCAGCTTGTAGTAGTGCAAAAAGACTATTCAGACAGAAATATAAGTGCATTTGGTTTTACTCAACTTGTTGCCAAAATAATCTAATTGGAGCTGGGGTGTTGGCCTGACCCTTGACCTTGGCCTGTCTGTGTTTCCCTTTAATTGGGGGCTTCTTGTGAATGTCTAGATTTTCTCTCTCAAAAACTGTTGTCACATTCATTAATTGCCTTGAGTTTAATATTATGCCTCAGTGTGAATCTACCCATTGTTAAATCCATGTCATTCATATCTTGTGTACCCAATTGAAAATATAGCAACCGTCCTTTCCCCCAATACAACTGTAGGAACTTTATTAATAGCTTGACAGGACAACTGTTGTGACTATTTGGAAATTACTTGTCCATTTCTGATCAACACTGCTTTCTGATTTAGTAATTGTTCAGAAGTAATTGTTTTCTGTTGCTGTCATTGTTTTCCCATGCCATCCCTGTACAATATAGTGGTTCAACTTTAACAAAGACAGCAGTTTGGGACACCATGCTGATGTAATCTCAGCTTTCATCTTGAAGTAGTTTGAGTCTAAACAAGATGTAAAACTAACTGGACACCAACAGGCCAGAATTAAGATGCAGGTACCAGGTTTTAAAAAATATATCTAGATGCATCTGCCCTTGGAAAACCTTTATCTTAATTGCTTTATCTGCTGAAGACAAAGTACTGGGGTGAATGAACCCTTCCCTGACCCTTATCAAGATGAAGGTGCAGAGTTATGTGGTGAGGATAGGTATAGTCCGGCTGTGTTGCACATGTGCGTTTCCTCCCGCCTCGCTGTGTTTGGTTCCAGGTTGTGTTGCCGGACAGTGGACACATTTACTCGGACTGATTTACTGCTGGTAACCTTTCACAAAGATAATTGCAACATGACTGAAGGGAACAACTGTTGAATTTCCCTGTTATCTCAGATGGAATTCTACTCTGATAGGAGAGCCTCATCTCTTCCAGCTACCCACACAGCCCTAGCTTGAGTTTTGTAAGTCGGCACTCCTCACCCGTCTCACCACCAGCCACAGGTCCAATAACACAACCCCGGAAGTAGATATAATCCCAGTAAGCTGCAGGTGGCCTTACAGATTGGCTGCCCAGATCTGAACATTTCTGCCTCCTTTCACACACTCCCCCTCTCTCTCACTCACTCTCTTCCTCTCTCTCTCTCCCCAGTCTCCCAGTGTGGTGGTAACCCTCATCTGAAAAAGGGCCTGAAGTGTGGAGGCGGCACGCTGCAGCCAGGAACTGTCACATTACTCTCAGCTCCACAGTGGGACCAGGGCACCTGAACACAGGCTGAGAAGGAGGGTAACCGAGTGAGAGAGAGAGAGAGGAGACCAAACACAGGGGAACCAGGACTCAGCTGCAGCAGCACAGCCCAACTTGGGAGACACTTTTTCCTCTTCAGGCGAGGGGATCACAGCGGCACCTCGCCAGAGATTGGCAGGACGGTGAACAGTGCTCTAGCCCCTTTTTATAAGACATTGGATCTGTTTGAAAAAGAGACAGCACAATGGATGAGGATGCTCTACAGGACTATGAGTACCCAGTCCTAGATCCTTTGCCACCCAAAGCCCAACCTGAGTAAGTATATATCTTATAGTGTTCCTTTGGTGGGATTAAAAGGCAGTGCTTTTAGGTTGTTATACTTGCTGCTCTCTCTCTCTCCCTCTCTCTCTCTCCCCCCCTCTCTCTCTCTCTCCCTCCCTTCTGAACTTCCTAAATGACATCCACTTAGTTCAGTCCGAAAAGTTTTCAACAGATCTGTAAAATTCTAAAAAATACTGTTGTTTATGTAAAGAAACACGACCAGGTAAATAATGTGCTGAATCTGTATATGGTTTATTTTAACGTGTAACAGTGGTTGTTCAACCTTCTGTTACGTCTGAACAATTTTGCAGTGAGATAATGGTCTCACAGAGGTATTAGGTGACACTTGGCACACTGGTACAATCTTTTGCCAGTGCATACTGTTGGTTCTGTTCACTCCTAGCATCGGTTTCAGTTCATTTGTCATACTACAGTAGAGCCTGTTTTATCTTAATGTTTTGGGAATGACTGTTGTTTTGGAAAACTGAAATGTTGAGTATGAAAAGTATGAAACAAGTATGTGCACACAATTCAAACTAATCCACAGCTGAAATGCTTTTATGTGTCAGAATGAAAACTCCTCAAATGTCTCAGTCAATAGAAGATCAGATGTAGTAAGTAGTGCCAAACAAGGTTGGACTCAAAACAGAGAGTCAAAACAGGCCAGTGAGCCATTTCAGATTACATATCAGTCCCTTGGATAACATCATTCTGTGCTCCTGACCCATCCCACAATGCAACAGGAAACATGCAGTATTTCCAGTTAGTTCTTTTTGTTGCTTCTCTGTATAAAAAAATTACTATCCCATTTTCATTGTTACAGAGTGACTAATAGATAAAACATTGAGAGCTTAAATAAGGGGTTCAGGTGGACAGTATAACAAAAGGAAGATGAACAAGAAGAACAAGTGTCCATTTATCACCGGCTGCATGTTTAGCTAATAAACCCTCTGGCTGTCATGTAAATTAACAGGCTGTGGTGAGTTGTGGTCTGAGGAAAAGGTTTTTTCACTGTGTGGACCGACCACTGCTCTAACTTGCAAACAAGCTTAGCAGGTTAGTTTGATATTATTTGGCTCCTGTTGTAAAGGTCTGAGATTATGGCTCTCTGGAAACGTGAATTTTGACAGTGCCTTAAATTTACAAATGGTCTGGTTTGGTGCCAGGGTATGCTCCCTGAGTGCCAAGTTACAAATTCTCACGTTGTTTGGACAGGTAAGAGACGCTTTTGAAAAATGTAATGACATCCATCCAGGAAGCTGCCAACTCCATGCCCGCAAGCCATATATGTAGTGTTTTTTTGTAATGAGGCACCACGGTACAAGTGTCCCACCCTGGAATAGTTGGAGTATGTCATACAATATCTGTGGGCTTCTCTGAATATTTACTTCACACTTGTAATTACTACCCCATGAGCAAGCATTCCTGCTCCTCAAGTGTACGGGAACGTGAACATAGACATTTGTTGTTTTCCTGTGTCACGCTGATAGCAATCCGTTTAAATGCAAATCTCTGCTATGCGATTTCAGCGGGCCACACAAGCTCCCAGCCACAAATGGTCTTGACACCGACGTGTGAGAGGTTTAGTGATGTATAGGTATGACTCAAGTGCCTCGAGTTATAAGACTCTAACAGATTGATTGTTTTGCTGTGTGATTTTTTCCCCCTTTCTTTCAGAATAATCCCTCCATGTGACCCCACTGCTGATGACAGGCTCTACCATATATGCATCACTGCAATATCTGTAAGTCCCCTCTCCTGTTGGATTAATGTGACACCAGTTCACACCATCCTGTCATTCACTGTCATTCATTCATTGGGTGTATGATATCACACCTAGGTGTCAGAAGAAAAGCATGTTTTATGATACACCCAGATATCATGCTTTCCTTTCCATTGATAGGCTTTTGCAGTGCATGGCTGCCACACTCAGCTCTGTTTTAATTAAGTCATGCAATTAAAGTAATGTAGAAAATAAATGTGTAATCGTTGAGTGCAGAAGATCTATTTCTGAGCAAATTGGCCCTCTGAGGCATAGTAGTCAACCATGTGCTACTCAGCCAATATTTGATCCACTATCATTAACATTACACTATGTGTTACACATAATCTTAATTTGTTAAGATGTCAAATGCTTAAATAGTGGTTTTACTGGGACTTTACCTTCTCAACCTTTGATGTCTGTTTAAAAAGACTCCTAGTAATTAGTCCTTGTTTGCCCAAATCATAGCAAGGCCGTTTTTCCAGCCTTTGTGTTTCCTAAATGTGTCATGTAAGGTCACTGAACTCACACTGGCCAGTGATCCTGACTAATGGAGATTCATTCAGATCAGATCTATGGGGAGCACTAATGAGAGACTAGGGTTTGGCCTTTTGTGGCATGGACTCCCCTTGTTTATAGTCCAAACCAGGGTTCATAGCTGCACAGGGCACACTGTTGTGGGTCAGGAGGGGGCAGATGGGGCTAACTGAGCTGTCTCCTCTTCCAGCTTGTTGTCATGCTGATCCTCGCAATTTTAGCCAGGCGCACGAAGCTGGGAGATGGACAGAAAGGACTCCCAGGTTTGCTCAGGTGAGGCCCTGTTTGATCTCGGGTTTAAATATGTGATTAAATAGCTGCTTCCTCTTTAGTGTGATCATTTGTGCTGAATAACAGTTTCTGTCAGATGTGGAGCTGGTAACATGGGGGCTCTAAATACCTGCTGCTTGATTCCACAGTCCGGTCAACTTCCTGGACCATACCCAGCACAAGGGCCTGGCAGTAGCTGTGTTTGGAGTGCTCTTCTGCAAACTGTGTGGCCTGGTGATCTCGCCAAACCCCCTCCCCTTCTCCACCGACTTAGGGAACAAACGTGAGGAAGCCACTAACATCACTCTTGCCGCAGTCAATTTGTCCCGGGCTGGGAAATCTTCAATAGATGCAGTGTTTTGCCTCAATTTTTTCCCTTTAGCTTGTATTTTTGCTTTTAGCTCACACTTTGGTAGTTAGTTTTGACAATGTAAACAGTAACTATATTTTGATTTTATGATATAGTTGTTTTGAAGCCTTGTGTCTGTAGTGTCTTTCCTAGTTTGGGAGGCATTGGTCATTTTCTGAGACTCTTCTCTTCAAAATGCATTGTATGAAAGTGATTCACTGCCCCCCTTTTGAACAAGGGTTAGGACATGTGTCCAAAAGTAAGGCTTGGTTGATGGGAGTAGATAGGATCCACACACTAAACACTGATTGATGTGCCTCCACAAATAGACATTGTCTATTTGTAAAATACTTATGTTATGTAATTGGATTATTTTGTTTCCATGTTTCTCTATTATTTTCGACTTAGGGGTTGGATGGTAAGCTTTGCAAGAAGCTTTTTTTATAATCTTTTTTTCTGAAATTAAATTACATAAGAATTTAAGGAGTCAGTCCCCTGCTACTCTACACAATCCCTAAACAGTACAAGGTTCAGCAGAGTAGGAAATATAGTGGCTATTCGACACTGCATGATCTAAAGTCAGTCACAAGCTATTTTGAGAAAACAAGTTGTCTTTTAGTGTGGAAAAAAGTGGAATTAGTTGTCAGAGTAACAGTCTTGTTTGGACAGTCACGTGGTACAGTAAATCATGAATGGACAGACGCTAAGCAGCACTTGTCCAACCATTTGATATTGGATCTCTCCATGGTATTCTTTTGATGTTTTGGGTCTTCACACTTTCCTTTGTTGTATTTGCAGAGAACTGGATGATTCTGGCCCTGTTCTATTACCCCGCTCTATACTACCCTCTCCTGGCATGTGGCACCTTACATAACAAAGTTGGCTATGTACTTGGTAGCCTGTTGTCATGGACACACTTCGGTGTTCTGGTCTGGCAGAAAATCGACTGCCCCAAAACACCTCAGGTAAGCAAACATCCCACTGAATACCCCAGTGCTTTCCAGTGCATGCATCTGTAACAGATACAGAGTTAGATATAGCTGATATTTCTCTGATTGTCCCAGTATTTCTTAAATGTGTTGTGTTCTCTGTAGTGTCTCATCTGTCCAAGCTTTAGGGGTTTATTGCAAAGACAACTGCTGATTTGTTCTAGTCTGGAAAGCCATTGGTAACAGAACAAAGCTTGTCTGTATTATAGTGGGAGATGTGATTTGAATAGATGAGTGTAAGTTGGATTCATGGATACATGGTTTGAGCTTTAGTCCTCACCCCCTCCTGCTTAGCTGTCCCTAGATTTTGTGCAGATGCCATATTGTGTGGATATTCTGGGCGATGAATAGCCAGGAGTCAAAACAATTGGTTCCAGTGTTTGTTGCTCTTAATCAAGAGGCTTTGTCACAGTTAATCATTTTAGTCTTTGTCAGTAAAAGAGAGACACCCAAGCTTCACATTGTGTAACAGTCATCTCCTAATAATAATGCCGTGGCCACACTGCTTATCCCATCAGTGAGTTGGCACACACCAAAAGCTGCAGACAGCATGGAGCTGATCTGCATAGTTTGAGCTCTTTGTTCTCTTAATAATCACCATAAAGGCAAAAGCTTATATTCTGGTATACACCATTTAATAATATGAATCAATATGCATTTTGGGATCCCCGAGTGAGGAGATGCAACAATGTGGCATGAGCTGTGGCTCAACTCATGCAGGAGAGAAATCCATCAATGATATTGTGATGCTTTCCTCCAACAGATTATATCAATGTTTTGATGCAAAATCTCAGTATGTTTTTAGCTACATTTCAGGGCTATAGAACAAAAAACACCCAATGATGATAATCTAGCAAATAAAGTTCACTAAACAGAAAATCTGAAAGGCCTTTATTGGCTTTTTATATACAAGTGCATTTAATTTACATTTTACTGACTTAAACCCAGGGGTAAGGGATTATTCCATCTTTTTACTGGAGTCAAATGAAAGAAAAAGAAAATAATGAGTCACCGTATACTTGGTGTATAACTAAGCATGAAGATTGAAAATATTTCTGCATTGTCTCCCAAGCACTATATCATACTATTTCAGTCTGGGGAAAATATGGCCAGATGGGACCCCATCACAACACACTAGTTTTAAGATGCATTTCTAGTGTGTGACTAACTCCAACAACAAGTCACTTGCTGATTTAGATTCTTTTTTCTTTGCAGATCCACAAGCACTACTCTCTTTTCTCCAGCCTGCCCCAAATAGCTTGTTTGGCATTCCTTAGTTTCCAGTATCCCCTTCTCCTATTCAAGGGCTTAAAGGGCACTGAAAAAAACAATGCTACTGAGGTAAGTTTTTGATCCGAGAGCAATTCCTCTGACAGTCATTCTCAAGATTGGTCTGAGAATAAACATAGTCCAGTTGTACAGGCCTGGCACTAATTATGCGACCTGCTTGCTTAATAAAATGGATAGAACTGTGTGTGTTGCTTTCTTGTGTAAGTTCAAGTAAGCCTAAACTATAAAAAGGAGAAAAAAACTCGCTAAGAAGCACATTTCTTCTGATTCTGTGCACGTGAAAAACCATCATAAGCCACTCTCTAATCAAGGGGCTTATCGTGCTCATACAAAGTAGGCAGAGGGAAATGTGGAGTCCAACGCAGCGTGCCGGTGGCCTAATCATTTTAAGTAGATTTGACGTAATTGGTTTACGTTATGTTCTTGATCAGATTATGAAAAGGTTGCGTTGTTTTCTCACTCGGGAGACACAATGCTGTGTTTATTTGATGCTAATCTCTGCATGGTTGTGACAAAGCCGGGGTGAGGCGATTGCCTGGGGTTTGACTCATCCGCCCCTCCTGCACCCCACACCACTGCACCTGATGCCACAAATCTGTAAAGATATGTGCGTTACATACTTAACACTTTTATTTTTGCATTGTTCAGTTATATTGGTATTAGTTTGCAAAGATAAAATGTGCCGTTGTACCCAGAAAGCCATGCTGGGATCTATAACCTGCCCTTCGTTTCCAGAGGAGGTCGAGAATCTTGGAATTTGAAGGCTCAGACTGAGATGCCATCTGTCACCCCCAAAAATCAAATCAATTTATACAGCTTTCAGACTTTTTGCTAATGATGTTAAATTTTGAAATATGTTAAGCCTATTTGCTATTTTTGTTTTCCTTTCAACTGTCTCTCACACGGTGTGCTATTCTTGCTATTCTTTTGATTTTAGGATTTAAACAGCAGCTACTATAGAGACTATGTAAAGAGAATCCTCAAGAAGAAGAAGCCCACCAAAGTCAGGTGAGGATGAGCTGCCACACCTCCGACTCAGTGCTACCAAGTTATCATAGTTTTGCAGTGCGGATTTACAGAGTTTGCATAATCCTATGATTAAATGAAAAACTTTACGCTGAAAAAAAAAAATCATTGTTCAACTTAAACAGTGATCACAGAGTAATCCATTTGTATTGGGCGTTTAATGTCAAATCAGTATGCAGATTTCAGTGACATTAACATATAATATTGTGTTGTGTTACATAATAATGTGTTTGGCTTCTCTCTGGTTTGCAGAAGTTATAATGTAGTGTAATGTTGAGAAATACAAAACAACTTGGTCTGTGCCTTCTATCATCACAATTTCTGAGTGTTAATGCAACTGATGAGGGAGTTCTATTTCCAAAATGAACTTACGTAATGAAACTTGTTCTGTGGATGAATATCTTTGCAGTGTAGCTTCATCACTAAGTTACAGGAAGAGGGCATTTCTAGTACATCACATCAGTGGGAGTAGGGGCTTCCCAGTCTGGAAAGTATCCTCTGTTCCTGCCAGATATATTCAACAGATGGCCTCAATTGATGGTGTGAATATCATGCAAATATAAAACATCCACTTTGCTTCCACTCTTTATTCCACTGGAAAGAGGAAGCTGATTTTATCTGGGGAAATCCTAATGGAGAGAGGGAGTAAGGTATAGTCATTACAATAAAATGTTCAGCGGTAGGGTGGCAGAGTGAGCAGGGAGACGGTCTAGAGGGCCTGGGTTACTGTCCTGGCACTGGACAAAGGCTTGTAAATGGCTCCTCACACACTGCAGATGATCAATGCAAATTACCCATGGGAGATGCAAAGGTCATTGAAAATAGTTTTCCTGAGGTCATCATGGTGAATGAGTGCCAGGGAAGAAAGTATTTCCTCCAGCTTCGGCTTTATCTGGATCTGATTTCACAGATATTGCATGAGTATACATGGAAACAAATTGTCTATAATTTGATGTATTCAAAGATAAGGAGAATGGTAAAGCTGAATTGCCTTCTGTAGAATGGCTCAATTGGAATGATGATTTCCAATGTCAGTGTGAGGTAAAACAAATGATTTTAACTCTGTGCACCTTTCTCCTCAGTACATCGAGCACAGAGAAACCCAAAATCACTCAAAGGATAATTGATGCTGTCAAGTCATACATTTATACACCAGAGGATGGTAAATATGACATCTGTGTCTTGTTTTGTGTCTGGTCATGTCTTGGTGTGTTGTTTGTCTCCTCTTAAGTTTTATAACACTTTTGTTGTTTTTTGTTTTATCAGTTTTCCGTTTTCCACTGAAGTTGGCGGTATCTGGCGTAGTGTCATTCATTTCCCTATACCAGGTAATTACCTAATCTATTACTGTAGACTTAATCCATGTTATGTATTATGTAATCCAATATTATGTCAAACTATAACATAATACATAAACATGTAGTGAAGCAGTCACGAAAGTGAATTGTTTATTCATGTATACACTGTGTTAAGTACCTATTGAATGTATTATGTGCACCCCTTAAAAGCAGTTTTATGCTCCCAAACCCATTGTAGCACCATGCTGAGGTAAGAGGTTGTTTTCTTGTTTTGTTGAATAAACTTCCTCTTCCTTAGATGTCGCTGCTGCTGGTCTTGGCAGTGGTGCCAACTCTCCAGACCGCCCGCATGGGAGTCAATGAAGAGATCGCCTACATGCTCTCTGGCTTCAGGATAAATCTGTCTCCAGACAAAGCAGAAGTGGTCAGGATAGTGGTCTATTACATGTGGTGTGTAGAAGGTGAGCGGATGCAGAGATTCATGCTGCCATTTAGTGATATGAAATATGCAGAACGCATTATAACCACTTACTGAATAGAGTAGGATTCATAATGTGTTTCTTTGGTTATATCATATTGGAGTCTAAGTGAGACAATGTGGCTGCAGGCAATTCACAGTAACACTTAGAGTTAACGTGGTCCTCCTCTTATGCTGGCTTAGTTGCTCATACTTCTTAAATCACACTATAACACACCAAATACAAGCTGGAATAGCTATGCTGTGCAATATCTTATTCGCTGCATGTTTTTCACATAGGACTAACTCTGTATCAGCAGAAGTGATGTCAGAAAGTGCTGAGTGTCTATGAATGAGACCCTGCCACAATAAACAACCTGGGTGTCATGTGCTGTGTGTGTTTTGGCAGTGTGCTATATCTGTGCGATGACCCTGTCCTGCTTGGTCAACCTGGCTATGCTCATGAGGTCCATGGTTCTGCATCGGTAAGTTTGAGAACAAAACAGTGCAGCCCAAAGTTTGTTGTCTGCACCACAAACGTGCCGCACATTCTGGTTCCTTCATTATACAGTAATGGTTGACACTGGAGTTATTATAACATAATGGAGTACTAATCATCCAGACAGAATAGCATTCACTCTGCTGGCAGAATTGAAAACGGCTATTAAGATAAGAAATGAAATACTTCGCTATTACCGTAAATTATGCCGTATTAAAAGAAATTAGTTTCCGAGTCGAATATCGAATTGCAATTCAACTGTATCCCATGCTAAATTACCTCTTTAATTTCCTATGTAATTTGTGCATCTAATAATGAATTGGTTTATATATTGCATAGGGCTCCATTGTCTTAATGTCTGGATTGTGTTTTTCCTTCCATAGGTCAAACCTGAAGGGGCTGTACAGAGGAGATATCTATAATGTGTACAACTGCCAGAGAAGCATCAGGCCGTCCCGTCCGGCGCTGGTCTGCTGGATGGGATACACCAGCTTCACCGCAGCCCACCTCTGCTTTGGTATAGCTGCACATGCCCTCTGGGTTTGATGGGAGATAATGGCAATAGGCAAAGAGAGGAGTTTTGATTTCCGAAAACATTTTGTTGTCTTTCTTACAAACTGTTGTTAAGCCTTTGATTATCACAACATTGAGTTTGAAACAATGAAATGCTATTCCATCTGTTAGAATAGAGGGAAGTGTTTGCCATCAAATTTTATAAAGTGGCAAAATAGTTTGTATAAGAGATATAAGATGTTATTAATACTGCTTCTGTAGAAGTAGTATTTAATTTTGAAGATATATTCTACTCTAACTTTACCTTTGTTGCTAGGAAATCTAATTTCACTTCCCTTATGTGTCCAAATGAAATTTTAGAGCATCAAGTGGGCTCTCCATTAGAATAAACTAGTGCAGTGCCCGTTCAAGATAGGTGTAGGCTATCAGTCGCTTGCTTTGAGCCCCGCTGCTGCACAGAGCGCTGTTTGCTTGTTTATTCAAAGTTTATTAATATTGAACGTGTCGTGTGTCCAATCCGACACTGCACGTCCTTGGGTCCCCAGCAATACACCCGCCAAGTGTGAAGTAGATCGGACGAACGGTTCTCGAGATATGCGAAGGACACACATACAGACAGAGATTCCTCGCTTTATAGTATGATGTGCAGTGTGGCTATAGATGCGGTTCACTAATGGATGTCTTTCAAGTCGTGCTCTTGAGATAGCTGGATCACAATTTCCTTTCACCATTACATGAGAGTAGAGTGGGTGTGTAGTCTAAAGCTGTTGTCAGTCTATAAAGCAACATGCTAGACAAGGTGCCTGCTGTAGCCCTGAAGCTCTGATTTCTCCCCTCCAGGCATGATCATCCAAACCATGGTGTTCTTCCTCTGCCTTCTGATTGCTGTCTTCCTCATTATCATGCCTGTCTTGCATGGAGAGAATCTGATACTCTTTAAAATCCTGTGGAGCATGTGGTGAGAGTCCTCACATCTCATCTCACACATTACACTCTACCTCTGTCCATGGGCTGTTTGACTAAGACATCATTCCCTGCCATAACATCGCTGTTGTCATGTGAAAACCTTGTAACTCGAATTCAGGTGATTTTTTGTGTTTTAACTTCAATTGGATGACTTCTTTTGGCTGAGAAAATTCTGCAACCCCTTGGCCTTATGAAGCCTTTTCAAAACCCACTGGATAAACTCAAAAATGCATTGTGGTCGATCTGAAAGTAAGGCTGTTTTTCTTAGTTTCTGAAAAGTGGACATTTGAGAGATACAAGGTTTTCACTCGGCAGCGACGGCATGCTCCATGTATGCTGTACAGTAATATCTCTGTCCTCCATATTGTCCTGTCAGTCATGAAATGGTATTTGCCATCTGTCTTCCTCGTATCACTACAGGAGATGTATGATTGTTGATTTGTCCTTTCAGGCCCTTCTGGTTGATGCTTCTCTTGGCTGTGTTGATTCAACATATTACCGCCAGGTTTTGCTTTATCAAAAAAACGGCAGGCACACGAGACCTTGACAACAGGTAGAACTACATTTCGCACACTGATTCACTGTATTTATTGCCATGTATTGTGTATGTATTCAGTTATTTGCCGTTTTGTAAGCTTTTTACTGCATTAGACCTGCAGCATAGTACTGTATGGTTAATACAATCTAATCTATTTTACAGGGGTAGTCTGTTCCTGCTGACCTACCTGCTGTTTCCAGTCAATGTTTTGATTGGGGTACTGCTGGGACTGTGGCGCCTGGTCATCACAGCCCTGTTCAACATTGTCCATTTGGGACGCATGGATATCAGTCTTCTTAACCGCAATGTGGAGGCGTTTGACCCAGGTGAGCCAGACATTCTCTACCGATGATGCACAGATGATGATCAGTGCAGCCATACGGTCAGTGGCCATTATGCCGACCCCCGAGTTCAAGTCAGCTGCCCTGTGCATTAAAAGAAATACAGCATGTTTCAATGCAAAGCTTGTGCCCTGGCTCTCTCCCCTTAAAAATAGTGCGGATACACATGAAAAATAAAGTGCTTGGTGCATTATACTTGCATTCAATGAACAATAAAATCAACAAGGCAGTGCTTGCTAATTCCATCTCTTAGATTTCATTGCTTTATTATATTTTACATATTTTCTTCAAGTCCTGCTGTGCTATGGAGAGTACACTGCTGAATTTCAGACACACAATGTTAACATATTCATTAGTATTAACAACATGCAAAGTCTTTTACCTTTGTAGTTGCCAGCGGGCTTTTTTCCACTCTTGTGCTTGATGCTTCCACAGTATAAGATAAAGAGAACCAATTTTCCCATGAGCAAATGCACTTCTAGTGATCCCACTTAGAGGCCAGAAATGCGTATCCTCTCCACTTTGCCATGCTAGAAGCTCAGTGCAGCTCGTATGATATCTGTATTCTGTGCAACGCAAGGGAATCTAATTGCGCACCGATCTCAGAAATGGCTGCAGACATGAGACATCTGTTGTGAGGAAAAGCGGGCGGGTAAAAAAACTGTGATTGTATGGCCATTATGTGTGATTGCCTCAGAGCCAACCCGGGGTGCAATCCTATGTGTTTATTGCTTTTGCCCAGTCAGAGTGACACCCCTCCCTCTGTCTTTCTGCAGCCTACCGCTGCTATGCTCATTATCTGAAGATTGAGGTGAGCCAGTCTCACCCTGTGATGAAGGCCTTCTGTGGGATGCTGCTCCAGTCTGTGGGTCAGGAGGGAAATGCTGCACAGAGGGCGCGGGATGCCGAGGAAGGTCTGTAGCACAAAACGCGATACCATGAGAGACTACATGCTCATTGTTCATTTATTATATGATACAGAATACTTATGGTGCAATTCACACTGCACCATTTTGCAAGCGCAGTCAGACTTGGTAGTCCACAAAACAGCTGCCGTGTGTTTCTCTTCAACATGTTTATACATTTAAAGATTCAGACTCAGCTCCACAATAAAAGGAGTGTGGCATGTTTAATTTCTCCAGAGATATTTAGAATTCAGGCGCAGACTCTGGCAGGTCACTCTAAAACATAATTGGATCATAACACTGTCTTGCACGTACAGGAGGAATGAAAGATTAGCGGTTCTGATTTAATATGTCAAGAGCAAATTGAGTCTCAATGTGGAATAATTTACAGTCCTGGTGCTGGTCTCCATCAGATCTGTCATAAACTAATCGGTCATCCTTATGGTGTGCCCACGCTCGCCTGAGCTCTCAGCCTCTGACAGTGTAGAGACAAAGAGACAGCTCTGTAGTTCACCATCACACATATTTATTCTTTGTGTATTTTATCCAAAAATATTAACAGGTAATTCGAGGCTGGTGGTTGATCATTAGCAGTGACAGTGATATTATGTATTCAAATAGGAGGTGAGTGATAATATGCTACATGTGGTCACTAGAGGATGCACATTATAGTGAGCAATTAGCAGGCAAATGCATCAGGATTCATCCATTGTCGTCCAACTCTGTGGTATCTGGGCCTGGCTGGGTCCTATTACAAATGAATGGTGGCGATGTTGCTTGTTTGCATCCAGAGAACAATGCATTATCAGTAATAATCTATTGTTTTACAAAGATTAATTCTTGAGTAGCTGATTACACAGATGAGCTACTCTAATTGCCTGTTTCATATTCATGCAGCCCAAGGGGCTTAAGCTTTCAATGTGTTAATGGCAAGCTCAATATGCTCCAACCATGCTCAGAGGATTAGAATATGATTACTTCTATTATTACTCTTTCTGTAGTATCTAGCTGGTCCTGGGTGGCTATCCTCCAAACAGTGCATTTCAAAAGACTCTTTTCCCATTCCAATTTAGATTAGGAAAGGCTGTCTAGGCCTGTGAGAAGGACTGGTGTGTAGCTGTGTCTGCTAGCAGCGCGGACATAGCCTTGGTGCTAATGTGGTGTCTGAATGTTCTCAGGGATCCAGCTGGTCCAACAGGAGAAGAAACAGCACAAAGTGTCCAGTGCCAAAAGGGCTCGCGGGCACTGGCAGCTCCTCTACACCCTGGTCAACAACCCCTCCCTGGTGGGCACCAGGAAGCACTTCCAGCGTCAGACTGCAGAGAGCTTTCTGAACGGGAGCCTCAACCGCACCGCCAAGGACGGCAGCAACAAGAAGGCAGGAACCAAGGAGGCAGAGGCTGCTGACGGCAACTGAGAGTGAATGTGACCCCCGTTGAGGATTGGCTGCAAAGTCTCTCTTGGTTTTTGGGCAAATTATATAGTGTTATTTGTCCATGCATAGATGTGCCTGCACCTAACTCTGAAATAAGTGCACTTATAGCTCAGTGCGTCAGGTGGAGCTATTCACTAAGCATTTTCTGTTTGTCTGGAGATTCTGTATCCAGTTCGTTCTGTCCATGTTTCACTGTTTGTTGTTTTGTGTGTGAGGGCCAGAGTCTCGAGTCTGGCAGGAAAGCTGTGTGGCACTGAACTGCTGTCTAACCACACTCCTATAGGATGTGTCATTTTCAACACATTTGTGTGTGTGTGTTTTGAGACAACAAACATTTGTGTTACTTTTCAACACAATATACTGCATGTTAATAACATATGTTTTGCCAATATGATGTTATTAACGTATAAGGTTAAAGAGTTAAACATATCTGTGGTCTCCCAAACCAGACACATGGATGTGCTGAAAGGACACATTGTTTGGAAGAGTGTATTTATATAAGGTTAGAATGTGTGACTATTTATGAATTTACAGAATGAACAGTTTTCATAGAGTAAATAATTTTCAATTTGTTCAATTTTACACTTGTTCAGTGTAATTAACACCCATCTTATCCAAATACCAGACACATGGAAATGTTTGTATCGTCGACCTGTTTCAGCTGTAGGCCTTCACGTCCAAAAACACTTTGATGTGTTTTTGGGCATAAAGGCAGTTTCTTTTTATTTTGTAGTTGTGGAAATTTTTACTCTCAAACTCTTCAAGATCCTTGAGTGTTCTGGTTTCTTAATTTTGTTATCCACCACCATCACATCTTTTGTTTCTGCATTACATTTAAAAAGTGCCTGCTTTAAGTTAAATATGAATACCTTAATTTTTCTTTGTGATTACTGTGAAAATAAAACTGAAACGAAATATAAATTATCCTTCCTCATTCTGGTTCATTTTGGTCTCTTAATGCATAATGTTAGCTCTGTTGGTTTGAGCGAAATTAATTGGATTTGATCGAAAAGAACATGAAGACAAAAGGAGGCTTTGTGTTGATCAAAGCTTTCAGACGTAGCGTCCGTCGTCTTGAGGTTTTTGTTGTTTTTTACCTTGCCCGTAAACAAGCTACGAAATCGTCCTACCGTTTATCAATAACAAAGTAATAAAAAGAGCGTATTCATTTTTTTCCTCATCTTTTATCAGAATATATAATAAACAAAAGGAAAGAAGTAGGACTACCCATTATGGACAATATTTCAAAAATAATAAAAAAAGAAAAAAGAAAAAAAAGAGTGCTATTTCAAACGTAGTGAATTTCAATTTTTAAGGGTTTTTTTTATGATACATTTATTTTTCTTTTAAATAATTTTTTCAACAGCCGGCGCGTATTTTTCTTAATATGTGATAATTAATATGTGACCGGTGGTCAAAGAGAAATACAGAAAATGGTTTCAGATGTTTTATTAATGCCACTTACATAAAATTATATAAAAAAAATCTTGAAAGATCACGGGATTTTTTTTTTTTTTTTACAACAGTTCACAAAAACTCACTATGCATAAAATTACAAGACAGTGAAGCCGCCGGACGCTCACCTGCGTCCTTTTGTTGATATGGCTACTTCATAGAAACGTATTTACCTCGGTAAAAAAGAGAATAATTTCAATCCACATGGCTTACATCACAGATTGACAGTAATATCTAAAGTCCTATAGACTACACTAATAAAAACCACACAAGGAAATACGTGTGACATGCCATGGACACGTTTAAGAACCATTGTAAAAAGCGATAGTATAGCAAGCACCCGTTAAGTAAGAGGTTAAAGTCACACATCTTAAAGCCCTACATTACATTTAACAACATGTGTTGGTAAATAACCTGGGATTCCCCGCCAAGCACAGCACACGCCTTTACAGCAGTTAAAGTGAATTTCCCTTTTGGTCTCACAGGACAATAGGCAGCAGGGCATCGCTGTGGGCGCTGTCCAGCACGACTCACTAAACCTGCGCGTCTAATTTCATTTCCACAAAAACTTCCACGCCCGCTTATAGCGACAAGTGGAGGTGGATCACTGATTCCTGAGAAGATGTTGTTTGGTCAGTGTGAAAGATTTATAGACGCCGCTCACCAACTATCTTGCACAGACGCACACAGCTTAGAGCATTGGTCCCTGGTGTGATTTTTTTGTTTTGTTTGTTAGATATGGCTTCCAGATACATTTCTGGCAGTTTTTTTTTTTTTTTTTGCTTGATCTTTGCTCTCCAATATGATGATTAAAAACTACAGCATCAATTTTGGATTCACTTATGTGGCGAGTGTCCATATCTCGCCACATGCCCAGTTGACGCCCGTGCCTATACGTCCTGCGTAAAGGGGACATTTCGATGCTTTACTGTCAGTTTTGAGGTCTGATAAATTGTAGAAATTTGTGCTTGCATTGTAAACGCATTTTGAGGAGTGGTTTCTTGTTTTAATGTTGAAACAGACTACTAATGTCACATGAATCATTTCACAATCCCAGTGATTGACGGAGTACTTTCTGAGGTAAAATAAACGATCCACCTTTTTTCAGGGGCCATCATTTTCACGTGTGGTAATGATAGGTGAGTTACCTGCTTAAATGTAGGCTACTTTAAAGTAAATATTTTACAATATACTCGCTGGAATCAAAGGGCGCTCAGCGACTCGGCTGCTTGTAGTTGCCGTTGATTTCCTCAGAGATGTTGACTGCCTCGGCTCCCAGCGGTAACCTGTCACTGTACTCCGAGCCCACTTCAAATTCCTCCTGGTTGGTTTTGGATGAAGATCCGGGGATGGACTCTGTGGCCACGCTGCCCTCAGCCTCTCCCTCTCCGTCTGCGTCTTCTCCGTCGGCCTCCCCCTCCCCCTCTCCCTCTCCCTCACCTAACTCACTGGGGTTGAAGGTTTTCTCTGATTCCACAAAAGACGCCCTGGGATCAAAATCTCCAGCCATTTGTTTCTCCATCTGATCCGGATTCTGAGCCTTCATAATCAGCTTGTAGGTCTTTCCTTGATACTTGTATAACAAATGGCAGCAAGTGGCCCCCAGCAAGGGAACGGTGGCCAGAGCCAGAAGGAAAGTGCTGACAACCACGATGATCAGGAGAGAGGGGATTTTCTTCCTGGTTGTGAAGACAACTTGAACCTGGCAGTCCTGCCCCCCATAGGTGAGACAGAGTGTGTAATTGGTGCCAGGCAGTAAACCATGGAAGCGATAGGCATTAACCCCCTCCTCTATCTTGGACCACTGAACCATAGAGTGTCCATTGCCAGTATTTACACAAAGGTATAGCATGTCCAGAGGGGCTTTTTTGGTTGCGGACTGGTATAGACTGAAAAGCTCTTTGTCCACTGTTTCCAGGTTTTGAGTGTGACTGAGGTGAAGGTTAGACTTGCTGCTGGGAAGCTGAAGTGGATTGAGCTGTACTTTGGCCTCCGTCTCTGACACTTCCAATGCAATGACACCGAAATCAAATGTATATTGCTTGAGGTCATCCAGGCTCAGGTTGAAGGCATGGTTGGAGATGTATTCATTGCCATCACTTACGCCACACTTGCTCGCAAATGGCGGGTCCTCTGAAACATCGCCAGCCTGCTTTGTGGCATCGGGTTTGACTGACGAACCAGGTGAAATGCTCTTGGATGTTCCTTCAGACTTGGGCCTGTTGATCACATTGTTGTTGGAGGTCTTAGGCCCTACAGGTTTGTTGACAGATGGACGGATCTTGCCCACTGTATCGAGCATTGAGTTGGTGGCATGTTTTTGGGTGCCTGCCAGCGCCACTTTAACACTGCTCTCTGCCTTACCTAAATCATTAACTGCAGAGCAGCTATAATTTCCATCTTCCTTTTTACTCATACGAGGAATAATGAGGGTGCCGTTTTGAAAAAGGAGGAATTGATTGTTGGTTGTTTTATCATTGATGGGCAAATCATTTATCTCACCAGTGGAAGGCAAGGTGAACTGAAACTGTTGATTTCCTGCGTTCACCTCCCAGGTGACTTCTGGTTTTGGGCTCCCTTTGGTCTCACAGTTTAAGATAACCATGAAGCCCTCATAGAGCTCTGTGTTCTCAATGTTGGGCTGGTAGGTGATAGTGACAACAGGGGCCTTACAGTCCAGTTTGGGAATCTTTGTAACCATTGTACCTTTCAGGTGTTCAGGAGCTTCACATGAAATGGAGTTCTGCTCGGGGACAGAAATCTTGGTCGTTGCGATCCAATCCCTCAGCCACTCCAGGCTACAGGAGCAGGTGAAGGGGTTGTTAAAGATCTGGAGGTGGGACATGGAGGAGAGGGCGCTGAACGTTCCCTGCACAATGGTGGTGAACTTATTGTTGTTGATGCGCAGTGACCTCAGTTCTTTGAGAGTGGAGAAGGCATCCTTGGGAAGGTTAACCATTTCATTGTTATTCATTTTCAGAAGCTGCAGGGCTGTGAGGTTTTGCAGGTCCTCCCATGGAAAATTAACAATTTTGTTGTAGCTGATGTCCAGGTTGCGGAGCTGGATCAGCGGGGCCAAGGTGTCCGTCTCTATGGTGACTATCTCATTGTGGGCCAGCCAGAGAGAGGTCACCTGAGTGACATTGATGAAGCTTTTACTTTTCAGCAATTTGATCTTATTGGCAGAAAGACTTAGGGTGGTGACATTGGAGGGCAGACCCACAGGTACCAGTAGCAGGTCTTTGTAAGCACAGTCAGCAAACTGATGGGCATATTTGTCCAGGCAGCTGCAGGACTCTGGGCAGCACTGGACAATGCCAATCACAGTCGTCCACAAGGCAAGGAGCTGCAGGAGCCTTGTCGCCATTTTCAGCACCTGCAAGAATTCAATTACCAGATGTTAGCTAAGTTGTTATGGCCATATACTCAATCAAGGGGTTTAAATAACGACCAACATGGTGAATACACCAGCAGTAATGTAATGTGACACCTTGATGCACTTCATATTTCTGGCAGTTTGAGTAGAAAGTAGGACTAGGTAGCATGGGTGTACAACACAATGCAACACTGCATTAAAATAAAACAGAAAAATTAAAAACGGTGGGTCAATACTACTGCTGCTGCTGCTGGCATTGTTGATTGGAGACATCAGATTCTCATTTTCACTGCCATATTCGCAAAGTTTTCCTCTTTTTCACTGGCCGTTTCGTCCAAAGCACGGCACAAAAACAACGTTTAGTTTAGAAAGTTTTTAGGATTTTTGGACGACTATGCTCTTTATATTACATGTGCACCCATATGTCAGCATTTATAGTAAATTCAGGGCCAGGTGGTCTCTCCTGCTCTGAGCGCGTTATGAAAAACACAGCGACGCTGTCCGTGGTGCTGAATTCGTTGACTTTGCTGGTAATCAAAAACATTTCACTTCAGCGAGGGTTTTGTGATATTCCCATATACAAATTTCAGTGCAAGTCGGCACTCATGACAAGATCCCCTTTTGTAGATTCTTCAGAGTTGCAACTGACCTATAGGCTGTTCCCCCCCCCCCCCTAAATCTGATCTGGATGGTCTTTGAGGTCTGTTTTTCATAGTAACTGCTTAATTAACTACCTACTGCATCGTCTTACCTGTCCAATGTTAACTTCCAATTCCGGTATAAATCACTCTTGGAGTTCAAAATCTTCTAAAACAAGTTTAATGGTCGAAAAAACTAGTGTCCTCGTATGTTGTGGATCCTTTTACATGACTTTTGGAGACCGCGGCGGCACTGATGATGGGCGGTGGAGGGAACATTTTTCTCCCGGTGAGATGCTGAGCAGTCCGACGGCGCTTTTCCTCTCCAGCGAGTGTGAGATCCGCTGCGCGCTCCCGCAGCCGCGGAGCAAGAGGGGGGGATTGTGAACGCGCAGCCTCTCCCATCTCGCTCCTCAGTATTAAAGATACAGAAGCTCCGGGTCCTCCACCCTCAAAGACAATTCATAATTTAGAATCTGATGTTTAATTTATTACTCCGTCGACCCAAGCCTAATCTTTGACCTCATTCGGTCTGGTAGCCCATTGTCTTTAATGCCGAAGGGACTCAGCCGAGAGTTTTCAAACGCGGTGAAACAGATTTTAAGTTTAGATGTCTGAGTAGCATCAGTCAGGCCAGACAGGCAGTCGGGCACAGTGTCCAGCAGTGCTTCATTATTTGCATTTGATCCAAAATGAAAGAAATTAAAGGCTGAATTAAATAGAAGTCAACGAGAGAAAATCTCCAAATCCTTGAGCCATAGGCTTAACATTTCGGATATCAGGTTTCAGTTCAATGCAGCGTCATCCCGAGTCTCGACATTTGATTACAACACATCAGGATTGTGTGAATCTGAATATACTGCTTTACACCAAAGACACCGAATTAATTAATTTGGTGGCTTAGCCTATAAGAATATGTTATAGCTACAAGTGGCAGAGACAGCTGAGGGAAACAGCTGAAGATTGAACCGTGATGAACAAAGGACGGCAAATGTGTTATTCTTAACAAGACGCACAATTAATTTGATTTTTTTTGTTTTTGTTTCCCTGGTTGTCTGTAATAAATATATATATATAGGCCTACCGTTAATTATTCAGTCATTTAATGAATCACAATAGGCTTTATATCTTTCCAATGAACATCAGTAATCATTCTTGTTATGGATGGACATATGGATTAGAATTGGTATTTGTCTTATAATATTAATATTAGTGTTAGAACCGGGGTGCTTTGAGATAGACTTGTATTTCATAATGCTTGATTTTCTATTCAAATACTGCCATCCTCTGGTAGGCCTGCTGAGCGTCTCTCTCTCTCTCTCTCTCTCTCTGTCTCCGTCTTCACGTAGGCTATTTGTTTTTAAAGGGATGATTCCTGATTCATGTAGGCTAAGCGCTTTAAAAGTAGAAAATCTTAGAAGTCCTCTTAGATGAGAGTGACCCCTGCTGTCCAGAGACTGTAATTACAGACATAGTCTGTAACTGTTTTGACACAGGCTTGTAGACAAATTATAAAAAAAAAATTAAAAAAAATCCTGTGTTGTGTTGTTGTGCTACATTAAATAAGGTGCCAATGTATCATATAGACTTTGATATTTTTGGTTTACTATTCTAAATATTTGATTTAAACATAACAAAAAATAACTACATAGAGATTAGAGTAGGGTTTTTTTTCAATCCAGAGGGAAATGTGACCCCAGCCAAGAACCCATATACTAATAGTTTCATAATATAATAATGGTTTGAGTTTTTTTGTTTTTTTAATAGCACATTTTATTTTGGCTTCCTTCCAATGATCTTTCCTTTCAAAGAAACATAACAGGAAAAGCAATGCTAAAGTTAGTGCTGCAGACTCCTATCTAAAAACCTTCGGGGCTCAAGGTCTGATGCGCCGGTATCTGAGCCCAGTGGGGCGGTAAGAAGCTCATGGTCACCGTATCAGACAGCGGAGACTAAACTGCATGTAAGCTGACTCACAGTGGCGCCGTCCAGACTTGGCCCTCGGTGCTGTTGATAGTGAGGAGGTCGGGTTCCTGAAACACCAAAAGCGCTTCTTAAATTAGGCCTGAAGAAAAAGCTATTGATATTGCCGAGCATAATGGACGGGGGTATTTTAGGTTAAACCACAAAGCCGCCATGAGACCAGTTAACACGTTTTTGGTTTTATCCTTCAACACTCATTTCACTTGCCGAGCAGCCAGGGCTTTGATGTAATGTAACTCCAACATGACTAAGCAGGGTGACGGGGGCAAATGAGTCATGGAAGATACACACAGGCTAACCACACATAGAATCATCATCCACTTTTTTTTTAATCACCATCTGAACTGTAGGCTGCTATTAACCTTCTTGGCAGACCACAGAATCAGGTCACTTAGAGGTAGGAAGCGAGTCGTCGGGTGCTGTGTCGTGTCAGCTCCGGCTTAAGGCTGAGACACCATGATCTGCATTAAAGTGACCTGAGGACAAGACATGTGGGAGGGCCTCCGGCGGTCATGACCCTGCTGGGAGACTGACGGGACGGGCACAGACTGTTTAAAACAGCATGCAGAATCTACTCGCCCTTTACTGTAATGGAGCCATAGTGTTGCACAAGCAAAGTCTGTTTTCTATCTGCAATAAAAAAAAATAAAAAAAAAAAAAAAGGAAGGATGTGTGGTGTTGGGTGGGGTATGGGTGGGTGGACATGTTGCACTTCTTAGATAAATCATTGTAATGTTGTATTTTGCTGCTTTTTTCCACTGCCCTTAAGGTTTGGTCAATGAAGTACCACTAAAAACGACCCAACTCGAAATAAACAAACGACAGACATAGCAACAGGATGTTTTTGCCACAGACATGTGAGAGCTAACAAAGCTAGATGGTGGACTTATACTTCACTAACACAGACCATGATGCACCACTGCATTTTGTGACAGGTTGCTGAGTTTAGTAGTGTTCAATATCTGAAGAAAGGGGCTCAGATTCTGCTGTGTTGTTCAGATGCCAGTGCTTTCACATTAGTGGTGTAAATTGAATATTCAGGAATTACTTGGAGCTTCAAAATCACAACTAGTTCATCTGAAGGAAAGTTGTCCTGTATTGAAAATCTCCCAAGAATCCAATATTTCCACCCAACTGATACTGAAGCTACGGCAAATTTGATTCCTGTACTCTGAAGTTTTCTCCAGAATAAGATGTTGTCACTTACTGTAGTTGGTGTAAAGAGAGATCATGAAGAGCGTTGAGTCAGTGTATCAATAAAAGAACTGTTTAATTCATCTCTGCCTTCGAAAATCTCTTTCAATTTGGTAAAGCATTGGTCAAGCAAAAATATACGTATATGCAATAGATAACAAATCATACTGTAGGAATATCAAAATACATTTCCAGTTTGGAAAATAAATACTTGAGTAAGAAAAAACAGGTGATTAACAGTGAAACCTCAGGACTTTACACAAGTTGATTAAATAAGATAGGATCGTACCAACAATACAAGATCATCATATAAATATCTTTAATTTAGTAGTTTTTAAAACGTTTGAAAAGCTCAGTGCTTGTTTAATGCAAATAAATATTTAGGTTAATATTTAGGGGTATTTTAGGTCAAACCACAAAGCCGCCATTAGACCAGTTAACCCCCAGAAACTTAGGAGTGATTTTTGACAGTGAACTGACTTTCGAGGAGCAGGTAAAGAGAGTTGTGCAGTCTTGCTTCCTTCAACTTAAAAAATGTATCAAAAATCAAGTCATTTTTATCTCATGCTGACTTGGAGAAGGTAATTCATGATTTTATTTCATCTCGTCTAGACTATTGCAACCCTTTCTATACCTGCCTCAGTCAAAAATCTATCTCACAACGCTCGTTCAAAACGCTGCAGCTGGAATTTTAACTGGCACTAAACGTAGAGACCATATTACCCCAGTCTTAGCACATCTGCACTGGCTACCAGTAAGATTTAGAATTGATTTTAAGATTTTACTGATTACATTTAAAGCACAGAAAGGTCTAGCCCCTAGCTGACCTTTTAACTCTTTATGAGCCGGAATACTGCCTTCGATCCTCAGGCAAGGCCCTTTTGGTTGTTCCACAGTTTAGGCTCAAGACCAAAGGTGACTGCGCTTTCTCTGTTAGGGCGCCTAGACTTTGGAATGACCTGCCTGAGGAAATTAGGCTAGCTAAATCAGTTGCATCTTTTAAATCCCTTCTAAAAACACACTTGTATAAACAGGCTTTTATGTGATTCACTCCCTATGCACTGCCGTTCGGGAGTTTGGAGTCACTGAGGGGTCTTTGTGTTTCCTGGGGGAGGCCGGTGCTTCTGTTCGCTGGGGTGGCATTGAACTGGTCGGGGGGTGCAGCCGGCGCATTGATGGTGTATCTCTGTTTGTTTGTTTATTTTTAGTTGCACCTGTTTATCTCTTGTATTACCTGTTATTCCTATTTTTTTATAATTTCTTTTCGGCACACACTTTTATGTAAAGTTCGATCTGTTTTTAATTGTATCTCTGTTTGTTTGTGTGTTTTTAGTTGTACCTGTCTACCTCATATATTACCTTTTATGCCTATTTTCTTTTATTGCTGCTATTGGATTTTATTGCATGTAAAGCACTTTGTTAACATTGTTTTTAGAAAAGTGCTATACAAATAAAGTTATTATTATTATTAAATAAGATATTGTATAGCCAGCAGAGATTAACTTTTGACAGTTAACTGTAGTAAACTCTATCACTCACAAAAACAGGCTACTTCAAGGCTTGCAGGGCAAAAGTGTGCACACATTTCAAATTTAAACACAAAGTCAGCATTTTTCATCTTTACTAACCATCGGCAAGCATCATTCCTGAGAAATATTGTTATTGCAGATGTGTTTTGTTGACTTCAATTTCCTTCATTTGGGTCAACATGATCAAACATGTTTATGTGATTTGTTACACTGAAATGTTGTCTACTTTGCAGCAAAACATTTTTCATTTGCACGTTTTCCAAACTCCTTTCTGGGTACTGACTGTTATGGCACTAGGCCAGGTATAACAGAACATGGAAATTACATAAGTGTTCACTCCTTCCTTGTTTTTTTACTGCACCCTTCCCTAAACACTCTGATACCATCTATGTCATTTGGAGACTGGGGTGGGTCCACACTCTCCTAACCTCTATGGACCAAACACCCCCAGTTTCCAAATGACCAAGAGCTGGCTTCAACATACTATATTCATGCTGTATAACTTCAAAACACTCAAACTCAAAACTCTCAAACTTACTTACTATATGTTGGTGGTTCTCTGTCCGGAAGCGATCTCATTCACAATCTCACAGTTTTGACCTGGTTTGAGGACTCAAATACAGACCGGCCTTGTTGGTAAAAGCTCTTTTTGCGATGATTAATAATTCTAACTTTCTCTCCTTGTCTCTAAAGGAAGTCAGGCAGGACACGTAAAGTCACAAGCGCCACATCAGCTAATCGTCAGCTGATCCAAATGAAGACCAATCAAACGAGGCTGTCTAGTTAAGCGGTCAGTTCCTCCTTCCTCCCTGCGCTTCCTTTCTGCCTCACGCTGCTGCTGACTGGCTGTACTGCTCTCTCGCTCCACTGCCCCAGCCTCCTCCTCCTGTTCTTGGTCCTTATTAATCAACTACACTTGCGATGACATGTTTCTGTAGGCTTGTCTCTTTGAAATTATGTTTATTCCATATCTCGATGATAAGTGTCAGCTGGGTTCTGTTCTGTATATCCCTGGGGGGGTTTGATTTTCTCTCCCTGCTGAATCTTTAGCATGCTGCTTGGATTCGTACGGGGAGCAGCTTAGACAGCAGAACCTGTCCCGCCAAATACAACTGTATAACCATTCCTACAATTAATGGTTTGAACTTCATAACAAGAGTGTTCCTGACTGAACTGCTTGAGCTGCAGGCTTCTCTGATCTCAGAGTGGACTTCCTCTGCTGCTGCCCATGTCCTGTTCCTGAATAGCACTTGCAAGGACAAAGGGCCTGAAAAACGTGACTTTTGGTTTCCCTCAAACTTTTGTTTTGCCTCAGGCCCTCAGGAGTAATGCAGTTAATGAGGTGAAATGCAACAGAGACACTTTACAGCGAGAAAGGAATGGAAAGCGCCATGGTTTCGATTCAGGTTTCGGTCAGATTCTATTTGAAAAGCCCCAACACAATAGCTACAGCAGCTACACTCCTGACCCACACCATCTGCATCAGACACACTGCTGCATTGTGACTGCTGTCAATGTCGACGTTCCTGTTAATGTCTCTGTTTGTATCCAGGATAGTTTGCTTAGTGAGATGATATTCTTTCAGCACTTTGGTGTAGTCTCTCTCCTTGGATACACACTTGTAGTCCCCATAGCTCTCCTCTGCCATGGCAGGGATCAGGTGCAGACAGTTGGACTGCATTTGCAGACAAGGCTTGCTCTGGCCTCGGTGGACCCATGTGTAGACGGCGTGGTAAGAGTCTATAGGACAGGACAGATAGAAAGGGACTTCCAGGGGGACAGAGTGAACTGTCCTCAAGTCCACAGGTGAGGCTGAATGGGTCTCCCGTTTGGTCCTGTTCAGTTTCTTTGGTTCTAGGGGGAAAGAAGAGAATGAAATGGAGATGTGACAAAGTGATCTGAATGTTTTGCTTGTGTGTAATATGAATATGCTGATACACTATAGGGTCATCATAATTTACCTTCTACTGCTCTAGGGCACACAGTTGTTTGTCCTCCAATGATATTTTGAATGCCCCCTCTGTGAACAAAAACAACAGTTTTTAAAACCCACAAGTAAGGTTTCAGATTTATCACTGTGTCACATGCTAATGATAAGAAAAGGATGACTTTTGATGCTACAAACAGCCCCAGTGATCTGCTTTAATTTGGAAAAGCTTTGGAGTTTACTGAGTTACTCAACATTTCTTTGTTAATCAGTCAGTTAGGCAGGTAGGTGATACTCTAAAGGTAAAAGTGAACAACAGCATAAATTCATAGGAGCTACAGAACCTGTGATAGATTTAGTGAACAGCCTATGGATAGAATTTTTAAAAGGCACATATCCTTCTTTGTATGAACACAGTCCAAACAGACACTGTGTAACTTACGGGACAGTCGGGGTGCATCCAAACTGGGTCCAGGCACAGTACGGGTCACGGGCCAGAACACAGTCTGCACAGGACTTGTTATAATCTTGACACCTCTGGAGGTCCACGCTGGAGATTTGCTCCGAGAAACCCACTATTAACTTTCTCTGACCACAAGAGGAGGAAGGAAAATAAAAAAAGATCAAATTTAACAATCACAATTCAAGTACTTACTATGATTTCACGTCAAAACGTCACTATTTTTTACATGTTTTTTTACTTCTAAGCAGTAGCTGACAAAACACCACTGATGATGCTTCAGTGTTCAGTGTATAACCTTTATAAATGGCAATGACTTTGGATGAGCAGTACCTTTTTGGAGTCAAGAGTCATTGATTGTATGGCTGAACTGTTGGAGAGTTGAGTCTCAGAGATGATGAAAGGGTCAGAGCCAGCCTCCAAGACTTTATGGATCATTCCAGAGTCTGTTAGAAGAGTACACAAAGAGCAAATCAAGGTTGCATCTGAGAGCCAAAATGTTTTTTGTTTGATAGAACTGATGGGCTAAATATTTTTAGCACCCATTGTTTAGTGGTGATTATAGACAATAGATGTTTACAAGCCAAATTAACAGGGAAATGTGCAAAAAAACATCAACAACAATGGGCTTTCAGACCAAAATAGCACATTGTGGCGGGTTTGTAATTTCCCTAACCATAACATACCAGTAGCGAGGAGCAGGATGTTGTACATGTGCTGGTCTGCAGCCTGCACTCTGTCCACAGCGATCTTGGTGTAGTTGCTGTTGCTTACATAGAATGGAGCGAGATGGTGAACTGAGCGGGCCCACTCACTCATTTCTGGGTGGTCCTTCACTATGTTCACAGTGGCCAATGGCACACTTCTGCTGTTTTTCATACACTGGAAGACACATGAACACAGAATGGTTTTCACTCAAAAGGTACTGTAGGTATCCAGTTACTCAAACAGTGCAGGAATGTAAATATTACAGTTTAACACTAAAGTGGGAACATAAACTGTATACTATTAGCCTACTCTTTCAGTACTGGTATACAAAGCCGAAAGATCTTTAAGTTGTATAAAAACAAACTACAAATGTTTCCTCAAGCCATAAAAGCTGAATCTGTGAAAGGCAATGCTTTCAACAAGACATGGCAACAGAGCAGCATGATGATCTGCAGTCCAGCTCCTTAAAGGAAGAGCTGAAGAACTTGTAATGACTGCAACATTTGTCAGCAGGAATAAAGCCTAAGCCTCTGTGAAGAGAAATATTTTTACACACATTCTACCTTTTTGTACCCCTTAAGTTCCTCAACTATGGACTGACCTTGAATAAACATTGTGTAGAAAACCACAGTATGTCAGAGTAGAGATGGAAACACTGAGCCAAAATTGATGGGTTTTATGCAGTCGCTGGGATACAGATGTTCTCATCAAGCAGAGACACATTTTCCACGTTTCCACCCATATTTACAATTCTTTTCCAGTTGTTATTTTGGACCACCCTTCTAACTCTGTCACATGTGATACAGATTCTCCACAATAAATCTCGCTGAACTAAAGTACGGTAAGTATTAAAATAAAAACCCAAAGAGGAAGTTCTTTGTCAGATGCTATGTAAAGATATACAACAACAAAGTAAAAAATCCTTACAGTTCCTGGCCTCGGGTTGGGAATGTCTTTATTGTAGCCCTTGAAGGTTGAATTCTCAAATATTTCATCAATCTTTGCAATAGAATAGACGCAAACTGCTGTGGAGTTCCTAGAAGAGGAGTGAGATAACAGGTCAGCACAGCATTTTCCATAACTGCCATCACAACTACAGTGTTTATCTCTGTTTATTAGTTATTATCTCTTTATTACTTCAGCTAGGAATGCAGGCTACCTGGTATGAAGCACGAAAAACTGGACCCATGGATAAGGGGGAAAATTGAATGTTCACAAGTTGAACTACTTCCTCAGGAAGTTTTTTTTACCAATTCAGATTGGCCAAGTGGCCAATCCACTCCCTTTGGCATTTGTTTGTTATTTACTAAGGCAATATGGGCATTAAGTTTACAGTAAACTGGTGGAACCTAATCCTAGACCAGTGGTACTTGTGTTTCCAGAGGCAAGAGCTTTAGCCACTGACTACATAATTTCTTTGAAACTGCCAAGTGGAATGTAAAGTAAACTCTGTAAGTGTGTTGCTCATGTTGATGTTTGGCTGCTGACAAAAGTGTCTAACCAGCTGCTTGTGAAAAGAGCGTAGACTCTGGTGTCATGCCAGTCCTCAGCGTGCAGCACATAGATGTCTTGAAGACGGTTAAAATAGAGCGACTCCTCAGGAAACCCACACACAAGCCGGGCCTTGAGGAAAGACGTCCATATGTTCTGGAAGAACCTTTTTGACCCGCCCTCATCCACCTGCACAGTGATATTAATAAATGAAACTTGAGAAAGCTGTGAAAGGTCAATCTTCCACTTCTCATACAAACTGACAGTCAACAAATCTGAGCAATTGGATAGGATCAACATTACATCGGATGTGAAATATGGAACAAAACATCTAACCACTTTTAACCACTTCTCTTGGTATGCACAGACGGCTCGGAGTATTATTACCAGATGATGTCAAATAACAAACATAGCAAGTCTGTTAAAACGCCTTTCGGAAGAAATGTTATTTCAACTAAATAAATAGGTAATTTGCTATGGTAGCTGTTCAAAGGACTATGGGAGGTCTGCTCTGTTAGTACAGGTGGTAGGAGTGGAACCACACTGCAAGGCTGAGCAGCTAAATTGAACTTGGCCTGGATAAATGCTAGAGTTGCATGTTACCTTGCAGCCTGGTATTAGGTTCACATCACCTGAGGATATCAATGTACCTGCTTCATTTCCCGTCTCCTTTTATTTTTCAGCACAAGCTAATAAATAATTCATTTCCAACTAGGTAGTCATGTTATTTTAACCCATGATGACAAACTGAACCCTCAGTATGAGCATATCAAAAACACATGCAGTAAATAATAAAGTCTACTGTCTACAAGACATAAAAGCACAGATGAATGATGGCTGACCTCAAAGACTGTTGTAGGAGGTTATATTTAACACCAGTTTGACAGAAAAAGGATGACAACTCATCTCTTGACTTCCCTTGTCTTGTAAATCCAGGAAATGTTACAATAGGAGAAACACGCACAGAGGACACATCAGACAGACACTGACTCCGCTGACAGCAGGAAAACCGGCCTCAGTTTCAGTTTTGTCAAGTGGACAGCAGGAATGAAAAGTAATGGTGTGTGAAAATATCATGCAAAGCTGCACTATTGCATTTCACTGACCTGATGTATATTTGTACGTGTCCTAAATGTGAAATTAAATAAATACTAAGTAGATTGTAATGTTTTTAATCAAAAGATTTTTTTGAGCTGTGAAGTACATTCTTCTTTCGTTGGATTTTTCCTTTTTTCATACCTGTGTAACACCCTCAGGATAATAGTATACTACCAAATCCTATATTAGTTCAAGATCTATTGAATGGTATATTTCATGGCTTTCAGATTTTTTTCTATTTCATTAAAAAAAACAGATTTGTGTTAAATTTAAAAAGGATTGCCTGTTTAATACAATGAAAATTTATGGCCTTTTACACACAAATGTATGAAATGTTGACATTTCACATTAACTTCTTAATAACTACAAATGCTCTTTTTTTTTATATGATTTACCTACTTCATATGAGAAGAACTGACCTTCCACGTTACTTTAACAAGATTTGGACTATTAGCCAGACTACTTAAGCTGACCTAAGGAGACAAATCTTTTGTTAGGGGATTTCACACTCCAGTAAGGTGAGAACTTCCTCCTGACGTCAATGATTCCACTCCAGTTTCAGTATTTACCTTGCAAACTCTGGCCACACGGGAAATCCAAGGCTCGGCCTCAGGACTGTTGTCAGAGTTCTTCTCGCGAAAAAAGACGTAGATCTTCTCATTATCGGGGTCTTCCTTCCGCCTCACCCAGGATGCAGAGATGAATGTGGGCTCTGTGGGAAGAGCAGGGGGGGGAGAGGGAGATGTTTACAAACTGTTCCTCTATTTACAGTACAGCATGGTGTCTGCAAACGATACGTGACGCAGCAACCTTGGCATGGGAAAAAAAGCCAAATTGGGCAATCAATCTGTACTGTGGCACAGACATAACAGTCTGGAAGAAGGGTGAGACAGCTTCAAGACAAACTGCCCAGATACGGATCCAATAATACAGACCGTGTGCATCATGTGCAGGCCATTTAAACAGCAATATGCATTCTTCATTAACAAACTCCAGTGAGGTTTACTGACCTGAAACCCACTTGTCGTACATCCAGACACTGGTTCTACTGCCGACTTTCCTCCTGAATTGTAATGAATTTCCAACACTATCCAAAGGGGCAGCTGCATATAAGTCCCCCTCTAAAAATAGAGAGAACAGAGAGACATCACATGAAAAGAAGCACAGATGTTCAATTATTTAGCATATTTCTGTGAAAATGCACTGGCTTGCTGGCTCTGCTACATGACTTGATTTGGTTACATAAGTGTGCCAGCACAACCCTGAATACATTTTTTTTAAAAACTAGACAACATAGTCTGTGGTTATGCGAGCAGCTATATTTTACATACCTACTGTGAGAGACAGTGAGTTCTGTGTGTAAACATGCGGAGATATGCCAATCCCTTCGTAACTCTCCACTATCTCACGTGATTGATTGTTCACCTGAGAATACTATAGAATGAACAGTAAACACTTATTACACTGAAGATCAAAGGGAAAACATGAAAGGTTTGATGAGGAAAACAATAATGAATCATACGGGAAGCATACTGTGACAGAGAGAGTCTAGACATACAGTATTTGATGGTAGAAAAGAAAAAGCACAACCACAGTCTCAAAAAACTTCAACACCCAAGCTGCAGCTAGTGCAGTTTAATCAGACCACAGTTACGCGACTAAACAACCACATGCTGTAATGAGCCCTTAGCTGTTACTGCCAGTATGATGAATATGCCACCACAAGTCAGTGTGGAGGAAAATGGCAGTCATATGTAAGACAGATGTCACATTAAGTGTAACACATATTTGATAATGTGTGCAAGACATTTGGGAAAACTCACCAGCTTCCAACACTGTGGCTTGTGTCTGTTTGTTCCACAGACAAACACGCTGTCCTGGAACTTCTCAATGGCAGTGATGACATTTTCACAGGGGCCCTGCAACACAGATTCTGTTATCCTGCTTCTATAGTTTGTCATTTAGAAATCCCATTAATGAGCAAACTTGCGGACCGGTCGTTTCTAATCACACACATTATCATTTTCCATTCACCAACCTCTAGGCACTCCTGACTGCCCGTTGTTTTCAGTGGGAACTCCTGCAGAAGACATAATTGAAGAAATCAACCACATTTACAGTTTTCACCCAAATCAGGATAATCTGATGGATAGTTTTAAATTAGCAATTTGGAATAAAAGAGTGAATATCTTCTAGAGTCCATATTATTTGCTAACCAACGTGGAATGTTGCACTTCATCTCTGCCCAAAACCCCAGAGTTTTTGGGCATTGCATGACATTTTTGAAATAGTTGGATCAAAATGAAGAAGCAGAAAAACATTTTTCAGGTTTTCAACAAAATTCTTTGGTCAATCAAGATAATGTATTCTGCTCAAATAGCTTTAGCTGTCTCTAGCACAGCCTGATTTGTGTTAGTGAAAATCCACGACTGTCATGTTGTCAGAAGCAAGAGGGTAAAGTTTGTCCATAACTTCTTGGAAAACAATCCAGATGCAGCTCAGGGGGCCTTTACTCATTATTTCTAAATAGAAACATTTGGAATTTATTACTGATGAAAATGGATGACTTCTGCTAATTTTCTGGAATATTAAAATATGGAAACTCTAGTATATTATGTGTCTCCATCGTCTGTGTGTGTCTTTTGTTCACCAGTTGTTCATCAGCAGTTCCAGACATGAAAGTCATCAGCTGGCATTGAAAGACTGTGCCTGTCAGTGGGTATTTAAGTGCCACTGCCACAGTAGCTTTACCCCAGACAACTCATTGTATTTAACACAATAGTGTGACCGCCATCTGCTACAGTACAGCTACTTATTGTCAGAGCGGCTGAATTACAAACTGCATTGGCAGACACATGAACCACACAAAAATCAAGCCAAAAGCACATCAATAACCCCAAGCTAAGAGGTATACTAAAAGGAATATCAAGTGCATGACAAAGCACTGCAGTTGATAACATAAATAATATAAAGAGAATAAAAACAGGTGTTCAAAATCTAACACAGTTCTCCCAAAAGACCTACCTCTATAATGCGATTGTTATCCACATCAACTTTTATCACAAAGTCAGTCCCTCCAACATACAGTTCATTAGAGTCCTCAGGATGAAAGAAGACTGTGTGGTTCTGATGGACAGCGTATTCTAGTCGACCACTGATGATGTCTGGAAAAAGGAAGGGTCAGGCTATCAGTACCAACAGTCACCAAGGTTACAAGATGAAGTGAAGTGAATAGCAAAGTAGTAAATGGGACAGTGACATATTTCCAGACGCATAAAAGTCTAAAACATGATGATAGTCAAGGATAAACTGAACGGTGGCAATAAGTGTAGTGTGTGTGAACAGCAAATATTGCAGATCTACTGTATTGTCAGTGTGAGCTGGTAATTTACTTTGGAAAGTAGTGTTATATAGAGAATATTAGATTCTGATTCTCCTGGGTCATTTAGCGTGAACTGGATCTCAGAGGACTCAGGAGGATTTAAGCAGAGGATTTTAACACTGTAATAGTCTTATTGCTCTTTGCTAGATTACCTTTGCTATGTTTGCTCACATATTAGTTATTTGATTCACTGATGATTTTTAAATAACTTACAACCCATTGCAAGATAGGTTAACGTTAGATGAATAGAGAAATGACAAGCCAAAATCTTACCTTGGCTCAGGATAAGTCTAGGTATATCTTTCAATCCAAGATGTGGTATGTCTCTCAATCCAAGACTAAGCACTAATTGAAAATCCCAAGCAAGCCAAAGATAAATTAAAAGAAACATTTTGCTGTTTTTTTTTGCTAATGAGCATGTTGTGCTAACGCCAGTTCCATAAGTGTTGCCATGACGGCAAATGTCCATAGAATCTCTGTGGACTTCCAAGCCTGTCTGCGGGATGCGGGGGACGCACTGTTGATAAGAATGGCAATGACGCGGTAAGACCACGCCCACAGTGCGGTACAAGTGCGAAAGCCTGTTCAGTTTCTATGAGCAAATCAAGAAATATACATTCATTTTCTGCGGTTGCTTTTTCTGTGTTCTACTAATTTTTGTCAAATGTATATGGTGTATTAAGACGCCCCAGTCCCCTTTTCCACATGGTCCAAAAGGGACGCTGAATTGCACGTGCCATTACAAGCGCCCAAACACGTCTATACAAAAAACGACCCGCCAACTCCTTCATAAGTGTGCGGTTTCCAAACGACACATAGGCTACGACTTCTTACTCCGCAAAGTGTCGTGCACATTCCTTCCCTCTCGCAGGTTTTGGTATATTGCCGAGGGGCTTTTATTCTGAAGGGATACGTGAACTGTGCGTGCAGCAGCGTAGATTCAACGTCATCAGCGAGATAGCGTTGGCTTTAGCTCCCAGCTCCCGAAAGCTGCGGGGTTTTTTTGGAAAACGAAAGGTTTTATTGTGACTTTGATGGCACCTTCTACATGATACTAAGACCCAGAAGGAATGATGAAGGTTTGAGCCACCACGGAGCAGCCGTTTAGAAATCGCACACAAAAAGGCTAATAAGCAAGGAGGTTCTATATAAGCTACCAACTTCCGCACTCCCTTCTGCCACTGCTCAGCTGACAAGTCACAGCTATGGTAAACAACACATTAATTTATTAATCTGATTATTTAGCTTATTCAGAGTAAATTTGATACAGTAGACATTTCAGCCGCGTAATGTAAATTAAGTGTTAATTTACCTCATCACTTGATAGAGGTATTCATTCTGCCTCTAGCTAGCGGACTAAGCTAGCAATGTCCAGTGATGAATAACGTTAATGCTAGCGTTACAGTACTCAGGCTGTTGTACAGCACACACCACTTAAATTATGTCTTGTCTGTCTTAGCGGTTCCGTTTCTGTGGGGATCTGGACTGCCCAGACTGGGTACTTGCCGAAATCAGCACACTGGCGAAAATTGTGAGTAGTAACGTTGACGTATAGACGTTAAACATTAATGATAACAGCTACTTTCCTCAATTTCAATTACAGTTGATTGGATGAAAAACTAACATTTCCCTTCTCCTTACTAACATAACAGTCAAGTGTCAAGATGAAACTCCTCTGTGCTCAAGTGCTGAAAGATTTGCTTGGGGAGGGCATTGATGTAAGTGTTGCAAGTGAGAGTTGCAAATAGTTAAGTATCATTAATATACACACTGCATTCACATTGATCAGTGCTGTCTTGTCTCTTTCAGTATGACAAAGTTGCAAAACTTACTGCAGATGCAAAGTTTGGTAAGTCACCAATGCTCACCAATGCTACCACATTTGAAACTGACTTGTTTAATTGCTTTACACGCAAACCTACAGTATCATCACTAAACACTGTCATGCTACCAATGCATCTTTGTGTTCCATAACTTTCTTTAATGTTGTCAATCCATCTTGCAGAGAGTGGAGACATCAAAGCTAGTGTTGCAGTACTGAGCTTCATTTTCTCCAGCGCAGCAAAGCACGACGTTGACAGTGAATCCCTGTCGAGCGAACTGCAGCAACTTGGTCTCCCTAAAGGTCAGTTAATTGGGTTTATCACTGTGCCGGTGCCAGGAGAAAGGCCAGGCTCAGCCATTTGTCAAAGTGGCATAAAGGCTGAAAAACACAACCCTAGAGTGTATTTCTTCAACCACTCACAATACTTTGTTAGAGCTAGTTTGCTGTCGTGCCCAGGTGGGACATAGAAATCAAAGTGGACAATATGCAAGGAACACATTATGAGAACAGTGAATTGACATATATAAAACACTCACAGTTGACTTTCTGCCAGCTTGAGACTGTATATTCTCTAAAATTATGTTGTATAGATGATCCAGTTTGATTATTAGATATAACTCCTAATCACCTACTGTGTGGTTATTAATGACATGCACCTATTCTTTTAGAACATACAACAGGGCTGTGTAAATCATATGAGGACAAGCACTCCACACTGCAAGACAAGCTAAGAGAGACAAGCCTGAGATGTAAGTATTCCCATTTGCCATGTCATTTCATGGAGGAAGACAAAAATAACAGATGATGAGTGATGTCCTCTGTGAGGTGTGCAGACAGTATGTAAGGGTTAGGTGTCAATTATACTGCATAATGTGTTTCAGTGGGGCGCCTGGAGGCTGTGTCCTGGCGAGTAGATTACACTCTTAGCTCCAGTGAGCTGAGGGAGGTCAATGAACCAACGATTCAGCTTAAACTGCAGGCACAAGGAGCAGAGTCAGGCTCCACAGAGACTACAGTCGTCTCTGTTTCTGCTGACAAGTTCAGAGTTTTGCTCACAGGTTAGTTCTGCATGCTGTCGAATAACAATCCTTTTCTCTTAAGTTATTTTTTTCTAACCAATTTTACGTTTCTGATCATTCTTTTCTCTGTGTATTTCTACAGAGCTAAAACAAGCCCAGGCTATGATGAATGCACTACAATGAAACATGAACTTCAGCTATCTAGAGTTAGACATTCGGTCCTTGATGATGTCTGATAAACAGCAGCGTTTGATGGACACAACCAGTGAAGCTGACAGACTGCCAGAAGTGCCATACTGACATCATGAATAGTATAGTTTTTTTGTATGTACTGTTAATCTTTAAGGATGGCCATGAGTGAATGGCAGTACCCATCTCTTTTTGATTGATTTTCCTCTGAAATGGCTACCAAACTAATATTAATTCATGGTTATGACTTCTATTCTGGACTTCGTGATTTGTCACACAAAGTAACAGAACTGAAGCAAAAATGTTGAATGGTCCATTTTTGTAAAATATTGTAAAATATATTATTTCACACATTTTAAGTTGAATTATGTTGATAGGCTTTCATTTTTACCAACGTCATATGCTAAAAATAAATCAATTTTAAAATACTGAGATCCTTTCTTCTTTGCCTACAATTTTCGCAATGCCTACAAATCCCATCATGCATTTGGTTGTGTTTGCTCGTTCCTATCTGCTGCTTGCGTTCTCTACAGTGCAGTTGCTGAAAAAGCCACGGTTAATCAGTCCGTTTTTCTATGAATTATTACAGAAAATGTAACATCTACTCAGCGCAAACATCTATTTTCAAGTAATGAGAGTCAAAAGCTTGGCGTTTGTCTCGCGACATTTGCGAATGAATGAGTACTAGTCGCTTCACGCGCACGCTGATGTTACACAACTCGTTTGGTAACACTCACACTTGCATGCTGTTAAAGCCCTCTGGTTCATGCCATTTCCTCTTTGTAACAGCCTTGCAGAGAGCAACGTGACAAGTTATCTACAATTTAACGCTGTATCATTATCTCCTTATTTAGCAAGTATCTGGTCCATTTCCTTGTCTGGGTAAGTTGCCTGAACTGATTACCTTTGCAACTCACTTATTCTAGTACGCAACTACATTAAAGCGTCAGCCTTTACCATTTCAGGCCTGAGAGTAATCAGTGTTCTTACTGATGTTGCTTATTTCCCTATGGTGTAATGCAGAAACATAATGCTTCAAAACTTAAGTTTGAGGAAAATTAGCTAATAATGCACCCTGAGTGAATCATTGCCTAGGAAATTGTGTTTTCTAAGAAGCTGGCTTTTGCAAAAAATAAAACAAAACAGTGAAAATTAACATGTTACTCAAGAAGCAGGCATGTGTTTTTATTCTTTCAGTCTGAAGCTGTGCATTGGTGCTTGAACTGATACTTTGAGTGATATAATCTTTGTTCAACTTTTACAGCTCTGTGTTCTCTGCAGTTGCAGCACGGACTCATCTGTTAAGACAAAATGCCTGAAGGGCCAGAGCTCCACCTGGCCAGTCTTTTTGTGAACAGGATGTGTGCCGGCGTAGTGTTCACAGGAGCAGTCAGAAAGTCGGAGGTCAGCAAGAGTCCTGATGTGCCCTTCACCTGCGAGGCCTACCGCATCACGGCTGCCTCCAGAGGGAAGGAAGTGAAGCTCACACTGACGCCCATGAAGCGCGATGATGAGAAAAAACGGCGAGTCACGGCAGGGCAGGCAGACCAGCCCATGGACATTGTTTTCCGCTTTGGGATGTCAGGCTTTTTCCGCTTCACCACACAGGATGAGCTGCCCAAGCATGCCCATCTGCGTTTCTATTCTGCTGAGACGCCGTGCAGAGTGCTGAGCTTCGTGGACGCACGCAGGTTCGGCAGCTGGCAGCCCGGCGGGACCTGGCAGCCTGACAGAGGGCCCTGCATCATGTTTGACTACCAGAGCTTCAGGTTAGGGAGTAATGATTGGTGCAACGATTGTGTTACTTCAGTCACTTGCTCAACCAAAAGGTTTACCCATGTGATTGTTGCACTGACCAGTTTGTCATTTTGCAGAGAGAAAGTCTTGTCTCACCTGTCCGATCGCGCCTTCGACCGGCCCATCTGTGAAGTTCTGCTGAATCAGAAGTACTTCAATGGCATCGGGAACTACCTGAGAGCTGAAATTCTTTTCAGGTGATTTTGGTAAACATACACAACCCTCAGGAATAATTTTGTATATTATTATATTGGTATTATTTATTTTAATCTGTTTATTTGACAGGGATAGTGCACATTAGTAAATATTTCTGCAGATGTGCCACAGTTGGCCCAAAAGGCTAGTTTCCGTCTGCAGTCCCAGGCCAGAAGTCATCAGTGGCTGCCTAGAATTAAAAGCACAAACAAACACAGACATGCATACACAGGGCTAAACCTATCAGCTTATACACAAAACTGATGAGTATAGGAGACCACTGGCGACAGGACAACATTTAAGCAGATGTTAAAAATACATAAAGGCAGGCTCAAACAGAGCGAGCACAAAGTCCATGATGAACAGTACTGACAAAGACGCAGGACAACATTTACAAAGCACACAGACCTTGATTAGCAAGATACAAGCAGTATATTCATAGTATTCCCATGATGTCACATGCATTTCCTACCAATCTGTCGCTTTACAACACACACAGCTCATTGGCTGTGTTTGTCATTTGATTGTAATCACTCGTTAATTTATTACAATCACCTGTTATTTTCCTACCAAGATGGCCGCGTGGTGATGTGACAGAATACTATGAACACAAGCAGTTAGCAAAAACATGGACACAAGTTAAAAGACAGTGATAGATTGGCAAAGTAGAAGGATTGGAAGCATCTTACATGTGCAACATCAACGATTTATTAAAGCTTCAGAAGCGCATCAGTAAACAAACAGCGCATAATGAGTAGGTGAAAGGTGATAGATTGGCAAAATGGCAGAGCAACCCTAATTTAGTGTTGGTATATTTTGATCATTAATGAGCCAAGATCTGAACTGACTTGAAAAAGACTAGTGTGTGTTATGATCCCTGATATCTACTGGCACAGAGTTTCATTCTCGTGAGGCTCTGGTTGAAAAGGCGGAGTGACTAAAAGTGTTGCATTGTCTAGATTATGAACCAAAAACAATAAGACCTCACAAGTTACAAGAACTGTTTCCGAAATGAATGGCTTTGTTTCTTTCTTCCACTTTCATTAATTCTTACATCCTGTGGGAGTCACAATGATTCAGGCGCATTTTGAGAACACAAGAGCCTTTTCTTATCAGACAAAGTCTCTTTCATTTCAGGTTGAACATCCCACCATTTGTGCAGGCAAGGACCGTGTTGGAAGGCCTTGAGTCTGAAGATTTATGTGAGAATGAGAAGCCAGTGAAAGAGGAGAGCTCAGACACAAAGGTGAAAGAACAAAGGACACAGTTCACACATCATAAAATGCTCACTCCCTTCACTTTTCATTTTCTAACGCGCTCTGTTTTGTTTGTAAAAGATCTTAGACAGAACTACAAAGAAGAAAGAGAAAGTGGAGACTGCTGACCTTCTAAGATTGTGTCACACAGTTCCTCTGGAGGTGGTGAACCTAGGTAGGCCACTGTGTGTTTGCTGTCTTGTCTATTTATAAATTCCACAACGCAAACATGATGACACTGGTAGTTTTGTTTCTCCTGAAATTTAGGGCAGATACGGTTTTGTTTCCCATAAAATGCATATTTGTTTCTGACGCATTCAATTTTGTGGTTCCTTTCAACCTTAAGGCGGAAAGGGCTACGACCCTGAGAAGGCTGACTACTCCGACTTTGAGGCTTGGCTGCAGTGTTACTATGTGGATGGAATGAAATCCGTCAGGGACCACAACGGCAGAACAATATGGTTCAGAGTGAGTTGTGGAAAAAATATAAGCCCTTTTTTCTCTGGTAGGTTTTATGCGTCATTGGTACCAGTAACTACTGTTCTCATTTCAGGGAGATCCAGGCCCCATGGCTCCTAAAGGTATGGAAAACTTTGGATAAATTAAACCTAGCTCACTTCTGCTGAAATGTATCTGAGAATATTATAATGCATCAGACTGAACAAATGTCTGGTGTCTTCTCACCCCATAGATTCAAAATCACCCAAGGCAAAAAAGAGAGCAAAGAAAGAGGGTGATCATGATTACACCGGCAAGAAAAAGGTATAAACCAGCACTTTTCTCCCTTTACTCATGATAAACTCTACAGACAGTTAACGCCCGATGATTTGATTTCATTAGGTGGCCAGGAGTCGCCCTGAAAGCACGACAAAGGAAAAGATGGTCAGACGGGAAACAGTGACAAAAAAGCCAAAGAAAGAAAAGGACGGACTTCAGAAGGAGACGGGATCCAAGAGACGGAAGTCTGAACAAAAAGGCCGGGAAGTGAACACACCTGAGGATAACAAAAGACCGACTACACGTGGGAGGAAGGGCAGTACTGCAGAGGCAGCCGCAGGTGAGAATCTGATCGCATGACATTTACAATTTCACCGGAAATCAAATTAGCCAAATACTTAAGTGGAAGCATATGTATTTTTTTTTTCTTGATGGGGCCACGTTCTTAGCCTTTCTTTCTTGGTAGAAAATGTCCAAAAACAGCATTTTTCAGATTCAGGTGTGTGTGTGTGTGTGTGTACTGTAATTAATTTGTAGATGTGTAATGAGTCCTTTCTGCTGCAGTTCCACAGAGGCGGAGTGGGAGAGTGACCAGACTGAGCAGCAAATAGACACAAGCTCATGACAAAGGGATTGACACTACTGTATGGGACCATTTTATGCTTTTATACAATTAACTATTTTTTAAAAAACAAATAAAATGTTTTTACAAAAGATCTGGAACTGTTCATTGGACTGATAAAAAGCAGGTCAACTAATAACATTACATCACACTCATTCAACTTGTCAGCTATAAGTAGTACATATAATTATGGCAAAGTGTCATGTTTTATTTGAAAACATCAGGTATAATGGACCTTCTGGCAGTAGTAAAATATAAAGGTCATATAGATGCAAAAGTTAAAAAAAACACTTGAATCTACATTGCAAGTCTCCCCATTAATTATCAAAAGAGCAGCTCCAGGATACACTGCTGTACATTTGGTAGAACAATACAAAATATAGTCTAGGGTTAACTAGCTTTTAGTCTTAGCCCAGTTCATGTTGAAATATTTATTGGATTGACCATAATAATGTGTGAATTCTTGAACTGAATTGTACTCCATTTAATTTGATCCAGACAATATACATGTAATCAGTATTCTGAATGTGATTACCCTGAGACTTGGCAAGATGTATACTGATTACAGGAAGAGGAGGAGCGACACAATTTGAAAGGGACTGAAGTTTAAAGTAATTCCATCGGATGTAATTTGAGCTGGCTGAGTCGAGTCTGGCCGCTCCAGAAGATCACAACTGGGAGGCGGAAAAAAACAAGTTTTATTCTCAGCACGCAATGCAACATAAAGATGTCAATCCATAGTTACTGGTATAAAGTCTAAATATATACTTACTGCCACGCTTCTCGGACTGGGAGGGTGGTGCAGAGAGTTGTGGTCACGCTGCTCCCGTGTGACTCATACAGGCGGACAACAAGTGCACCCTTCCTGTCCTCGGCCTGTGATGGTAAAACGACGACGATAGGGGTTAAAGCCTCATTAATGGGCTGAGCGGATTAAGTTGAGTGAGTTCAGGCTGAGCGTTTGATGGGATACCTGTTTGACTGTCTCTAGGATAACTGCTGCGGTGCTGACAGTAAAGGCACTCCATGGCACGGTGTCAGGGCAGCACTGGATTAGCCTCAGAGGGAAGTTGAGGTTGTATGCGGACTGGATGACAGACGCATCTTGGAAGGATCCTGCATTACAGCACACACAAACAATGCTATTACATGTTGAATCTTGGTTTCACTGTTTATGCTGCACAAAGTTCCACAAGTTCTCAGAAAATACAGTTTGATATTTTGGAAAGTCAAAAAGACAATTCAAACCCACCTGTGTGTGGCATGATTGCATAGGTGAAATGATGAGTTCCCATGTCAGCATTGGCATCTGGGGCCTTGGGTGCTCTAAGTCTGAGACAGAGACATCTACTGTTAGGATTATTTATATTATTCAGTGTTATCGGATTGTATTATTATTTGTGGTGGTGTTGTGCATGGACATTGGGAAAGCTTACAGAGATAATGTCATGGTGTTCCTGTGAACTGAATAGCCGTATTTGCAGTCATTCAGCAGTGCAACTCCAAAGTTGTGCTCTGACAAGTCGGCCCATTTGTGACCCCAAACCTGAGAATTAAAACAACATGATGAAAAATGGCAAAAAAGATACACAGTATGTGTGTGCAGTGAGCTGTACAGGTATTTGGACAGCAATACGTGTGGTGTTTTGTTATAACAGTACGACTGACATTGGTTGGGTGATGACAAGTATTCAGTGTACAGGGCCAAAACATCAAACAAGGTGTCACTGACCAAAAAGTCAGGAAAGTGGATTAACCTCAGGAAAGTCATTGTGTAGCAAGGTCAGTAGATACATACGTACATACATATATACAGTGGATTACAATGTGCCATACCTCAAATCTGGCCCAGTCCCAGGAGGTATTCCTGTGTGTGGGTCTCTGCAGGTGGCCGAACTGGATCTCAAACGTAGCGTTGGGGCTGCGCACTTGCACTGGGAATTCCACCTTGAGGAACTTATGTGACTCGGCCCACTCCACCTGGAATTCGAAAAATCTCAATATTTATCGCAACATTTGGACTTCAAATGTCTGTTTCTTGTTTTTTATCTGTATTTATGTCCTTTGTTCTGTAAACCATTTGTGGCAAATAAATCAAGATGTAGAAACAATAACAGCAATATAGTGTACCTGTGTGTTGAACTTGATGTAAGGACACATGGCATCTACCACAATCTCCTGTGTGATGGTGCTCTTGCCACTGATCCTGAGTGTGAAGCTGACGCTGCCCCGCAGCCCACCTGACGACACCACCTGAACAGGCTGCACCACCTCCAGCACTGGCTTCCTATGGGGTCAGAACGTCAGGCTGAGTTCATGGTATTCCTATCTAAATCGGCTAAAAATACTGCAATGGATTTCAAGGAGATAAAGTTAAATATTTGCCACAAGATGGATGCAACAGTAATGACTGACACCTTGTCTGAAGATGGTAGTCCATTACATCCCAAGCATCCCAGTACAGCGGGACATCATCAAACATGACAAACTGGTTTCCATGGCAGCCATCAGAGATGGCTTCTCTGAAACCAACAGAGTGGCGAGACACATGTTAATTCAGTGCTGATAATGCTGTAGCACACAATGCACAGGTGTTTCTTCATGTGGTCCTACCTGCTTGTGTCGACCAGATACAGCGATGCCAATCTGCCATCCTTGTTTATGATAGTTCGTAAAATCCCATTCTCCATGAGGACAGTACCGTCGGCCTGTAATGTTAGACAAAGTACGGAAGAGGATTAGGGCCACATGTGAAAAATGTATTTGAGTTCTGACTTTAATCTCAGAATTCTGACTTTAAAGTCAGAATGATGTAAGGACACATGGCATCCAGAATGTCAGAATTCTGAGATTAAAGTCAGAATTCTGAGATTAAAGTCAGAATTCTGAGAAAAAACTCAGAATTCTGACTTTAATCTCAACATTCTGGATGCCATGTGTCCTTACATCATTCTGACTTTAAAGTCAGAATTCTGAGAATAAAGTCAGAATTCTGACTTTAAACTCAATTTTTATTCTCAGAATTCTGACTTTAAACTCAGAACTCAAATACATTTTTCACATGTGGCCCTAATCCTCTTCCGTAGACAAAGCCTCGGTCAGTCCAATGAAATTATACTAGAGCTTTACACTACAACTAATTATAGTAGAATTAGCCTATCATGTAACAATCTTCTTCCCCTTCTACTCTTAATAAAAAAACAAACAAAAGGAAAACCTCTCTGATTCTACGAATGCTACTTATATTCCTATTGAAGGCTTTGCTGATGAAGACTGTGATATACGGTCGTTTTGACTATTGTTGATAAAATGTACTTATTGTAAATCGCTTTGGACAAAAGGGTCTGCTAATTGACATGATGTAATGTAATAATGTAGAATGCCCTCTTCATGCAGCGTACCTGAACAGTGACAGAGACTGGAGTCACAGGCTGTGTGTCTTTGACAGTAGCCAATCCAATGCTGGGAACTCTCACCAGAGCTGAAACACCACAGATACAGAACATCAGACATTGAGATGTACTTCGGAAGACAACAAAGCAAATCACTAATGTAAATGTCTAATATACCTAGACCAGGTTGACCAGCGCCATCTTGGAGCTGGATGACTTCATTGCGCTCCCACGGCAGGGAATTGAAGACAGCAGTGGCATCGCCCTTCTGCCCCTTGGACCACACAGCTTTACAGGCATCATGCAGCAGCCTGCCACCAGCACTGCGGATGTCTAAGACACAGAGTGATACGCTTTTATTTTGAACCCCTCAATATGGCTGTGATTTAATGGACAGCTGCTGTAGTGAATACAAATCTTTCTTCATAACGTACCTTCATAATACCGGAGTGCATCCTCCACAACCATCTCTATACAGCTCCCAGGGATCACATCATGGAACTGGTTCAGAAGAAGCAGCCTGCAAGGGAAAAAACAAATAAACCTCCAACTGCAACACAAAGACCATCCATCCCTCCTGTATCTTATCTAAGTTGATTAGTGGGTACCTCCAGAGCTCCTGCAGCTGTTTCACAGGATACTGAAAGGACTTGTCCTGCCACAGTGCCAGGCTGCAGGCTATCTCAATGTCATGAAGCAGTGCCTCACACTCGCGGTTCCCACGCTTTATCTGCAAACAGACCAAATGTGAACATAGTTTTAACAGAAACAAGTACACACATTTTCGTTTTAACAGTCAACTTCTACTTCTGGCATCAAAAGTTCTTCATCATTCAGTTTGAGTGATTATGGGTGAGTGGTTATACTCATATTTTTATATATATCTATATATAACTATATCTCTATATATACTGCGCATATTTCATATCTATTTTCTGCACTGTTTTTTCTGTGGACATATGTCTGCATGAGTCAACATATATGAGATTTTTCCTGTCATGTGTGTTTATACTAATTTATATTTACAGTACTTAGGCCACTGAAAAATTCAAATGAAAAATTCAAATGAAACCCATTTATCTGAGCAGTAAGTGTTTATTTGTGTTGAAATTGGCAGCAGTATATGTTTACATAACCCTACAATTGTTTACATTGTTTTATTGCTGTTATTGTCTTATTATTTGTACTATTCCTATCTTTTCTACTGTATTTATTGCCTAGTTTATATTCTCTGTGTGTGCTTATATTCTTTTTTTTCATTTTCCTGCTGAATCCTATTATACATTTTGTTCTGCTGCAAAGGCCTAATTTCAGCACAGGGATCAGTTTAATCTTATCTTATATTTAGAGAACTGAAGCCCACCTGTGCCTGTGTGGTGTACGTGCCGTTGTGCAGCTCTAGGAAGAGCTCTCCAGTCCAGGTACACAGCAAAGCTGAGTCAGTGTGAAGCTGAGAGAAAAGCCTGTCAGGAACAGACATCTGGACCCTAGGAAACATGGACAAAGATGGAAGGGAAGTGACCAATGACGTCCTTCAGTTTGACTGTATGACTTCAATATGATTGTAATAAGTGGCGTAATAAAACAATGCCACAATGACTGTCTAGACATCACTCATATCCTCTTGTATTTACCAAATGCAGAGTAATCTACAACATACGTGCTACTATGCTTGTTTGAAACGTGCGTCATAGGAGAATCACACTGTGTAGGACAAAGTAAAAATAACAGTCTTGACTAATTTATTGCAGGGAAGTCTTTCCGGTATAGTTTTTATGTTTAGATTGGGCACGGTCAGTTTTACTGATGGTTGCTGATTCAAACTGTGAGACAGGAACTGACTTGGGAAGTCCATCTGTGTCCTGGACTCTCTGAAGTCTGTCAAGCATCAGCTGTGTGGGTCCACCGCCGCCATCACCGAAACCAAACAAAGCTGCACTGTGATTGGCTCTGCCTTTGTCTTTGTTGTTCTTCACAGTGTTGACCAGCTGGGGGCAGAGGAAAAAGCCAGAGGAATGGGAGCGTCGTAAACGATTCCCTCGCAGACTTTACATTTACGTAATCCTTTACATAATAATATTGCGTATTAGAAAGCAAACTCACATCTTCAACCTTGCCCTTCATCTCGTATGAATTTCCAGGCGGGAAATGAGTTAGGACCTGGGAGCCGTCCAGACCCTCCCAGAAAAATGTGTTGTGCTTCAGGAGTGAAAAGAACAAAAACAAGCACATCTCAATCCTCAAAAAACAGGTGCTGGATGAAATCCAAATAATGAAGCACAACAGAGAGTCTGCACACTGTACAAAAGCTCCCAAAGCATTAAACAGTGTGCAGACTCTCTCTGTTGTGCTTCAGAAAAGAGAAATAGTCAATAGAAAATCAAAATTGTTACTTTTACGTAGATCTACTGTGGCTGGTGTGGGGGCAGTTACTTACAGGGAATGTGTTCACCAGGTTCCAGCTGAGTTTTTGTGTCAGGAATTGGGAAATACCACTGCCCTGCATTATTTGAGGAAGTTGGGCAGAGTAGCCAAAGGTATCTGGCAGCCAGAACTAATGAGCACAGAGAAAAGATCCTTACACAATACATTCATAAAAACAAAGTTGCTACAAATGTAGCAGACATACCATATGGAAGTCAAAGCACATTAGGGAGGTCTAGTGTTTTATGAATCCCTACCTCTTTGCAATAGATTCCGAACTCTTTGTGAAAGAAGCGCTGGCCTTCCAGAAACTGCCTGACCATGGACTCACCTGAAGGCAGATTTCCATCCTGATAGGCAAACATTAAGTTAGTTCATCTTAACGTGCACAAAATTGGCACATCACATGTTTCTAAAAAGGATTGTATGGCAACAGGCCCATTATAGGGCAAAATATGTACCTCAAATCATGAGGTACAAGAAATAAGACAGATCATGCTTGCCATTTCCACCCATGTGCCTCCAACTGGTATGAACTGGCCCTTCTTGACGTAATGCTGAATCTGGGAGAAAAGTCCTGGGTACCAGCTTTTTACCCACTGGAACTGTTGGGCCTGCACAAAGACCAAAGGGGTCAAATCTTAACTGGACTCTTCTGATCTGCAGAAATAAAAATAATAACCTACACTGATCAGATGAACTGTATTTGTGGGGAATTACCTGAGAGCAAGTGAACACAAACTCTGGGTTCTTCTCCATCAGACGGATCACTGTCACCCAGCTTCGACCACATTTGCGAATGGTCTCTTCATAGGGCCACAGCCAGGCTGGAGATACAGGATCAGAATTATTTACTCATTTGTCAAACATGGGAATATCACAAGACTGTATGTGCACTGTCTGTTGGTTTCCCATTTCAATGATAAACCTGAGACCTGAGTCTATGTGGCAGTGGCCCATGGCGTGGACGATGTGCTGGCTTTGTCCATTCCGCTGGCTGAAGAACTTGTGTGCCAGACTGCGCGCTTTGGGAAAAGAGCTGGGATTGGCTGGGTCACAGAGGTTCACCATCTCATTAACAGTGAAGAGAGCCTGATAGCCTCGCTGCTCTTCCTCTCCCAGTTGCTGTGAAGAAGGAAGATAGAATTAACATAAGCTGAACGTTCGCCTTTAGCAGCTTTCCATTTGCACAGTAAAATAATGTATCAACATAAATCATTCTCTTATGAGTGTACCTTTACAATGTCAATCAGCATCTCGAAATCAGTCAGCAGCTCCCTTACGTCCCGGTTGAACACCACCAGCTCAGCCTTCTGCACAGAATACTTCCTGCTAGGATCTGGGGCTGCAATCATGGACCCTTGACCAGCTCCAAAAAGTCCATTACAGGCCAGCTCCACATAAAGGGTGACACTGAAGACCAAGGGACAATATGAAATGCATATTTGAGCAGTTGCAAGCTGGGCCAAAAGTTTGATAAGCTAAGATGGTTACAGCATAGCAACAAAGTACTCATGCTCATAGTTGACTGACCTATGTGGCTCCTCATCTTTCAGACAGTCGGTCAGGATGTAACTGGTCTTTTCACCCTCTTTAGTCAGCCCCTACAAGTGAATATTTTATACATCCAGGTGAAATCTAGAGATGGAAAACACTTCGCAGCAGCATAGAATGCAAGTGATTTCAATCTAGCATGAGGGGGGGAAAAAGTTAGCATGACGCAGTAGGAGCTGAAACTAAGGCCATGTCAGCAGATGTTACCTGCACCGGCTGTTCGTCTCGCCAAACCATTGCTTCCCCATCGCTCTCCCACAGAAGATGAACTTCCTTCCCTTTCCAGGACTCAGGGATTTCCAGGGTCACTTTGAACCAGGAAGTCCACCATCTGAATAAGCAACAAGCCCTTAGTTAGGTTATTGGCCAGATCTGAGGGAATGTTTTTTCAAAGAGAGGGCTATAAAATATGATGTTATTACTTACGTCGGTCCAAAGGTATCCCCGACTTTATAAGGCGCAAAGTTCTGCTCGGCAGCCTCGGCGAATGGGATCCGTTTAGAGGACAGGAATGAGGTGACGGATTCAAGTGGATAAGAGTCTCCATACAGTCTGCAAGAAATAATCACCCAAAAACTGTCTTCACACTGCAAAGTACCACTCACACTGCCTACACTCAGAGCAGACCAATGTCCAAGTCACAAAGTGTCTGCAAATAAACTATATGAGCAGATGAGCAAATACTCATCTGCTCATGAGTGTGATATGAACAGTCTCTTAGCCCTTATGAAAAAGAACTATCCTATAATCAATTTTAGAAGGATACTACACAAATAAACCTATAAATCCCTATAGGAATAGAATATAGTGATACCACAGGAGATAAAATATACCATTATCTACCCATAGAGACACTACAACTCCCTATAGGAATGTTACAGTGATTTTTGTTGGGGTTTTCATTCACACTTCCTTGATAGCAGATTGGTGTCCAACTCTCAACTCTACAGAGAATCTATGTGAACAGCATGATGTTCAAGCGTGATACAGTATTATATAGTAACTTAAACAGGCGGACTGCACCAGAAATACATCTTTTCAAGGCCTGCATCACCATCTAGTTTTGTGAATGACAGAAGCCTTACCGTCCTCTGAGATTGCAGTCTGTAAAATAAATATCTGATATGAATTTCTCTGCTCTCTCCAGAAGAGTCCGCCTGTTCTTCAGCACGGGCTGGTGATACATGACAACTCAACGCTACACCTGACAAACAACACCTGGCGGTCTGCAAGACTTGTTTTTATACCGGGGACACTCAAACCTACACGACCCTGCAGAGAGACCCGGAAGCAGAACTTACTATTATTGTACTTACAGAAAATGGCCGCTAGATGTCAGTGTTGCTAAATGGCAACCATCCCCAGCAGAGAAGAGAAGAGAGAAGATGCTGTTCAATGGGTAGGACTGAAAATGTAACAATGTAACAATAGGTGATACATTCCTTTTATTATATTTATTATTATTGTTCAATAAAGAGAAGAAGCTGTGATAACCAAAAGGTCTGCTAAAGTATGACTACCAGTTATTCCAACTGGGCTGTTAAGCAATTCTGTTATGTGCTGGACAAAAAGGTGAAGCCATTTAGAAGTGTTTACTTTTCACAGATGCTCTTAGAATTAGAAAAAAAATGCAATCAAAACAGAGATTATTTTTATAACACCTCAGTACTTTAATGTTCGATTCTGCATGAAAGCAGTTATTTACAGTCATTTTACACAAAGTGACGTTTGAGAAACAGTACAATGGGTCTACAATCTCACAAATAACTGTATTTACAAAGCAAAAAGTCAGTCCACACAAATACAGTTCTCAAGGCCATCATATTGTAACACATGCCTACTGGGATTTTGTTTTTTTTTATTGTGACACTACATATGGCAATGTGATATTAGCAGTAAATTGAGGCCACAAGCAGCAATGAGCAGGCAAACTGGTCTTAATGTTGGGGGATACGGTACATAACTCTTTGTGGAGGAATACTGAGAGCTACAGCCACAAATTAATTGTAGGGAAACACTCAGCCTGTACTTCTCCTGACCAGTTCTGCTCTCATAAAAAAAAACAACATTGGCATTTCCTCATTTTGCTAGATAGCCGGTTTAATCACTTTAGAGTGTCTATAAGCGAGATCTTAAAGGTGTTATCCTCTGCTACACCATGTGCATGCAATCACATGTAAAATGAATCAAGTAACATCAAAATGTGATCCAAGAAGTCTGTATGAATACATCGACAACAGAAGAAATAGTTATTAATGTCCATCCTCATGGTGAACCCCATGAGGATGAGATGATATGTTCACTGCACAGCGGTCCTGTGGTCGACTGTATAGGCTAGAGTCTATCTGAGCGGCTGACAGGAGTGCTGGGGAGTTAGTCTTGTGATCAGAGTGGCCGAGGGGTTAGGGGTCAGCCCACGTGCAGCCCGGAGAAACAAAAGCCTTTTTCTCAGCATTATTCACAGGGAAGGAACTGTGTGGTTCTGTGTTTGAATGGAGCTAAGCGCCCTTTTATTATAAAATCCATAGAGCAGCTCTAAGTACAGGGTTGGCAAAGTTGTGGTATAGCCCATCCCTCTCAGGCCACCCTACCATCAGTGGATGTCTGTCGACTCCTATCCCCCTATTGTTTGGACTGCGGTTGTGCTTTCCACCATGTCTGGACAGCCTGAGGGAACAGATGCCACGGTCAGACTTGACCTGAGCGTCTCACCAGCTCAGCTTTGGCCTACTGTGCATGCCTAGAAGCTTCTGCGTGGAGCTGCTGTCCATGTGAAACTCAACACACCATGTCAGATAAATGAGGGGGACTTAAGAGAGGATAGCTGCTCCTCTTGCTCAAAGGAAATAGTCACACAGCATGAAAACACCCTTTTCAACATCCAACAGGGAGGCCTAGCATGTTCTGCCTGCCACAACAGCAAAATGAAAAGGAAGTCCAACCGTATTGTGGCCGGAGAAAAATAGCCGGCTTCCCAAAACATCAGAGCTGCATGCAAACTTTATCTTGTGATCTAGTTAATCCCTATGCCTCCATAGATGTCCAAACTGACCTACAGTATATGACAAGTTCAGAAACACAAATACAGGATGAGTGATGCCTAAAGACACTGGTCTCAGTAGGGTGTTGAAGGTTCATTATACAGTCTCTCTCCTGTTGGAGTTCCTTTGAAACGAGGTGCAGCATGATGAGCTATACTCTTGAGCCATACTCGTCTCTCTCCCCAATGCTGTATCCAACACCTTTACTCTTGTCCTGGTTGGCACCAGATCTAAGGAGTAAAATGTTTGCATATGCATTCATAATTTAATTCTTTCAGTTATTCTTACAATTTTCAATCTGAAATGAAGTCTTCTCCCTGAAATTGTAGCATATAATATTTGATATAATTTTCAAAAAAAAAAAACTTGATAAAATATCATTGTTTAGGAGGTTGGGAAGAAGAGAAGATGAGACAGCAGCTCAGCCTCTCACCTCTGAAAGTGGTTTGTGCATCATTACCATGAGGACATGAGAGGGGAAGTGATGTCCTCAGTGGGCGCTCTCTGTTAAGAAGAGAGCTTCAGCACATTTTACCAGTGGAGCGCATCCAGGTCTGACCCTTGTGGCTGTGGTCTCTGTTTATATGCTCCCTCTTATTCATAGATTGTATCTCATAGACATTATTTTTCTTTTCATCAGATGACATTTAGCTGCATTTATTTGTTGAATGCAGCCATTTATGAAGCCTTTGCATTCCTAAACATTGTATGGCAGAAACTGAATGTTGGATGTCTGAAAATGTCTTAAACTTAATGACAGTAAATCTGAGATTGGGCCTTTGGTCATTTTGTAACCTGAAAATGTAAAACCTACTGGTGGAAATGTGGGTGTTGTTTTTTTTTGTTCCATGAAAAATATTTTAAAAGGCCTCTTTGATCATTTGTTAAACTGTTTTTTTTTTTACTTTTTTTTTTTTTAAATAACTATTAGATTTTTTAAAATTATTATTTTCCCCATTTAGAGAATGTCAGTCATGTCTTTCTTTTATCTTGCCTTAACTATTTTAGTTAAGGCATTCTAACTATAGTTAGACCTTTAGAATCATAACTACACATACCAACACACTATACATGGAGATTATATACTGTACATACATTTTCATCCTCTCCACATTGGCTTCCAGTTGAATTTAGAAGTAATTTAGTTGGTAGAGCATAGAACTACCACTGGAGATTCCTTTATGTGTTTGATTCCTACTGCCACCCATACTAAAAACTGTACAAAAATGTAGCTGTGTAGTTTGGATAAAAGTGTCCACCATATAGCATGTGTTATGTATGTTGTGCATAATTTTCTTGATTGATTTCTGAGCTGAGCTGCTTAGCAGGCCTGAATGGAGCCCAGCATGATCAGTCATCCCTTTTCATCAATAGTTCATGCCTGCTGATTTACATTGCTTTGGTTTAAAAAGGCTAACGCACTGTTACTTTGTTTGAAAATACACAAACAAAATTATGATTATGATCATTATCTATTACACCGTCCTTGAAAGTTTGTTCCCTCAAAAAGTAAATTCTCTAAATCTATTCTCAACTGTATACTATATAAAATCTGTGTTAGTCACACAACAATCCAAACCACAGAAAATAGAGCTGCTCTTTTATAGAAAACCACAATTACACAAGATGTGCTTTTGATTTAAACGATGTCACACTGTCTAGTGCGACTGAGAGTGGGACGAGTGACTGTACACTCCCACCAAGCCCAACTAATGAGGACAGCATCCCCATAAACTTCATCATTCTTTTTCCAACAGTCTGAACGTCAGATTTATGGTTCACTTAAGTCTGGACATTTTCTTGAAATACCCTCTGCAATTGTCCACTTTATATATATCTTGCCCCCCAAAATACATCATGGACAGCTCTCAGTTCGCGCTGCCACTGAAACATATGGCTTCATCAGTGTTGCCCTCTAAACTTCAATGACTTCACTTCTGGGAAATCCCCACACATAGCTACAAAATAATAACCAAAGTTTACAAATGGTAGGTTTCAGTCATTTAACTTTTAACTTAAGTCTTGATGATGAAATCCATCTGGTTTATCAGCTGTGAGGTTTTGTTTATTTTTTTTTTTAACAATTCTACTTATTTTAACAATCATTTCAATATTATGGGCACAGTGTGATTCAACAAGCACAATGTGGACTTGTGTTGTTTTTTCCCTTTACCTACCTTTTTTGCTTTAATAGACAGCATATTAAAGAGACAATGAGAACAAGTCCCAGTGCAGAGGCCGCCACTATGGAAACCAGTACACCTGCAAAGCATGGGAGCAATAGAAGCATAATATATAAAGTTATAGTGTAGTGCATGTACATATGCCTGTCTGCATGTGTGTGTGTATGTGTGTGTGTGTGTGTGTGTGTGTGTGTGTGTGTGTGGGTATGACTTAAGTCACTTTCAGGACACACACACCAAACTTAAGACCAGTTGATTGGGGACGGCTTGTGCAATTGGGGACAAAAGCCGTGTCCCCAATTGGTAAAAAGCTGATTTTTGGGTCAGTGGTTAAGGTTAGGGTTAGGTTAAGGTTAGGGTAAGGGTTAGGTTTAGGCAGGTAGTGGTTATGGTTATGGTTAGGGTAAGTCTCCAGGAAATGAATGTAAGTCTATGTAAATACCCCAAAAGTGACATAAGTAAGACTGTGTGTGTGTGGTTGTGTGTGTGTGTGTGTGAGTGTGCGTGTGTGGTGTCAAATTTTGAGTGTGGGAACAATTATGTCAGTTGATTAGAGAGAAGAACAATCAACAAAACACTGACACAAACCCAGAAAGAGTCCAAATGTTAAGCCACATGTTTAAAATATTTCAGTGGTTTTAGAAATACTTGCTGGGTCTTCCCAGTGTGAACGTTTTACACTAATATCTGAACTCATTTTATATTCTAAAATATTTACCAACATACTCCATTAGATATACAAATGTATCCATTGATAGTTTAGTTTGCTAATTGATAGGCTTGATATTTTGAGGCCAATGATTTTAGACATTGTACCTATTTTTCTTTTCCTTTACATTTACAATCTAGTTTTCTGAGTCAAGAAAAGGTCATTTTAACTTGTTAAAACCCCACAAAGGTAAACAAAGTGTTAGTAGCCTACAGACTACTATGCAGAAAGTGAGAGTCACATGATGCTGGATAAATATGAGATGAAGCTGTCATGGAGAGGACAACATGCAACAACAGGTAAACTGTAAATGTACAAAATACTCAAAAGCAACATACCAAGGTTCATCCAAGATTGGTCAGCTAAGTAAAGAAGAAAAAGAGAGGAAAAGCAAAGTGAAAATGAAAGTCATAGAGGTTCCATCATAGGAGGAAGAGTGAAAAGGAAAAGGATCATCACAGGCAAAAAAAAAGACAAAAAAATAAATTGCCGTTAATAACTGCAAGGTCTTCTTTACGACAGACAGTTCTTTAAATAACACCAGCTGTCTGATTTCACAGTTAACACTCTCATCATGAAGTTAGAACCAATATTGTATGAATGGTTACACAGCTGTATTTGGTGGTGCAGTTTCTGCTCCCTGTATGAATCCAAACAGCATCCTCATCCCAAACTGCCTCCTCACAGAGAGAGTTGTCCAGTCATCCCTGGACCTGCTCATGTTTACTATTACACAGAAACCATCACACCTGTTCTCAAAAAAACACTTTTCACCAGTGATGTAGAGAAGGGAAAACCCACCTCAACTCAGTTCACCACCCACCTTTTAATGGAGTTTACCCACCTTGTTAGGCTGAAATAGATCTTCATGACACACATTTGTAGTACACATCATGCAATATAGTATCAAACTGATGTAAGTGACAGGGAGACAGACTTTCCAGAAAAAAACAATCTTAAAATATAGTACTTTTTGCGTATAATTGTCGTTGTTTCCTTATGATGATCACCAGCTGAAGGTCACTGCTTTTCCTGTGTTTTATTTACCAGTACATCACCGCTTGTCACGAAGTCCTAACTAACTCCATACCTCCAGACACCCAAACAAACCTCCACTTCCTCCTCAAATTGCTCCTTCTCACTCCTGCACCGTTTTCAGCTTAGGTTTAAGAAACAACACGGCACAGAGCACGTGCCAGCTGGTGTGATAAATAACCTCCTGATGGTTGGTGTCTCTCATTACATGAGTATTTTCATCTATTTACCCCAGAGTCCAACTTTCAAAGCCAATTTTCACCAAGTGGAAACCATAAACAGGATCATATCCACCACATCAACTGCTGCCTTTGGTTTCCCCCAAGGCTTGGTCCTTTGCTCCCTTCTGATCTGTATCTGCTCCCTTATGGCCATATAAAAGCCACAGTCCAAAGCTCCCATCATCCCTACCAAACCAGAATTTGTCCTCTGTAGTGTGAAACAAATCTGATGATGCAGTATTGGTAGCTGCCTCCCTTCATGCTCCAAACTTGGGATTACTCCCCATCAGCACCATGTCTTCAACCGCCCTCCTTTCACCTCAAGAACATTGTTTTCATTTGTCTTTTCTTCATCATTTCTGATGCCAAATGCCTTATCCACCTATTAATTACCTTTTGTCTAGATAATTGGAGCTTCATGCTCCACGGTTCCTTACAATTATGGAGCAGGTTACTGTCATTTTCAATTATGTTCCTGGTATTCACCACCTCTTGCCGGCACATCACCACCAAGCACCTCCAAGCTCTTCACCTGATGCTTTTTTAGAAGTTAACCATCAAAATCCTCCCCTTTATTTTCAAAACTTCAAGCTCAACACCCCACTGCTTCTACACATATAATAATTACTTATACTTAGATAATACTTGAATGAACGAGTGAGTGTCTGTCTATTTGTTTTAGTCCTGTGATGGACTGGCAACCTGTCCAGGGTGTTTCCCAATGCATGCTGGGATAGGCTCCAGCCCACTGTGACCATGAAAAGGATTAAATGGGGAAAGGAAATTATTGAATTAATAATAATAATGATTATACAAGTTCAGAGTAAAAGGTATAGATCGAGGATTGAAAAAAATCTGCCATGTATGCTTCATGTATAATGCTTTTATTCAAAACAGTGCCATGTCTAGCAGTTTCCTGACTTATTTCAAATGCCATTTAGAAAAGCAGCACAAATTGAAACAGCACCAGGGATGTTTAAATGCTTAAGCTCTCACAAATTCTTCTGGTTTAGCTGTCTTTCTCCACTGTGCAAGACAATAACCACAATTGCTACAGCATAGGACTACAATTACCATACTATAGGCCTAAGCTTTCCAAATAAAACTCTAAATATTTCCTTGCCAGGCAGTCTCTTGTCTTTGTGTGTGTTACATGTAGCGCTACGCATATAAATTTCCAGGCACAAGATGCTAATGCTTAAAAGAATTCTGCCTTTGTCATAGGCATCATGGTAAGTTTATAGGAAAGCAGTTTTCAGCTGGGCAAAACTCTCCAAGGAGAACAAATATCCATTGTGAGATAGTAGCCTCATTCAGCATTTTGACAAAAAGAATCTCCCTGACACAAATGTGCATAATGCTTTTGGAATTCTAATTTGCATAGTATCTATCCATCATATTTTACTATACTAAGCAAAGTCATTGGTGATGACCATACCTCTTCAAATTATTCAGCCAGAGTGCTTATTATAAGGTAACAGTAGCTACAGTAAATAAAGTAAAACTACAATCTTTTTCTAGCAAAGATTATATAATTATTATGTGCACATACTAGAAAGAATAATTTAATATTAAATACTTTTGTGAAGAAGTCATCAGGAGATGACAGTTTAGTGGTTAGGAGAACTTGTGGCTATAATGTGTTGAAAAATTAGTCTTTAATTCTGGGACACACAACTGATGTCTGCTAGGGAAAGTGACATAAGCTGAGTCTCAACTATCTACAGTATCTTGTCCAGAATCTCGCTAGTCTTCCCACTCCATTGGCATAAGCCAAGGATGTGGATGACCCTGGGTCTGGGGTTTCCTGGGTACAGTGGCAGGGGAGAGACCTCCGTACTTAGTCGGAGGCGTGCTTTGCTTCATTGCTGTGGAAATCTTCTTCTGAGTCATGGAGGCTTTGGTCAGAGAGCGATCCAACTCAAAAGCCTCATCGGTCGGCCGTCCGCGGAGGATATGTCTGATGGTGGGGAGGGCTAGGTCCGACTTACAGTCCAGGTAGCTCCTGAGGTTGAGCTCGGGGAAAACTACGTCTCTAAGAGCCTGAACCAGCTGGCTCTCAGTGTGGGACTGTTTGAGCTGGTGAATAACTCTTTGCTCCATTGAGACGTAGCACAACGTGCCCTCGGTCAGCCCTGACTTTCCCACAGAGCGGTTGGTCTGGCTCTTCTTCCACAGCGAGGGTTTCAGCCGTTGTTGTTTGGGGTTGGCCAGAGTCCCGCTGTACTCATTCTTGAGGTCTTTCCACTTCTTGCCAGCATGGGGATTCTCTGAGCCACTTGGTAGGAGCTGGTAGAGCCCTTCATCAGCCAGGTCCGCTAGGTCTCCAACCAGCAGCTGCTGAATGATTTGCTTCCTCATGAGTGGAGAAGTGACTGTAAGAGTACCTTGCAGTCCTCTGCCTGCATCAGACACAGAGCCAATCATAACTTGTTAAACAAACCAACTCAAGGATATCCCTTGGAACGACTTTGGCCTACAGGCTCAGCATGCACCAGCGTTGCCTGTAGTGATTAACTGAAAGCACAAGCCATCCTCTGCTGAGTGCCGCTATGAAAACGAACAACAGGGGATGCCACACTGCCATGTCAAAACAGATCTGCCATTAGAAAAGCACAGCCTAAGAGAGAAGTTCTGAAAATGAGGTAAACATGCAGATTCTTATCATACCGCACTGTATGGTATTTAGCTCCATGCGGTGCGGTAAACCGCCACTAAAAGTATGTCTTTGAAGACAGATTTATGGGTTGTGGAGTGTCTCATTATGTAAAAGGAATGGTTAATTTGTAGTGACTTGAAGGATGACCTATTTTCCAAGAAGCTCATTCCTCTCAATCAACTTTAAAGACGATTATGAATAGCATCAAGGTAACAGCTTAACCACAAGCAGGTGATACCATACGAGCAAAAGCCAGCTTGACAGCCTCGTACCTCTCAGAAGAGAAAAAACACCCACACTTCACTCAAACCAGTCCTCAAGCCATTTTTAAAGCAGCGCAGTGGCTATGCCGTTTAAACACTTATCGTGAACTTTGCCCTCATGCAATAACGAAAGCCCATTTTGAAGACCATACTTACCCTCCTTAAAAGATACCAGGACTACTCGGTTGTCAGTGAGCTGTGGTTTCCTGTAGTTGCCATTCATAGGCACAGGGGCTGACTCCTGGGCATGGGAGGAGTAGATGGAAGTTGCTAAGGCCAGAAACTGGGGAGACACAACAAAACAATACATGTTAGATATAGAGATTTTCCATACCCTAAAGGCCATGATCATTTCATTTGCAGACTAATTTGAGTATTAAATTAGGTTGATATTAAGGTTAAACTCTGCAGCCAATATGAAAATGTCTGGAACATTGATGTCAAAGCAATGTTCCACTTAGTTTTAACATGGGGGTTATTTGGCACTTGACCGCCATGAAAACCAGAATATAAACTACTCATCAAGATCAGACACAGCTGGGACGAGTTTGTAGCGTTCGCATTTTTACTTCCAATTCATTTGAATGAGGCCACAGAAACAGCCTGAAAACTTACATTGGAAATTATGTTCTAAAACGTTGGCCCCAAAGTCAATTGAAAGTCACAATAGCAGGATCTGTTGTTGAATCTGTTCACTAACATGTTAAATGTAAGTTTTCAGGTAAAAATAAGTAAGGAAGGAAGTAAAAATCCAAACGCTACAAACTCATCCCAGCTGCGTCCGATCTTGGTGAGTAGTTTATATTCTGGTTTTCATGGCGGTCAAGTGCCAAATAACCCCCGTGTTGAAACTAAGTGGAATATTGCTTTAAGTCCGAACTAAAGGCCTACAGGTCTATTTTAGTGTGATTGCGAACCTACTTGGAGAGGTTAACAGTGATGAAGCACCTGTTTGCGAGAAATTGTGACATGATTCCTGAACACTGTCCACAGCACACTAGGATAGCATGGAGGAGTCGTCAGTGAGCCATCGTAGCGGTAATACTCATCCAAGCGTGCAGGCAGCAGCGCTCTCATGTTGAAACCTGGAATCTGCACTCTCTGATCTGCCAGTTGAGATGCGCAACACAGTTAATTTCACCATTAAACACCAATGTAACTGGCCGTAAACTCTATGTTAAAGAGCTAATGAAAAGCTTGGAAATTAGGACCCTGGACACAGAAAAAATGATGATACCAGAGCTCTTGTTGTCACAGTTTGTTTATGTGTTACAAGTCTAGCTTTAGGACTAGGTTGTCAAAATGAATGCAAGTGGACGAAGTGTCAGACAAAAGAATTTAATATATATATAGTGTGATAAAATCTCCTGCTAAAGTGAAATATCACTTTAAACTCACCCCTGTATTTGATGCCATTGATGAATTTCAGAAACTGTTCGAAGGCTGGATTGAACTCCCCAACCTGTATGAGAAGAATAGTTAGAAGAGTCTGCTCACATTAACAGGTCATCTTTCCCATCCACAGAGCCTCTCCACAGTGCCTCACCTCAATCAGCACACCCAGCACAGCCAGGCCGTCAGATTTGTCGATAGCTGTGGAAAGGTTGGGGTATTTGTCTGAATTGTAGTGCACAACATGCATCTGTGAAAGTAAAGAGAAACAAGTCAAGATCCTGTGCTCCATAAAGATATATCTAATCAGTCAAAGCCTTATTGCAAAATATGTTGACCCGTCTGTCTTCTGCTCGATCTCTATCTTTTGTTTAACATGTTTGAAGTTTCTTTCTGTAAACACAATGAAATGTTGAGGGGAATGCGGGAGCAACTAACATCATCTGACACTTGAGTTACATCATTTTAGAAGGACAGACTGTTTGAAAAAAAAAAAAAAGACTAGTGTGTCATTTTTTTTTTTTTTTCAAACTATAGTCACTAAACACAGACCGTTTTTCCACATAGGTATTAATTGGATTGGAAATAGCTTGTAATGTTCAGCTGATGGCATACTGGCGGGACATCTGTATTACAAGAAAAGCATACAAGAAACAGTGGAGATGTATTACAGTGTGTGGCCTATTACAGCACAGGAGTAGTCCGTTTTTTCATGTATTCTGTTTTCTGTGTACTACAAAAGCATGCGAGTCATGCAAGCAAAATATGTTGGAACTGTATTTATGGACTATAGTCTGTCCTGGGAAAAAAGGGGGAAAATTCCTCTATTTCTGGGAAATGTTCAATTTTCCATCATTGCATCCTTCCAAAACAACACGTCACCAAGTTAAAGTAAGAGACTGTGGTTCTGGAGTCTGGAGACACTTGAAAAGATGCATGCTCTCGATGTGTCCGCTCACAAACTCAGGTCAAACCACAGCACCTTAAATGTGGTTCTGTTGCAGCAGGGGAATGGTCCAATAAAAGGACACAGGTTGTAACTTGCATTTCAGCTTCTACCCACAGTCTTTCAAGCTAATGCCAAATGACATAAAAAGTCACCTATTTTTTGTCTGTTATATAGTCGAATGTTCCTTCTAAACTCTGCAGTCAGATCTGTATTTTCTATCCTACTTCCAAGTATCAAAAAAAAAGAAAAGAAACTAGAGCAAACTGCTTGACTCTTCCTAATGTGCAAAAACTGCTTACTGGACTTGACATTAAATGCCGCAGACAGACACTTTCCAGAGGTGGTTGAAAACCAAAGCACATAATAGTCTAGTACTCTAATCCCCTAAAACCCTGGAGAAATAAGAGGGGCTAGCATCGTACTGAGGTTGACTGAAATTATGTCATTGCCATTTGGTATGTGTACCAGAAGATGATAAATGGTAGAGGACGACGGTTCTAATTAGAACTATCTTCACCTTCTGGTATTTGCTATGTGACAAAATGTGCAAATTTACAAACGTTACAAACGTTACATACTGTATATTTTGATCTGAAGTTAGGCCTACTAATCTCGCACAGAATGTCTCATTTCTATTTATTGTGTACACTGCAATTTGGCAATTTGATGCAGTCATTTAAAAAAGACTAGTGAGCACAACAGTGAGCTCTTTCTAATCTCATTGGCTGGCTAGACTTAAAAGTCATAAACATTAAACAAAACACATGCAGTTTATCATGTCTTTCTTACAGTGGCCTGCCTCACAACTGCTTGTTTAATGTTACAATGATGTAAGCCTCTTTAATTAGAATAAAGCATGGTTTCTTTTTATACAAGCATTCAATTATACATTAAAGTCAATTATATGATAAAGATGCACAATAAGCTGCTTCTGAAACTGTCTCAAGGGTGGATGCTACAAACTGCATGTCTGCCACAGTGCTGAGGAACTGGGACAGGAATATGCAGATAGGCAGCTCTTAAGACTTTCTTCAGCTTGAGCAGCAGCGTCTGCAAGCCTTGAAGGGTGTCAGCGGCACTGGCTCCTCTGCCAGTCAAATGTCACACGTCTAAGTCATACAGTATTAAATCATTTGTCTGGACTCAGAGATGCTGTCGCATGATGCTAAGACCAGTGAAAGACGTATTCAAGCCTTGGACTAAGCTGCCCTCAAACAATGATAACTTCATAACTTAATTTACTTTTTGCACACAGGCCCAAACAATAGAAGCATCAATAGAGACAGAAGTGCTCTTTGCTCTGTTTACCTCTGCTGCATACTGCTTGCTGTTCACCACATGTTCAGAGCCGGTGGGCTTGCTGGAGGAGCCCCAGTGGAAGTGGAGCTGAGCGGCAGTGTAGCGATGAGGCAGGCTGGAGATGTGCATCTTGGAGGGCAGTGATAGTTGCACTGTGGACAAAAAGACACACACATAGCAGAGCAGGGCAGGGGGTTACTTCAGTTAATCACTTATTTAATACATTTTGTGATTTGTAATTGATTTGCATATATACTAATTTCTGTTTGGTTCCACTTTGACCTGCATAATAACCAAATGGAATTGTGGTCAGGAATAAGCATGCTGACATCAATTTACTGTACATACAGTATCTAATCAAAAAAGACAATATCTATAGAAAATATTGTAATATAATATATGAATGTTAAGTACCAGTAACATCAACATCATCTTGAACTGTCCAAGACCTAAACTGCAGAATCCAACATGGCTCTGTGTAGTCAGAGTTCCTCTCTTTGTAACTGTGTTTGAGAGTCGGTGGAGTGACGCAGTCACCTGCCACTGTCCGGATGTTTATCATTTAGCCACTGTGTGACGAATGGATACTTAAAAGTGGAAGACCTCTGTCAGCATATTTCAGACACACGTCATGCCGATGATGCTCTTAGCTAGTGGCATTGTAGCCCATCAGGCATGCACACATAAGCATTTGTCTGGTCTTTGCATCCTACCACTTGATGGCAGGTGGTGAAGCAGTGGCTGCTGGGTACCAATTTATTTATGCCGACATAACAGCCATTGTAATGTTGTGGCCAACACAGAGCAGACATTACATGTGTAGTAGATGCTGTCATTGTAATTTCTAAGATGTAACAATTTTCTACATCATGCTTCAAGAAACATGTAAGAAACTAATCTGACCAGTTCTGCAGCTTGCTGTTCAGTGCCACAGCTTACCCCACTTCTCCTTGACTGAAACTGTATATCTTCTCTTCAAACAAAGCGGAATCATACAACAAAAAACTGTAATTTTGTGGAATAATCACAATCATCTGCTCAAGTAATCAAAATAATTTGTGTCTCTGTGGCACATGAGTATTGTTGTCTACTTTCTGAATGCTATATTGAGATCCAGCAATTCAATTTAAGAGAGTGTTATGAATAGATAGCGAACATAATTGTAGGAAATAAAACTGATGCTGGTTTCTTTTGTTATGATGCACCAGACCCAGTAGGCCAGATGACTAATCTCCACTCATATTTTCCCAGACTAAACGTGGAGCGCTTTCTTTGGGTGAAAGGACAGCTAAGATAATAAGAGAGTGATTATGGGAAATTGCCGTGGTTGCTATAGAAAGAAGATCCTCCTATCATTTTCTTTAAAGTTTGCCAAGAAATTAGCTCTTTAAGGCAAGAAGACAATATTCCACATTTATCTGGGACAATTTCTAATGAATGCATGGAAAAGTACATCTCTTTAGTTTCAAGATGGCTCATCGTACAGTAACATTAACTCTATCTTTGTTAAATCTTTGTTATCTTTGTTAAATAGTTTTGCTAATTGTGATGGGTTGAGTTTAAAATAAATAACAAAAAACAGCTTGATATACCTATTCTACATTATCATGCATTTCATGGTTAACAATGATGATTTATACTCACCAGAATGCCCATTGTTTCCAAGAGTAAGCTGCTCATTGGCTGACAGGTTGTAGTTTTGAACCTCAATTGGATGTAAAGTAGGGTCGAACCTTAGCAGGTCTGGCTTGATGTCTATTGGAGACTGGAAAGCCCCACCGCAATAAGGATAATTCTTATGCCAGTGGTGCTGTCCCTCCGGTCCTGCAACAGCATCAATATAATCATTAGCAATAAAACACCTACTGGACAAGACTGTACTTGTTGCAGCCAAAATGTAATTGTTACTATATACAGTACTATTACATTGTAAGCAGAGGTGGAAAGTACATTACTCAAGTACTGTAGTTTTTGGGGTACTGGCACTGTACTTGAGTATTTCCATTTTGTGAGACTTTATACTTTTACTCTATATAAAAAACTATACTATACTCACACTATATTCCAGAGGTAAATATTGTACTTTTTATTCCACTACATTTACAGCTGTGGTTACTAGTTATTTTCAAGAATAAGGTTTTACATGCAGAACATACAATAAGCTCATAAAATAGACTTTAAACTCCAGTAAACAGTATATGGAGTAGTCAGACCTACAACATTAAAATACTTTAATTTAACACTCTGAAAGGTTGCTACGTTTACTTAAAGGATTTCATCCACCTGCCTACTTACTGGCTTTAACATGCAGTCCATGAATGCTTTTTCCACCACTTATTGTAAACCTTCAAAAAAGTGTGTTTCTCCAATGAAAAGATAATGGCATCACTTTAAACCCTGATTTTTTTTTTTTCAAATAAGGACCACAGTGGTTGGCATACATTACATGGCTTTTCAAATGTTAAAGTGTTCAATCTTAAAGGGCAAACAAGCTCAGCATGCCCCAGTGTGAAGTGCAAGAGAGGATGACTTCAAACAGTGCCAGGGCTTGTCCTGGCCTACTGAACATTTTATCTGTAATCAAAGTGAAGTACTATTATCTACGCAGAGAGCGGCGTGGGAGCGGCCTGTGGCTTATTCCCTGCTCGCTCTTGGCCCTATTGAAGGCAATGAGAGTGAGAACCAGGCTGTTGTTAGCTGGGAGAACGCAGTGAGAATGCTGTCTCTTTCCAAATGAGAGGTTACTGTAAAGCACAGAACACCAAAAATGGCCACTCTTGCAGTTCAAGTCATGCAGTTTACTATGTGACCTTAGCTGAGGGTGTCTCTCAAGAGTGTGTGTGAGGAAGCACTGGAAGCACACTGGCCTTGGAAATAACACAGAGATTGAGACACATGAGAGAGAGAAATGTTAATCACAAATTGATGTTGAAGAAAAAAAAATTGAGAAATTCTTGATTCCTGTGATATTTTCATTCAGTTTGTTCACCGAAGATTAAGGCTCCACGCTGAGCTTTTTGACTGTGATGCTCAGTATAAAATTCATTCATAATTTACTATGAATGACTCTTTCAAAACAGTGACAAAACTCACTGGTAGCTGAACACACAACGTGGTGCAAGGCCCAGAATGTAGCAGCGCCAACATCACTGTCACATTTTTACACCCATTCATTATCCATTCAGAATTCATTTAGAGAGTTTGCCATTCAACATATGCCAGATGACCGTCATTAAACATGAATGATGCAGCGTGAAGCCTGACCCCAACAACTGTCACTCAGAGAAATGTGAATTGATGCTACATGACATGCCAAAAGGCATCAAGAGAAATCTGTGAAATCACTGAATACTTGTTTGAGGGAAAACTCAAAGTTCAGGCAAGGCAAAGTATTGCTATAATAAGAAAGAAAGTTACTCTTATGGCTATAATTACTCAGTGTCCAGTTCATTTGCTGTTTTAATTAGAGCCGGCTTGCCCTCTCATAATCACATTAGTGGCCTGTGGTGACCCTCCAGTGTTCCTTAGCAGAACATGACTGCTTGTAATTATTTAAAATCTTGGCCTTCTGTTATGTAAATTGGAACAATTCCTTAAGATTTCTATAGGGCTTTAGAGGAAAGCCTTGAACTGCATGATATCACTGGTCAGAGTAAATAAAAACAAAACCAGAATAATGGAGTAGGGTGAGAAAACTACAACAGTCATCATCATCATCATCATTTATGTAACCCCAGGTTTTAAGATTCCCTGCTCCACCACCCAGCCAGAGGTTGAAGTGTTGAGGTGAAGATGCACCACATGACTCAGCGATGCCCCCATCAACAGAAAGCGCTACCAGCCTCCAGACTACTGACTACTGTGACAAGGCTTCTCCAGGGTTTGACTGTAACTGAGGATGAAATCCACCACGCTGCACTTAGGAATAAGCCTGAGGTTTATTTATTTATTTATTTATTTATTTTGAACATCTCTTTTTACAGAGGTCATCACAAACTCTTCCACTTTGGCTGCTAGTTAGTTTGTTCGAATTAAAACAACAACAGTTGATGGTTATTTGTTTTATTTAAGTGTAATACAAGTTATGCATTTTTTGACGTATCCATTTTGGAAGTAGTGTGGATAATGGTTTCTTTTGTTAATACCTATCTTAATCCTATCTTTTTTGTACACGCTTTTGGCCAAGCAAAGTAATCAGCGCTGGGTGAATCACCAAGATATTTCATATAGCCAAACTGTTATGATATTCCCAGTATTGACTCAGAAATTGCATTTTTTTTTTCCTACATTTTTTTCTTGTTTTCTTTTTTTTTCTGAATACCCATGGGGTAGGGGACCAACAGCTTTACAAATAGAATCAAAGGTATTTGCTCTCATTAATGCCAAGCTATGGCTATAATAATATTAATAACATGGTGAATCATCTTTTCTCAGTGCTCTAAATTAAGCAAGTATCATTTGCTCTAACTATAACCATTTGACCATAAATTACTGTGCAGAAACATGAGATCATCCTCAAAAAAGAAAATCTTTCTTATTCACACCAGATGTGCTTGCACAAAAGAATGCGTAGGCTATAAACTCATCTTAAAAATAATCATTTAGTCCAGTGCATTTGGTAGTCAAAATTAAGATTAATATTTGTTTAAATACTTCATTAAGAAAAATGCAGATACTTCATTAAGAAAAATGCAGAAAAATGATTTCATCCACCTGCCTACTTGTTGGTTTAACATTCAGTCCCTGAATGCAACAGACTATTGAAAAGCAGTGACACATTGACAACAAGGTCACTCTGTGAGCTGAGTTTATGTAAGAGATAGTCATGGTTCAAGAAGCTGCTTCACATGGACCTGAAGGCTTGAGCCAAAGGCAGCCAGCCACTTATGAAATGTGGTAATTGCAGAGTTCGTTGCAGTGCAGTGAAAAAGAGATGTGACAGAAGGGTTTTCAGTACTGGTTTGCATCAGGAGTCAAAGAAAGGTCACGTAATGGTTTCCTTTTGATCCAGAAGCATTGTATTTGAAACTGTTATCATATTTGCCATGCTGTATGCTAGTATAAAGCGTTGCTACGGGAGGGAAACATGTTATGATTTTGCACAAGAAAAAAATAGACTCTGACTCAGTTATGGCCTATTAGAGGATTAGGCTACATCAAAATGAAATTTAACACTCAATTAGTTAATGCTGGGTTAAGGGTAGAATACTATTGGGACAGGTCAGCCAAATAAATGCATATTGACTGGGATTACACATGCAGCCATGGGGAGAAAATAGATGAAAAAAAAACCCATTTGTGTCAGCCATAAGAAAATAATAACAAAAATATATTATCAGACTTACCATTGTATGTCCATTTGGCGCCTGAAAGAGATACAAGAAAAATCTGTTTGTCCCCAAAATACAATTTGAACCAGGCTTTAGAATCAGAACACATACAAGGAATTTGACTTTGGTTAAAGACCCAGCTCCTGTTCCTTATATTCATACATACATAACACTAACAACTACCCCACACATACAGTATATACTTTCATACCACACTATCATAACATATCAACATTGAGCAAATTTTTTTTTTTTTTTTTAAAAGACGACTTTATGGAGTATAAATTCAGCTCATAACAGTTCATTTTCACACTTTTGAAAGATGTCCCAAAGGGGAAAGATCAAGATTTTATGTTACACTTAAGCAATGATCATCTTCATCTACTTCCACCTCATATTATTAAACTATCAACTTTGCAAAAGGGATACAGGACAATTGCTTTCTATATGAAAAAAAAAAAAAAAGACAAAGTGGCAACAATTTAATTTGAACAGTCATCAGCAGTAATCTCAGTGCCAAGTGGTCATGTCTCGTGTCACCCTCTCCTCTCTCAGTCTTTTTCAGTGTCAGAAATAGACTGTGGGTGGATGGAGCTGGATGAAACACCTGCCACGAAGCATCCTCTCTGCTCTGGACCAACTGCTAAACAAATAGCCTATTGTCAATTTAATCCTACTTTCTTCTTCTTCTTCTTCTTCTTCTTCTTCACGACGTTCAAAAATCTATTTTTCCACGCTTAGATGTATTAGCCTACCATCTATTTAATACTCGTTGTCTCCAAGAGTCACTTCTCACTTTGAGCACTTACTGAGCACTTGCCACTGATCTACAAGTAGGCTACAATCTTAAGTCCATCCAAATACTTTCTTCCTCCTCCAGTAAGAATGTTCTTATGTTCTTACCATGCAAGACGGCGAAGAAAGTCACTTGGAGGAAAACTGTGGGTGTGAAACTCTGCATCTTGGTCCCTTCAGCTCTCTGTGTAATACTGTAAATGAGTGGAGAGCAGGAGCTTGGAGCGGAGCACCAGCCTGCCAACCGGCTTTTATAGAAATGTTGCCAGCTCCATTGTAGCTCGCACTGACGTCAGAGCAATAACAAAACCAGCCTCCACAGTCATCTGGTCACCGGAGAGTGACAGCTCAACAGCGTCGACCGCATCCATGCGAAGTTACTCATTTTAGGGCGCAGCCTCAAACCTGCCGCTGCAGGATACGGGAAATGTTGAGCAGTGAGCACCGAGCAAGTACCGGTACCGGAGAGCTGGAGGGCTTCTGAGGGTGACGCCACGCCAACCTCCCGATGGCCGTGTCCTCAAGTGCGCCCGGAGACACTATAGATACTGTGCAGGGAAACTGTATAAACCATCTATCTATCTATCTATCTATCTATCTGTCTGTCTGTCTGTCTGTCATCTTGCTTTCTACTCCTTGCAGGATGAAGACATAACTTGTAAATTTTTAGGATTTTTTTTTTTTTTACCTTGCCTCGTGATGAGGATTATCACATATTAAAAGATGAATCTCTCATGCTGTGCAAATGGAAAGCTGACATGGCAGATAGCTTCCCATATGAACTCCATGAGGTTACCTACTCCATGACAGGGGATTTGAACTTTCTGAAACTGTTCTTTAATCAAGCCCTCTGCAAAAAAGGTTAAGCTACAGTTGCAGTCATTTAAATCGCTTCAGGTAATTAACATTTTGTTGCATCAGGTCTCAATGTGCTTCATGAAGTGGCACAGAAACCAGTTCTGCAATATGCTGACCTGTGCCTCAGTCTAGCTGTGTATCTGTGCTGCTGTGTAGCTGGGATTATGTGCAGCTGGGGCCCTGAATGTTCCCTGAATGTTCCCTTTCAAAACTATACTTAGTGGTAATGAATACATAGACTAATATATGCCATAAAAAACTGCTGAACCCACAAATGACACTTCCTTGGATGGCTATTAGGCTACATGTAGGATTCAAATAATCACAATATTTTCCCACACTATTGGTGAATATCGAACTAATATAGAGTAATGTGATCAATGACTACTACTGTTGCCGCCAACACTGAGAGGAAGATGTCATTCCCTGCCATAAACTTTAGTTTCAATGAGGGTGTCACCTAGCCAGAGAGACGTTTTAGTGAAACATCGGTCCAAAGGTCAATAATGACAATGATGACCGACTCCCACTGTAGTTTACAACCCTCGCTCACTCCAGGAAAGAGAGCACAAAGAGAAGCAGCAACATGAAACACCTTCTAGTTTTGGGGATTGCTTTCGCATCAGTCAGCATCAGCTATTCTGCCATTCCAGGTATGTGAAACAGTTTTCTTCTTAAATTACAGTTAATTTAAAACCACAGCCATGGGTCAGTTAATAATAACTTTCAGAATACACTTCGCTATCAAGACATGGCCTCATCTTTACTGAAAAATGAGTCAGGTGTGATCAGGTGTATAGCCTTGTGTATTACTGCTGTTTTGAGCATAACACAAAACTATTGTTTTTCATATGTTTTCTAGCATTTTGACCATCTTTCACTCATTTAAACAACCATATACAGTATGTAACATTTCAGTTTCACTGAAACTACAGCAGTGAGACAAAGCTTCACCTTCGGTCCTTTATGAGTCGTCGTTACTCGTGGCTAAACGGCAGTTACACTGGCAGTTAGGCTTCACTTTTTCTGTAACATACTGTGGACTTAATAAACTGTAGACTGAATCATAAATAGGAATGATGTCAGCATATTTTTATGTGGCAGATTTACAAAATCCATTCAATTTATAAAGAATCCATTATTTAAGTTAGACTTGGTTTTGGTCCATTATGCAAATCCAGGCTGCATCTCTGAGAGGGAAGTAATTATTGTATTTTACTTTTTCACTTACTTTATTTTCATGTTGTGACTTGCACCTGAGGCAGAAAATGACTGCCTCTAGACAGTGTAGGCTTGACCAAAGAAATAAGATGGTATATATAGGTCTACTGTCCTGGAAATGCTATTTACACAGTGGTAATGATTGTGTTAAACTGACTCGATAATTCCTTCCTCTATAATTCCAGTCTTCTGAGCACTGAGATCATTGCTGTCTCAATGGCGATTTTAGGGGGTGGCCTGGGGTGGCCACGGCCAACCCTGAAATCTCAGTGGCCAGATCTGATAGGTTGTTGGTAAAGTTCATCAACTCAATAAATCGGGACAAGCGCTGGTCAATCAATGATGACAGCTGATCAGCTGATATAGGGCCAGTTTGCCATTTCCAACAACAGTAATGCCAGAACTGGGGCAGTGAGAGCTGATCCCTAGTCAGCGTACCTTTGACCATGAGCCAGAAAAAAGCAGGTCTAAAACGCTGAAAATTAAAGTACTGGAACCTGACTGAGACACACAAGTTGCAGCTGTACCTGCTGGCCCTCAGGACCCCGGACTCCGGTGACGATGAATCATGGCCAAAAGCTGACATCTAATCGATTGAAGGTGAAACCAGAATAAGAGGTATGGTCATTTCATGTTTAGCTTTTTATGTCGACTTTCCATCTGAATGTGTGAAAACTAGTGTTGTAGTCGAGACCACCTAAACTGAGACCGAGTCAAGACCAAGACTAGAGTGAATCAAGTCCGAGTCAAGATGGGCGAGACCGAGTCAAGACTGAGACCAGACGAGAGAGAATGCGAGTCCATTTTCAAGACCATGATTGTAATTATAGTGATGGCTCAACATTTACACCATTTCTCTGCTAAAATAAAACACCCTTCACTAAAACATTCAAAATTATTATCAGGTTATAACTGACCCTTGCTTTTATGTGTCACAATGTATAATTATTGTGATTCCTGAAATGAGAAGAAAAACACTAAGATTTTCATTATTTACTTTCATGTATAGGCTACAAATTGTTTTTATGTTATAGTATTTTGACTTAGATTGTTGTAATCAACAACAGTTAACCTCATAAACATTAGTGAACATTTTAATCAATTGGACTTTTGGCTGTAAAATATTTAGGTCCAGAAATGAAGCCACTGAGACAACTTACCAATGTGACAACTTGCCCCGCTCTCCCCTACTCAATCTGCCAGAGCACTGTGCACACAAAAGTGTCACTTAAAATTCCACAATTTGCTCGCCTGTGTTAGTAACGGTATAAACAGCTAACCTGATAACACGCCTTCTGCTGCTCTGCAGACTTTAACGGAAGGTAACGTTATTACCTTGTGGAATTTAAGTAACTTTAGTGAAATTATAATTTAACTGATAACCATGCTGCAATGTACGGAAGAGGATTAGGGCCACGTGAAAAATTTGAGTTCTGAGTTTAAAGTCCGAATTCTGAGAATAAAGTCCAAATTCTGAGATTAAAGTCAGAATTCTGACTTTAAACTCAAACTCAAATACATTTTTCACGTGGCCCTAATCCTCTTCCGTACATTGCAGCACAGTTATTAGTTATCTGACTTTAAAGTTAGAATTCTGAGAATAAAGTCAGAATTCTGAGATTATTATATTTTTATATTATATTATATATTATTAATATCACCTTGTACGCACAAGTTAATTATCTTGTTCACAAGGTGATATTTTTATATCTTGTGCGCACAAGTTAATAACTTGTTCCCACAAGATAATTAACTTGTGCGCACAAGATAAAAAAAATATCAGCTTTCAGGACATTAGGGGCTCCGTGGAGTCAAGACCGAGTAAAAATGCAGTCGATTCCAAGACGAGACCTAGACCTTCAAAATGTGGTCTTAAGACTGGTCTCAAGACCAAGACCGATCTCGAGTACTACAACACTAGTGAAAACTTTATCTAGCACTTAGCAGCCAGCTAAATGTCGGCGACCTACACGGTACTAGCTTGCTAGCCGGACTGCAAACCAACCAGCAGTTGTATTTTGTTTGCTACCGTTATCTGGACACTGCCATGAAATATGAAAGTGTTTTCTTAATTGAAGACTGAGGGTGTCTAAAAGCTTTTTGCAGATGTGTGTGTGTTCAATAGAGCTAGCCTATTCTAACCCATTATGACAATGATCCTCCTGGGCATTATAGCTAGCTAGCTATAACTATTGCTTTATAGTGAATTGATCGATTAAAGGAATTGCATTACATTTCCGTCAGGGATATTAAGATATTAAGAGAATAGTCAGAATGAAAAGAAGCCGAGATATACAGAGCTTCTTCGTTAAAAAGAAAAAAAAAAGATTCAGAGCCAGCCACGGCCACTGCCAGCAGTGAGAGAGAAGCCCAGTCAAGTCAGCAGCCTAGGATTAGGCACAGTAGTAGTGATGAAGAGCAGTCAGCTCCACCTGCACAGCATGGTAGGTCAAGTTCTGGCAGTTCCAGATGTGTCCTCCATGAACATGTTTGAATTTGCCATGTACTCTCATATTTAATGTTAATAAGAAGGGATAGATCACTAACCTGTTTTCCCCTATTCAAAACAGCACAACAAAGCATAACACAAAGCAAAAGATTTGAGTCCAGCCTACTGATGTCTCAGTAACAGATTTTGTGTATATGTATATTGCATTTTTTCATATTGCATATATTCTTTCAATATATCATTATATCAACTGACATAATAAGTCAGTCACAGCAAATGTACAAATGTATCTATGATACAAATGATCTTGTTTTGTAACATGGATCAATTATTTTGTTTCTAAGACGATGGTGACGAAGAGGAGGAGGACGAGCCAGACACTCCAGTTGGTGAGTAGACAAACATATAGCAGATCACCAACCTGTTTTCCCCTATTCAAAACAGCACAACAAAGCATAGCATAACACAAAGCAAAATATTTGAGTCCAGCCTACTGATGTCTCCGTGACAGATTTGATCTGTGTCTTCAGATACTTCACCCAGGGCTGACCAGCCACACACCCAGAAGAGGAGGTTAGTTGTGATGAGCGTGATCCAGCAGTGTCTGCAGCTCCACCTGACCATCATATGTCAAGTTCTGCTACTTCCAGATGTCTCTACCTGAAGTTGCCATGTACTCTGACATATGATTTCATTTAAAAAGGATGGTCCACTTTTGCTCATAAAGGCTCATAAAGATTAAAAGGTGCAGTCATTAATCCTAGTGTAAGATGAAAGCAAGAGCTTGCAGGCAGCATTGCCACATACAGTTGAGTTAAGATACCTCTATTGTACTTCATGAGAGTTTAAAAGTTCACAGAACATATATTACTTTACATTAGGCTACATACTTTCTTTGAAGTTAGGGTTTGGTTTATGTTCCAATTGTTTGTTTACAATTTTAAATTATGGGCTATGTGACTGTATGAGTATCTTAAAGCACTAACCTTGTTAAGGTTAATCTTATTATTATCATTATGTTCATGAATGTAATTTATGTTCATATTGTAATGGCCTTATATATTTTGTTTAATAAACAGTCACATGAATCATTAGTTTGACATTTATCATTTTTTCTAATGATTATACAGTATACCTCATGTTAAAAACAGATGGATGTTGCTACCTTAATCTAACTAACTTGTAAAGAGATGAGGGCTTTACTCCACTACAGGGAAATGGCTCTTTAAAAAGGTGTAGCCTATCCTTGATAGAAAATAGACATGTTTAAACCATTGCTTCCCAGAGACTGTGATGGGTGGAAATAGAAAACCTAATGTACATGGAATAGAAAACAGAATAGAATGATAGCTGCATATTGATACTGTTCTAGGCTGTAATCAACTTTAGTTGTTGTGGGTGGTCAGCATGGCACCTTTAGTTTAATTTAGTGCTGTATTATGTAAATATATATAGTATATTACATATAGTCAAGTATTATATATAGTATATTACATTCATAAATATACAAATGTAAAAACAACAACCTGGCCTTGAGTACAAACATTACAATGGATACTAACATGAGTTTTGGAATTCATTTTTGATTTATCTGAGCATAGGTTGAAGCAATGCAATGCATTGAACTTCATTAAGGCTCGCTATGCCATGGCCACCCCACACTAGCTCTGTGCCCCATCTTGGCCACCCCAGTCAAAATGTCCTGGACATGCCACTGTGCTGTTTGAGCCTGATTGTTTTGAGACTATGTCAGCCTGCAACTTCATCTCACCTCACTACTGTGTAGATGGCTGGAAACACACCAAATTGTGGCAATCCAGGAATAGCCAGGAGTTAGATTCTGTTATATTCCCTCTAAAACGAAAGTATATATATATTGGTTTAAACGTTTGTATTCTTGTTAGTGAAGTGTTTGAAACTACTTCCCTGCTGTGAAATCTATGAAGGGCGGGAATACTGAAAATTGACCATAAATGACACATTTTATTGCAGCAATGAAAAGAAGGAGTAGATCTCTGGTGATTGGGTTAGCTAAACATTACTTATGTGAACAGAGATAGTGCCTGGTGATTTGCACCAAATCGTAACTGTGTTCATCTTGCCATCTTATTCGGTAATTGAAACCAATAGTACATGACAGTGGAAATCTAGCCTACTTTGACTTTTAAATTAAAACATTTTCCTCTGCTTTCTGACCAGAATTAATAGTTTGCAGACCAGAGCATTGCCTTCATCCTTCTGCAAATAACTTATTTATATCTTTGTCATCCAACAGCATTCTGTAATTTGCCCCTTGACGAAGGCGAAGGCACAACCTTCACATTCTCTGTATATTATGACGCCACTGAGGATAAGTGCAAACCTTTCATATACAAAGGAGCAGGAGGAAATGCCAATCGTTTTGAGAATGAAAGACAGTGTGTGAGGAATTGTTCTGCCAGGGCAGAGGACGTCTACCCCATGGATGGTGAGATGACCTTATACAGCTGAAGTGAAAAAAAGATTAATATATTGATTCATCTTTATTAACCATGACACTGTCAGCTTTGAATATGCAAAATGTCCAATGTATCTTCAAAGACTCCTTAAATGAGGATGCATTTAGTCCAAATAGTTTGGCACCTGTCCTCCATTCTGGCTGTAAAGTGAGGACTTTGGAATATGAACTGACTACTGAGGTAGAGTTTTATGGCCTTAAGGAATATGAAAAGAAACATTACAGCACCAAGCCTCCCTGATCCCAACTCATTATTAAGTGAAGGGGGGGGGGGGGGGGGGCAGAGGAAGAGAGAGATTCTAATGCTGGGTTTCTTGAGGTCTATCTCAGCCAAATTTCAGGCAGGGATCCTTGTGTTGTTACATCTGGAGAGGAGCATGTTCATTATCTGACTGCAAAGCCTACTTTATCAGTGGCTGTGCTATTTTATAAAAAGTAAATGTCTCATTAACAACTATGTAGTAGTTAGACTCAAATCACTTTCAAATTTACTTTTTTTTATGAATTACTTTGACATGTCATTACTTCTTTAGAGGCTGTTGTAAGGACAGTTCTCAGCATCAAGTAGGCCTAATAGCAATATGCCACCAAGTGGTGAAAAAGCATAACAACTCAAGACACAGAAGAGCGTGTGAGAGAAAACACTCAAGGTCAACTTTTACAAACAGCTGGATAAAGTTTTGATCATGTCATTATACGTAGCTGTCTGAAGATGAGTTGTTTACACACAATTACACATAATGCATTAGTTGTTTTTACTGCTAGTACTAATACAACTAATACCACTAATAATGTACTGCTTTTCCTCCCTCACAGAAACCAAAGCTTGCCACTTTCATCAGAATAGTGGAGAATGCCATGGTCACTATTTGAGGTACTACTATGATCCTGTTAATGCAAAATGCAAAAAATTCCTTTGGACTGGCTGCAGTGGGAATGGAAACAGATTTGTTGACCATGCAAGCTGTGACGCTACATGTGCTGGTATCCATGGTGAGCACACATCTCTATATTATGTACAGTATAAATATATGTATATATGTATATATGTATTATATAATGGGGTTAGTTAAACATTACTTATGCGAACAGAGATAGCGCCTGGTGATTTGCACCAAATCATAGTGTAGTATGTGTTCATCTTGCCATCTTATTCTGTAATTGAAACCAATAGTACACAACAGTGGAAATCTAGCCTACTTTGACTGTTAAATTCAAACATTTTCCTCTGCTTTCTGACCAGAATTAATCGTTTGCAGACCAGAGCATTGCCTTCATCCTTCAGCAAATAACTTATTTATATCTTTGTCATCCAACAGCATTCTGTAATTTGCCCCTTGACGAAGGCGAAGGCACAAGCTTCATATTCTCTGTATATTATGACGCCACTGAGGATAAGTGCAAGCCTTTCATATACAAAGGAGCAGGAGGAAATGCCAATCGTTTTGAGGATGAAAGACAGTGCATGAGGAATTGCTCTGCCAGGGCAGAGGACGTCTACCCCATGGATGGTGAGATGACCTTATACAGCTGAAGTGAAAAAAAGATTAATGTATTGATTCATCTTTATTAACCATGACACTGTCAGCTTTGAATATGCAAAATGTTCAATGTATCTTCAAAGACTGCTTAAATGAGGATGAACTTAGTCCAAAGAGTTTGGCACCTGTCCTCCATTCTGGCTGTAAAGTGAGGACTTTGGAATATGAACTGACTACTGAGGTAGAGTTTTATGGCCTTAAGGAATATGAAAAGAAACACTACAGCACCAAGCCTCCCTGATCCCAACTCATTATTAAGTGAAAGAGAGAGAGAGAGAGAGACACACAGAGAGAGAGGGAGAGAGAAAAAGACCGAGGGGGAGACAGAGGAAGAGAGAGAGTGAGAGGTTGTCATCTAATGCTGGGTTTCATGAGGTCTACCTCAGCCAAATTTCAGGCAGGGATCCTTGCGTTATGTCTGGAGAGGAGCATGTTCATTATCTGACTGCAAAGCCTACTTTATCAGGGGCTGTGCTATTTTATAAAAAGTAAATGTCTCATTAACAACTATGTAGTAGTTAGACTCAAATCACTTTCAAATGTATTTTTTTTCTGAATTACTTTGACATGTCATTACTTCTTTAGAGGCTGTTGTAAGGACAGTTCTCAGCATCAAGTAGGCCTAATAGCAATATGCCACCAAGTGGTGAAAAAGCATAACAACTCAAGACACAGAAGAACGTGTGAGAGAAAACACTCAAGGTCAACTTTTACAAACAGCTGGATAAAGTTTTGATCATGTCATTATATGTAGCTGTCTGAAGATGAGTTGTTTACACACCATTACACATAATGCATTAGTTGTTTTTACTGCTAGTACTAATACAACTAATACCACTAATAATGTACTGCTTTTCCTCCCTCACAGAAACCAAAGCTTGCCACTTTCATCAGAATAGTGGAGAATGCCATGGTCACTATTTGAGGTACTACTATGATCCTGTTAATGCAAAATGCAAAAAATTCCTTTGGACTGGCTGCAGTGGGAATGGAAACAGATTTGTTGACCATGCAAGCTGTGACGCTACATGTGCTGGTATCCATGGTGAGCACACATCTCTATATTATGTACAGTATAAATATATGTATATATGTATATATGTATTATATAATGGGGTTAGTTAAACATTACTTATGCGAACAGAGATAGCGCCTGGTGATTTGCACCAAATCATAGTGTAGTATGTGTTCATCTTGCCATCTTATTCTGTAATTGAAACCAATAGTACACAACAGTGGAAATCTAGCCTCCTTTGACTTTTAAATTAAAACATTTTCCTCTGCTTTCTGACCAGAATTAATCGTTTGCAGACCAGAGCATTGCCTTGATCCTTCAGCAAATAACTTATTTATATCTTTGTCATCCAACAGCATTCTGTAATTTGCCCCTTGACGAAGGCGAAGGCACAAGCTTCATATTCTCTGTATATTATGACGCCACTGAGGATAAGTGCAAACCTTTCATATACAAAGGAGCAGGAGGAAATGCCAATCGTTTTGAGGATGAAAGACAGTGCATGAGGAATTGCTCTGCCAGGGCAGAGGACGTCTACCCCATGGATGGTGAGATGACCTTATACAGCTGAAGTGAAAAAAAGATTAATGTATTGATTCATCTTTATTAACCATGACACTGTCAGCTTTGAATGTGCAAAATGTCCAATGTATCTTCAAAGGCTGTTTAAATGAGGATGCATTAGACCAAATAGTTTGGCACCTGTCCTCCATTCTGGCTGTAAAGTGAGGACATTGGAATATGAACTGACTACTGAGGTAGAGTTTTATGGCCTTTAAGGAATATGAAAGGAAACACTACAGCACCAAGCCTCCCTGATCCCAACTCATTAAGTGAAAGAGTGAGAGAGAGAGAGAGGAAGAGAGAGAGAGAGAAAGAGAGAGAGAGAGAGAGAGAGAGAGAGAGAGAGAGGAAGAGAGAGAGAGAGATTGTCATCTAATGCTGGGTTTCTTGAGGTCTATCTCAGCCAAATTTCAGGCAGGGATTCTAGCGTTGTTATGTCTGGAGAGGAGCATGTCCATTATCTGACCGCAAAGCCTACTTTATCAGTGGCTGTGCTATTTCATAAAAAGTAAATGTGTCTCATTAACAACTATGTAATAGAATCAAATGACTTTCAAATGTACTTTTTTCCTGAAGTACTTTGACATGTCATTACTGCATTAGAGGCTGTTGTAAGGACAGTTCTCAGCATCAAGTAGGCCTAATAGCAATATGCCACCAAGTGGTGAAAAAGCATAACAACTCAAGACACAGAAGAGCGTGTGAGAGACAAGGCCGGTGGCGTTAGTTATGGGCAGGGGTGGGCTCAGCCCACCCAAACGTGCGTCTTGCCCACCCAATCAAAAGTAAAAAAAAAATTTTGTTTTGTTCAGCCAATGGAAAAATAGCAAAGAAAATACCAGTACCATTTCTAACTTCTGATCGGGTGGGCAGCCTACAGCCTGCCTCCAAAGTCACCCACTGCCCACCCCCCCAGAGCTCTAAAGCAGACCCGTCCGCTGCACAGAGTGTGGCCGTATTCATACCAAATCAGGCGTTGCGGCACTTCCCACAGGGTTGTGCGGAGGTGTGCCGGGGTGTGGGCGTGTTTATTTGTGCTTTAGAACGTAACCGCTGTGAAGCAATCAGAAAATATTTATTATTTTATTGAAAATATTATTGAATATTATTGAAAATATTATTATTATATCATATTTCTCTGATTCACCGGCTTTCTCACTACCACCGCTCCCTCTCTTCATTCACTCTCTAGCTCGCTCGACCACCGCTGCTCTCTCTCTCTCTCTCAATTCAATTCACTTCAATGGAGGTGGGCGTTTCAGCTGTGTACAAAAAGTAAAGGCGTCTGAAATAATGTTACTTCACTGTTCGACTAGAACACCAGAAAAAACGACATAAACAATTCAAGTTTGTATATATATAGAAAACAACTTTATTCAAACCAACACGTTACAACGTGTTATTTGATTTTCAAATAAATGTTTAGCACATTATACATCATACTTTGACAAGACAAAGTCCAGATCAGTCCCAGCAAGCTTAGGTAAAAGTGTCCATTGTTAGCAGCATCGAAGTTTAGCAGCATTATTCCACAAAGACTTGCATATCACATGGTCAAAGCTCGTCCGTAGCATCGTCCACTTCAGCATGCCCTCTGTACTGACCATTGGGGGAAGGATATTTAGCTCTGACGCGATGTACGACACAGGCAGAAAATACGATGCGGTTCCCTTTGCCAAGTCTCTCCCCTTGTAGCACCCACTCAACAAAGAAACGATAAGCAGCCAGACGATATTGTCTGCTGAGAGCAAAGACAGGAAAGAATGTGGTTATTCATCAGGAAGCTACTAGTACTGATCATATAGTGTAATGTTAGCAGCTATTGTAAACACAAAACACAGTGGTCATTGTAATAGCAAGTTAGCCTCCAAGTTAGACCTCCAGCGCTGGAAGAACCTACCATTATCCATTATGGGCAGAATATCCACCATTAAAATGACAATACTTCCTAAAATAAATTATCTATTTTCAATGATGCCAACTCAACCCACCGTCACCTGGTTCAAATCTCTAGACTCAATCATTTCCAAATTCTACTGGGTAAACAAGACACCGAGAATTAAATTGACCACTTTACAAAAACCAAAAGCACAAGGAGGCTTTGAAGCTCTGAATTTTTACCATTACTCTCTGGCAAATCAGCTTCAATATATATTCAAATGGATTCACCCTAACACATCAGAAAACACATGGTTAGATATAGAACACACAGTTTGTAAAGACATTCCGATTTCAGACCTACCATTCCTTAGCCAGACAATCAAACACCATCCTTGTTTCAAAACATTAACAATAGCAGCAGCTCTGACAGCCTGGTGGAAATTCCACAAAATCACAAATACCACCTTTGCACCATCCAAATTTACTCCCATCTGGAATAACCCTGACTTTACAATTAACAAGAAATCACTTAACTTCCACACATGGATTGAAAAAGGCATCACACAGCTTCAACATATCTTTCATAATAACACCCTGGTCTCATTCTCCCACTTGGTCCAGAAGTACGGCATCGGGAATAAACAATTTTTGGAATATCTGCAACTTAAATCATCCATCCAAACAAAACTTAACATTATGACCATTAACCTGGATCTCCCCCCTTCAACTTCAGAGCTAATTAACATCCCTTCCTCAAAAAAACTCCTCTCGAAAATATATAGAATAATATCACAATCTGACAAAACGCTATCCATACCATCAATAAAATGGGAACGAGACCTATCCATCACTCCTGATGCCGACTTCTGGAACCAAATCTGCAAAAACATCTATTTCATGACTAAAAATGCCAACCTACAACTCATACAGTATAAGGTACTCCACAGAATTCACCTCACTGGGCAAAAAATGTTTAAAATGGGATTTGCATCAGAAACCTGTTCACATTGCACACAAAATAACCTCGACAGCTGTTCACGGCACCTGGCACTGCACACCAATTAAACAATTTTGGAAAGACATCACTAAATCTTTATCCCTCTTCCTGGGCTGCCACATCCCACTATCCCCTCCCTTTGCTTACTAGGAGTATCGCCAAGAAAACTATCCTCATGAACTGGAAATCAAGGAACACCATATATATTACACATTGGAAAAATGTACTTATAGATTACATCTCTATGGAAAATGTATCCATCACCATCAAAAGCACTACAAGAGATCCACACTCCACCTGGTCATCTTTCATTAATTTCCTACAATCCTGATTCCATTACTCTTCTTGCCTGACTACCAACCATAACACGTTTGCATCTGTATCGAAATCTACACCTACACTCTCACCTAAACCTACATACATACACACATAAAGGGAGGAGGGAGAAAAGGGGGAAAAAACAAAAAAAGGAAACAGAATATAGGGGAAGGGGAGGAGGGAAGAAAAAAAAAAAACTTTGACTTTATTATTTTATTATTATTGTTACGATGGTTATTATGATTATCATCTTTTTTTCGACAGAACAACAGATTCTGAAGCTGCGCCCCAAAGACACAGAGAACATTGTTGTTGTTCACACTGTATCCCTAATTCGGATAGATAGAGATAAGGTTGAAAGTCGACAAAGTGGTCCTTTAAAAGACATCCGTAAAGATGATTGCTGGACGGAGCTTTCTCAGGCACGTGCTGGGGATGATTCACATCCTCCAAAGAGAAGGAGAACATTGAGTAAACACCTTGGTGAAAGTGTTGTGCTCTCAACTGTGGGTCATACAGATTCTGATGATCCCACCATCACCCCCTGTCAGTCTCTGAAAAGATCCCTGCTCAACATCCTTGACAGGGCCATTTCAGAAATGGAAAACAGATTTTCCAAGAAGAATGTAGACCTAATGACAGCCATATCCAGTCTTGCACCCAAATTTAGTGCATTTCTAGATTCCACCTTGTTGCGCCCTCTGCATGTGCTTGCTGGCACTGCGGCAGACGATGTGAGTCTGACTCTGAAAAATGAAATTCTTGTTGCAAAACCAATGTTGGTCAAGAAATGTCCAAATGAAACAGACCTGTCCACTGTGTGTAAACACCTGCAGGAGTATAAGGAAGCTTTTCCTGAGTTGCATAAATTGTATGTAACAGCCCTGGTAATTGGTGTGTCTTCAGCATCATGTGAGAATTTTTGCCAAGTGAAACAGGAGACTGATGTTGTAGATGGATGGATGGATGGATGGATAGATGGATAGATGGATTGATAGAAAGATAGGAAGATAGATAGATAGATAGATAGATAGATAGATAGATAGATAGATAGATAAAAATAATTAAAGAAATGGATATATGACTGATCTACTGTACATATGGATTTTCAGGTTGCTGTTGGATGTACCTAAGTGAAAAAAAGAGAAAACAAAAGTCTTATAAATGTTGTTCTGATTTTGCCCTGTTGGACTATCTATCTATCTATCTATCTATCTATCTATCTATCTATCTATCTATCTATCTATCTAATACAGTATAGTTACATTGAAGATAGTTGATTTAGTTGTTTTCTTTGTCACTTTTCAGTTTGAGTTTGAATAAGACTGCCTTTTAGTTTTGTAAATATTGGCTATGGTGAGAAGTCTCACTGGATTAGGTTTTAATTTTATTTGAGAACTAAACTCATCCAATGAAAAGAAATGAAAGAAAATGTGACATAAATTGATATTTCTGTTTTAATTTCCTTCTGTATTTATTTACCTTTGTTTTAATTCCCCTATTTATTTACTTTCCCATTTAATTTTCCATTTTATTTATTAAGGACTACTACAGGACTATTTACTTCTTACTTTCATGTGGACACTCTGACTGACAGTGTGTTTCAATTAGCTGCATACATGGACACAGAGGTTGACCCTTTTGTTTTCAATAATTTAGAGGTGTGGCTCATCGCCTGAACATGTCTGTATACCACACAAATAATGCTGGGACAGTTGGGTGCCCTCCTCATATGCTGCCTGCGGAAGCTCTGGAAAGTTTTTTGGTTGCGGGTTTGTCTATCGGTGACATTGCAAGGTTTTTTGGGGTTGGTGAAAGAACAATTCACCGTCGGATGACGGTGAAGTGTGAAGAGGTCTCGGGGTGGGTTGCTGTTGCGGTAAGTTACAGAATTTTATGTATTTGTCTGTAAGAATTAAAAAATATAGCAAGTGGTGTTCAGTGTTGGGCAAGTTACTAAAAATTAGTAAATATTGTAGTTACAGTTACTAGTTACTTCTCTCAAAAAGTAATTGAATTACTTTACCAATTACTGCATAATAAAAGTAATTAGTTACTAGGGAAAGAAACTTTTGCGTTACTTTTAAATGTCTGCTTCAATTCTCTTATTACACATAGCTATATTATTTTAGTTTTGCTGTGGGACAAGACAACTGTCAAATTTTATCTATCATTGTACCCATTATCACTATGATGAAAAGTAAGTAGTGGAACAAGAAAACACAATAGATATGTTTTGATAGGCGTATTTATTGTAGCCTCGACAGGCCTTCAAATCAAGCATTAGTACACTGTGTGGTCTAAGTTATCGGACCGGTAGTGTTGCCAACTCTTTTCCAAGGAAAGTAGCTATTGGCTGCTCAGAAAGTTGCTAGAAGTCGCCAGATGATGTCATACGTTAATTTGCATATCAATATATAATGCTGCACTTGTTATGCATGCCGCGGCGTAGCCCGTTTTAATATAAGTACTGACTCCGCCCACCCGGGCCAGTTTCGGCGTACGCTGGTAACAATTACAAGTGGACCCTATGCTATAGTCGCTGCTTTCAGCAGGGGGAGGGAGCTACGCGCTGTGATCATCAGACCTCTCTGGATTAGACAAGCAAGCAGAGAAAACCGGCATCAGCCATACCAATTTATTGCCAAATGCTTTGGGATTCAACACATTAACATTGCTTCCCATGGTCAGAAAAAGTCGCCAGATTTGTCGCTAGTCGCTTTTGAGAAATAAAGTCGCCAGGGAGGTTGGTAGTCTTTTGATTCACTTGCACCACTGTAAAGTTGGATGATCATAAACCGGATAATCCAGTAACGAGTAACGAGTCCATTTAAATTTCAGTAATTGTAATTGCATTATTAATTTGAAAAAGTAATTAATTACATTACTAGTTACTGCTAAAAGTAGTGGAATTACAGTAATGTGTAACTTTGTAATGCGTTATTCCCAACACTGGTGGTGTTACACTGAAATCTGTGTGCCGTCAAAACGTAAGCCAATGTAGCTATATTGTTATGATTGTTGAATATTTATCTACAGCTATCAGGGATTGTTTAGAATGTACTTCTGTCTGTCATAGTTTGGTAGTGCACTGGATATTTTACCAACTTTTGTGTTTAACGATACTAGTGCAGTGCCCGTTCAAAACATGCCTGTTCAGAATAGGCCGATTGCTTGGCCTCCGGTATTGCTGCTTGCAGTTTTCGAACCACTCATCCAAACAACTTCACACTCGATACTGCGCTTCCAGTCGCTTGCTTTGAGCCCCGCTGCTGCACAGAGCACTGTTCACTTGTTTATTCAAAGTTTATTAATATTGAATGTGTCGCGTGTCCAATCCGACACTACACGTCCTTGGGTCCCCAGCAATACACCTGCCAAGTGTGAAGTAGATTGGACAAACGGTTCGAGATATGCGAAGGACACACATACAGACAGACATTCCTTGCTTTATAGTATGATGTTTATTTTTAATACACTCCATGGTGCTTTGTTGCTAAATTAGTTGCCTTGTCTGGAGAGATGTGTCCGCTAACGTAGCATGAGAATGAGAAATGGATACGGTAGTTTATGGTATTTCAGTCCGATTAGCATCGGGTATCGATTTAGCTCCAGTCCCAATGAGGCGGAGTTTGATGCGGGCCTGTGAATACGAGGAAGCCTGTTGAACGACAACAGTTAGCAATCGTCTAGTTAACCAGGTCCCGAAAGGACAAACCTACTATGATCGAGGTTAGGGGCTAGTGCCGTTAGTGGCATGCTAATCTAGCGTTAGCGTTAGCTAAGGTTATGTGAGCCAGAGGAGCTACTCTGGCTCACTTTGCGGATACATCTCCTTACTAGACAGCTGCACCTGTAACATGGCAAAACTCGAACAGTACTTTGTATATCGGGGACTCTGGTCACCGCGGACATTTCACTTCTAACGCCAAATGAATGGAAGGGAGTTACTGGCTGATGAGATGTAACATTTCATGTTCTGTCTTTGCACCTAACGTTAGTCTGGCAACTCTTGTCTTGTAATCGGCTGGATATAGACAGTTGTATGTCCAAATGGTAGACAGCATGGGACATAACCATATGTTTGCCGGTGTTGTGACTATATTTGTATCCCCTGAAGATGAGTTCTTCTTTTGCACACATCACACATCAATTTGATGTATTTGAACGTAATAACTATGTCTGGTGTGGATTTGTTTCCTATCGCTAGCCAGTACAACGGCAATTGTAAGACACTTCATGGAATAACATGACAGCAGCTATCCAAGTAGCCAGCGAAAAGCTACCGACACCTACTGTGTTGACGAGCTTACTAGACAACCTCAAAACACCGGCACCGGTGAACTTCAGGCTAAAAATGAATCAAACAAATCATACGCAGGGTTGGCGAGTAACGGAATACATGTAACGTCGTTACGTATTTAAAATACAAAATATGAGTAACTGTATTCCGTTACAGTTACAGTTTAAATTGGTGGTATTCTGAATACAGTTACTGTCTTTAAAAATAGATTACTTGAAGGGATTACTTTATGTTTGTTTTGTTTTATTTGCTCTAAAATTCATATGAGGCACGCATTTCCCATAAACAGATTTAAAAAATATGCAACAATTTGTGCGCGCACGGTGCACCTGCCACACACCACAAGACAATGGCAATGTCGGAGGAGACACACAGCCAGGACACTCTCAGGAATGCATTTTTGACATAGAAATATAAAGAACATTTTACTTACAAACAGGGGTTAAAGTGGGCCGGAACGATCCGGAACGGCGTTCCGGCGCCTTCACAAGTCCATTTTCTCATGCAGTGAAAAACAAATTCATAACTGATAACGTAGCGACGCGAAAAAAAGGACACTGACAGCGCACAGCCAGACAAGACAGAGCAGCACCGTGCAGCAGCGAGTTATTCAGACCATCTGAATAGCGAGAAATATACACAAATCTGTTATATTGTAATTTATTCCCATGCATGCTGCTCAGAGTAATCTCAGTCAGTGGCTCTTCTGCGTCTCTCCCTCTCCTCTCGCGCCATGCGCACGCAGGCAGTAGTGAGAGTGAGTTGCTATGGTTACGGGGACGCTCTGTGTCTGTCGCTCTGAAACTTTCTCGCGATTCCCAATAATAGGTTTTTAGGTTAGTATGCCTATGCAAAATCATGAATATAAGCACCTCAATGCTGAAATCTAGTAATATAACATAATTTTACATTTTTGGTTAACATTATACAGGGTTGCTGTTTCTTGACTTAATCCAAGAGGTTAGGTGGTGTAGAAATGCAGGACATTTGTTTTAAATTACTATTTTTTTCTTTAATGTTTGTCTAATGTGTTTTACTCTACTTGATGCTGCGGTTAACTGATGCTGTGGAAATTAAAGAAAGGGTAAAGGAAAACTGAAGACTTTGTTCTCTGGTGGATGCCATTTTTCTTTAGACAGTATCAGTTGCAGGACAAAACATACCACATTTGTGTTTACATACTTGCATAACTTGCCTAACCCTGTGCGAAACACTCCGGCAGGTAACGTTAGATATCGTTTTTATGGGATAAAAATTTGTCCGCTATGGCTATCCAGAAAGACAACATAGCCGCCACAACCACATACACACTCACGGTGAGAAAGTATGAACAACACACTGAAATTTCAACCTACCAGTCAGAGACATCCTGCTGTAACCGTGTCTGTAAAACTTCGGCAGCTGCCTCCTCTTGTTCGGTTGACAGATTCCGCCTCAAAAATGTACTGTTTTACATGTTGTGTCACAGAGTTTTCTTCTAGAAGGAGCTGCCATGTTGGTTTTGGAGTTTTTCCGAAGCACCCTCCCCCCTCACCCAGCCAATCAGGCGGCCAATCAGAGCAGCGCCTCATTATCCTGGCATCCCCGCCCACTCAGAACAGACCGCTCCTTTTCAAACCAAACACTTCTCCTTCCTAGCCTGGGCACCGGTGTGGGAGCAAGGCATGTATAGTCGATCTAAGCACTCTGATGCCGATCAACCAATAGGCTAAAAGTTCACCCCATGACACACTTTGAATGACAGCCCCCTCATTTGCATAATGAAGCAGAAATGCATAAACAAATGTAAATGTAAAAAGAAAATACAGAAATAAATAAGTTTGTGGAAATAAATAGGGGAAAAATTCAAAGGGAAAATAATACATAAATAAATACATAAATAAATAAATACATTTAAAAATGAAAAAATTAATAAATAAAATGGAAAATTAAATGTGAAACTAAATAAATAGAACAAAGGTACAAAGGTAAATATATACAGAAGCAAATTAAAACAGAAATATCAATTTATGTCACATTTTATCAATTAATTAATGCCTACATTTATTTTTAATATTATTTTTGGTGCATTTAATGGCATTTTAATTTATTTATTGAGTCATTTATTTATTTATTTATTTTTGATTTTGGCAGTTACGGTCCTCCATATAGGAGAGGCCTGAGGGCACAATGGCAGGAGCTTGCATCTGATCTTGACTCTGACAACCCTGCCAGCTGTCATTTTGCTAGATTTTTGTGCCTTCTGGCCAGGGATTCGAACGGGCAACCTTCGGACTACTAGTCTGCTTCTCTAACCTCTGGGCTACCTACCGCCCAAGTTGCCCACCTATTATTTCTACCAGCCCACCTAAATATAGCAGGCTAAAACCGGCACTGGTGAGAGAAAACACTCAAGGTCAACTTTTACAAACAGCTGGTTAAAGTTTTGATCATGTCATTATACGTAGCTGTCTAAAGATGAGTCATTTACACACAATTACACATAATGCATTAGTTGTTTTTACTGCTAGTACTAATACAACTAATACCACTAATAATGTACTGCTTTTTCTCCCTCACAGAAACCAAAGCTTGCCACTTTCGTAAGAATAGTGGAGAATGCAATGGTCAGTGTTTGAGGTACTACTATGATCCTGTTGATGCCAAATGCAAAAAATTCCTTTGGACTGGCTGCCTTGGGAATGGAAACAGATTTTTTGACCAAGAAAGCTGCAACGCTACATGTGCTGGTATCCATGGTGAGCAGACATCTCTACATTATGTACAGTATATATATATATACGTATATGTATATTGCATTTTTTCATATTGCATATATTCTTTCAATATATCATTTTATAACTGACATAATAAGTCAGTGACAGCAAATGTACAAATGTATCTATGATACAAATGATCTTGTTTTGTAACATGGACGGATCAATTATTTTGTTTCTAAGATGATGGTGACCAAGAGGAGGAGGATGAGACAAACACTCCAGTTGGTTGGTAGACAGACATAATAATGTTAAATGGTATGTTGTTTGTTCTTTGAATGATCCTGAGATCCTTTAGATACAGAGAGAGATAATGCTAAGAAATTGTCTGACAAGTTTGGTCTTTTAAATGATGGAGAATTGTATTGTAAATTAAGAAATAGAGTGACAAATTTGAATAAGAGCAAAAAGAAGATTTTTTATAGACAAAGAATATGTGTTGCCAAACATTATAGAAAAAACTTTGGAGGGTTTTCAATGAAATCATGGATACGAAATCAGATGGTGGTGCCTCCTTTGTTGAGGCTGATGTTGTTGTTGTTTTTTTAACTAAGCCATGTGATATTTCTAATTATTTCAATGAGTTTTTTACTGGTGAGGTCAATACACTACGGCAAGAGATGCTCTCTGTTGATGTCTCAAATTTGTGTGCATTCATTATGGATGATATTATGAAGGAAAAGAGTTGTAAATTTGAATTTCAACATGTGAGAGTTGAAGATGTTGAGAGGTTGTTGAAATCTCTACCTGATGATTCATCCTTGGGGTTAGATACACTTGATAATAGGCTACTGAAAATTAGTGCTAGCGTTGTTTCTACTCAAATTTGTCATATATTTAATAGATGCTTGATAAGTGGGATATGTCCCAAAATGTGGAAACAAGCTAAAGTCATTCCAATACCTAAGCATTCCAAATCAATTTTTAATGGCCCTAACAGCAGGCCTATAAGTATACTCCCGGTCCTTAGGAAGGTGCTGGAAAAACTTGTGTTTCTGCAAATTCAAAATTATAATTAATGATTTGAGTACCATGTAAATATTGTTCTACAAGTACAGCCATGGTTCAAATGACAGATGATTGGCTTAAGGAATTGGATAACTCTAATTTGGTTGGAGCAGTAATGTTAGATTTTAGTGCTGCTTTTGACCTAATTGATCATGTACTTTTGATAGAAAAATTTAAATGCTACGGGTTTATGCCATCTGCAGCTTCATGGATGGAAAGTTATTTACACATGAGATCTCAAAAAGTTTATTTTAATGGGCAGGATCTGGGGTTCCCCATGGAAGCTGCCTGGGACCACTCCCTTTTTCCTATTTTTACAAATGATCTTCCTTATGCAATCAAAGATGCAAATATAGCTTTATATGCTGATGATGCTACCCTGTATTATGGTGCATCTAGTTGTCAAGATTTAAACAAAGTCCTGTCCTTGGAGTTGACCAGAGTGAATGCCTGGGTGTGTAGGAACAAACTTGCTCTGAATATTTTGAAATCTAAGACCATGATATTTGGGTCTCAGATGATATTTGGATATTTGGGTCTCAGATGTCTAAAAGAGAAATTAAAAAATGACAGCTTGAGCAAAATAGGGCTGCTAGACTGGCTCTTGGCTGCCCTATATGGACTAGTGTAAACCAGTTGCACTCAAGCCTTTCATGGCTCCCAGTAAAGGAGCGGCTATTATCTAGCCTACTTCTTCTAATTAGAAATGCCACTATCACCAGGAATCCTGTCAATTTTTATTATCAGTTAGAATACAGTGTTGATTTACATGGTTACTATACAAGAAGTGTAAGTATGAATCTATTAGTTGCCCCTATAGACCGAGATTAAACTTCTTGAAAAGAACTGTGTTATACAGGGCTGTAGCTCAATGGAATAAGCTGCCAGTTTATGTATACGCTCTGCAAATGGTAAATTGTCTTTTAAAAAGAGTTTGAAAAATTAATTTTCTGGTGATAAAAGGGTGAATAATTGTTGATTTCTGGTTGTATGTTGGTGCATTTGTATGTGTGTTTGACTGATATTCTTTTTATTATTGTACTCTTGTATTTGACTTTGTTTTTCTTTTTGTCCTCCTGTTGTATGGACCCCAGGAAGACTAGCGGTGGCTCTGTCATCAGCTAATGGGGTTCTTAATAAACAATAAACAATAAACAATAAAGCAGTGTCTGTATAATGCATTGTTTCACATTGAATTCAGTTTAGCTGAAATGACAAGCTAAACAGTCTTGAGTTAGAATGCCTTTCAGTTTAATTTTGCATTTTTTTCATATTGCATTTTTTTTTTTTACATATTACAAAAAAAAAAAGACACATCCTGGTACAGATCCATATTTTCTGTATAGTTTATACATAGCCTTCTGCCATGTGCAATACCCCTCTTCAATACAGCTGACAAAGTGAGAATAAGGGAAAATCAACATTAGTCTGAACTGTAATAAACATGAACTGAAAGAACACGCTGTGGGAGGAAACACACTTGTAGCTGAAAAACAAAAGGTCAATGTAAGGTAATGTGTGAGTGTGACGCACATGAATCTTGTGGTTTGTATGTGTGAAGACAGTTTGAGGTGAACTTTTGTGTGTAACATTCAGAGTCAGGACAGTATAAGAAGGGTTAGAAATGGCAGTTTGGGTCCTTTTTGCAGCGGAGCACTCAAAATACTTTTTCCTATAATTCAAGTGAAATGGTTTTTGCCTTACATGACAAAAAGGGGGGCAGAATATCTCATTTACAACCTCTGAGTCTGATCAAGTCATCCCGAGTCTGGGTGCTAATTCCCAGACCAAACTTACTTGTGTGTAAAACAATCAACAGATTTTAGGGGGGCTTGGAAATAAGAAGAGTGAAGTAGCTGACTAATTAGAATGAGGTAGAATGAGTTTTATAAAGGTTCTTATTTACCGTGTCTAGTTGCAGGACAAGAACCAAGTTGAAATAGGGGTGACTCCCCCACATTAGGCTTGAGAGCACAAGCTAGGTTGATAGGCCTTGGTCAATTCACTGCCAGGGTTAGAGTGAATAAGATTGAAGTGAGACTTCAATCTGGGTGATCAAGCAAAGCAATATTAAATATAGGATTCAAGATAATCATAATATTTTCCAACACTATTGGTGAATATCAAACCAATATAGAGTAATGTGATCAACACTGAGAGGAAGATGTCATTCCCTGCCATAAACTTAAGTTTCAATGAGGGTGTCACCTAGCCAGAGAGACGTTTTAGTGAAACATCGGTCCAAAGGTCAATAATGACAATGATGACCCACTCCCACTGTAGTTTACAACCCTCGCTCACTCCAGGAAAGAGAGCACAAAGAGAAGCAGCAACATGAAACACCTTCTAGTTTTGGGGATTGCTTTCGCAACAGTCGGCATCAGCTATTCTGCCGTTCCAGGTACGTGAAACAGTTTTCTTCTTAAATTACAGTTAATTTAAAACCACAGCCATGGGTCAGTTAATAATAACTTTCAGAATACGCTTCGCTATCAAGACATGGCCTCATCTTTACTGAAAAATGAGTCGGGTGTGATCAGGTGTATAGCCTTGTGTATTACTGCTGTTTTGAGCATAACACAAAACTATTGTTTTTCATATGTTTTCTAGCATTTTGACCATCTTTCATTCATTTAAACAACCATATACAGTATGTAACATTTCAGTTTCACTGAAACTACAGCAGTGAGACAAAGCTTCACCTTCGGTCCTTTATGAGTCGTTGTTACTCGTGGCTAAACGGCAGTTACACTGGCAGTTAGGCTTCACTTTTTCTGTAACATACTGTGGACTTAATAAACTGTAGACTGAATCATAAATAGGAATGATGTCAGCATATTTTTATGTGGCAAATTTACAAAATCCATTCAATTTATGCAGAATCCATTATTTAAGTTAGACTTGGTGGAAAAAAATTTTTTTGGGGGGTTTTGGTCCATTATGCAAATCCAGGCTGCATCTCTGAGAGGGAAGTAATTATTGTATTTTACTTTTTCACTTACTTTATTTTTATGTTGTGACTTGCACCTGGGGCAGAAAATGACTGCCTCTAGACAGTGTAGGCTTGACCAAAGAAATAAGATGGTATATATAGGTCTACTGTCCTGGAAATGCTATTTACACAGTGGTAATGATTGTGTTAAACTGACTCGATAATTCCTTCCTCTTTAATTCCAGTCTTCTGAGCACTGAGATCATTGCTGTCTGGGCTTGATTGTTTTGAGACTATGTCAGCCTGCAACTTCATCTCATCTCACTACTGTGTAGATGACTGGAAACACACCAAATTGTGACAATCCAGGAATAGCCAGGAGTTCTCCGTTAGATTCCCTCCAAAACTAAAGTGTATATTGGTTTAAGAGTTTGTAATCTTTCACTGTTAGAGGGAGAGTCTGAAACTACTTCCCTGCTGTGAAATCTATGAAGGGCGGGAGTGCTGAAAATTTACCATAAATGACACATTTTATTGCAGCCATAAAAAGAAGGAGTGGATCTCGGGTGATGGGGTTAGTTAAACATTACTTATGTGAACAGAGATAGCGCCTGGTGATTTGCACCAAATCATAGTGTACTAACTGTGTTCATCTTGCCATCTTATTCTGTAATTGAAACCAACTTTGACTTTAAAATTCAAACATTTTCCTCTGCTTTCTGACCAGAATTAATAGTTTGCAGACCAGAGCATTGCCTTCATCCTTCTGCAAATAACTTATTTATATCTTTGTCATCCAACAGCATTCTGTAACTTGCCCCTTGACGAAGGCGAAGGCACAACCTTCACATTCTCTGTATATTATGACGCCACTGAGGATAAGTGCAATCCTTTCCTATACAAAGGAGCAGGAGGAAATGCCAATCGTTTTGAGAATGAAAGACAGTGCATGAGGAATTGCTCTGCCAGGGCAGAGGACATCTACCCCATGGATGGTGAGATGACCTTATACAGCTGAAGTGAAAAAAAGTTAATTAATTAATTCATCTTTATTAACCATGACACTGTCAGTTTTGAATATGCAAAATGTTCAATGTATCTTCAAAGACTGCTTAAATGAGGATGAACTTAGTCCAAATAGTTTGGCACCTGTCCTCCATTCTGGCTGTAAAGTGAGGACTTTGGAATATGAACTGACTACTGAGGTAGAGTTTTATGGCCTTTAAGGAATATGAAAGGAAACACTACAGCACCAAGCCTCCCTGATCCCAACTCATTATTAAGTGAAAGAGAGAGAGAGAGAGAGAGAGAGAGAGAGAGAAAGAGAAAGAGAGAGAGAGAGAGAGAATTTGAATTCTAAAACACCTTTATATCTACAAGTCCAGGTAAAAACAATAACACGCAGATAAAATCAGATCGTTATCACATCAAAGGAAAAACATGAGTCAGCCAATATATTAATAACAATAATGATATTAGAGAGAGAGAGAGAGAGAGAGAGGAAGAGGGGGGGGGGGGGGGGGGGGGGGGGGGGGGGGGAGAGACAGAGGAAGAGAGAGAGATTGTCATCTAATGCTGGGTTTCTTGAGGTCTATCTCAGCCAAATTTCAGGCAGGGATCCTTGAGCTGTTATGTCTGGAGAGGAGCATGTTCATTATCTGACTGCAAAGCCTACTTTATCAGTGGCTGTGCTATTTCATAAAAAGTAAATGTGTCTCATTAACAGCTATATAATAGAATCAAATCACTTTCAAATTTACTTTTTTCATGAATTACTTTGACATGTCATTACTTCTTTAGAGGCTGTTGTAAGGACAGTTCTCAGCATCAAGTAGACCTAATAGCAATATGCCACCAAGTGGTGAAAAAGCATAACAACTGAGTATAACAAATGAGTCGTTTACACATAATGCATTTGTTGTTTTTACTACCAATACTAATGTACTGCTTGTTCTCCCTCACAGAAACCAAAGCTTGCCACTTGCGTAAGGATATCGGTAAATGTGGTGGTAATCATTTGATGTACTACTATGATTCTGTTCATGACAAATGCAAAAAATTGCTTTGGACTGGCTGCGGTGGAAATGGAAACAGATTTGTTGACCAAGCAAGCTGCAACGCTACATGTGCTGGTATCCATGGTGAGCACACATCTCTACATACGTATATATATTCTTTCAAAATACTGTATAATTTTATAACTGACATAAATAGTTGATGACAACACTGTTGCAAGATAATACAAGTGATCTTGTTTTGTAACATGGACGGATCAATTATTTTGTTTCTAAGACGATCGTGACGAAGCGGAGGAGGATGAGCCAGACACTCCAGTTGGTGAGTAGACAGACATAAAGCAGTGTGTATACAGTATATAATGCATTGTTTCACATTGAATTCATATTTAGCTGAAATGACAAGCTAAACAGACTCGGGTCAGAATGCATTTCAGTTTAATTTTGTATTTTTTTCATATGGCATTTTCTTTTTACATATTACAAATAAAAAATGACACTGATACAGATCCATGTTTTCAGTACCTATTTACACAGAGCCTTCTGCCATGTGCAATGCATTAAAGGCTATTCTAATGTTGAGTTCTAGAGTAAACATGTTTGGTTTTGCCCATCATAAATCTTCACTTTCATCAAACATTTATCTTTGTTGCCTGTTACCTGGTTCTGACACATTGTAACAGGTTCCAACTCCCTGCATAACAAATAGATGTATATTATGTGGTGAATAATCTACTCAGTGGACGTATGTGAATCCCTTCTCTGTTGTAAAAATATTGTCCTCTTTATCGTCACAGCAATCATCTGTGGAGTTTTGCTTGGGATCATTGGTGCCATCATCATCATAGTTGTAGTCGTCTTGACTGTCAAGTCAAAGTAAGGCAATATTTGTTTTTCCTCTCTTCGTTTTAGTCTTGGTGGACAAAAGAATTTTCTCCTCATTTTATTTCTCAAGAATATGAGTATATATATATGTTAGATAATGTTTATTTAATTTTTTATATTACTAATTGTATTTCCTAGGGATAAACCAAAAAATGCACCGAGGAAAACTAAGGAAGCCCAGGCTGAATCTCCTCTTCAGGATAAGGGGATCGAACTGGCATAGAAGATTGAACAGAGACTTCTGTGGCCACATCTGGGGTTTCTATGGGCTGGGCTGTGTGTAGTAACACCACTAGTCTTGATACTAAACATCCAAAAGAGTATCAGGGTTTGTCCATCTCTATTACATGTGCTTTGGTCTAGATGACTATCAGAGACTAAAAAATATGAGATCCAAAAGTGTTTTTCTTAGCTGTCCTTTATTTTAATTTAGTAATTCAAAATTATTCAGATCTGTCACAGTGTAGCCTAAAAAGACAAACTACCACATACCACTTGTAGAAGCATTCATTGATTTAGAAGAATGTTCATGCTCAAACAATATAGGAGCAGAAGTGCATCCTTAAACCTTCAGAGACTCATCAGTGAAGGTTTCTGCAACACTCTCCTTCATGAAACACGTGTTATTGTGATAAATTTGAAAGCATGACGTTTAGTGACAGAGATTATCAGTCAACACTTAACAAGAAATACTTCATCAAAACACTACGATTATTGTTGCTTAAATAAGATTCCATCAGTGATGGGCAATTGATGGCTCTTTAATTTAGTCTGCCGAATTTAGTCGACCAATTACTATCCGCTGTGTGCAGAGATAGGTGCAATTGTCTAAAATTGTTTTAACCTTGATGTCAGGAACCTTAGAATTATTTCAGTTTTCAAAATGCAACTGCATTATTATACATTACCTGGCCCAGTGATTTGTTGAACACCATCTGAAGTCTTTTGAATGTAAGTATCAATTTAAAACCCAACACATGAATTTAGGTAAATGCATATAGTGCATATATTCAGTCCCCACTATAATAACTGGTATGATGGACACAGTATAACAGAAAATGTCAGCATCCTGCTCAGAATTTGTGAATCTTTTGTTTTAGGTTTTGAAGATTCTGGTGTAAAGTTTCAAAACGCAAGCTTTTCCGTTCTTTTTCCACATTCTTTTTTAAATTCATGACCGAGAGGTGATACCATGTTCATACTTTGTTTTTTGTGATTTAAATGTATTATGTTTGATGTGTGATGTTTTGCAGACTAATCATCAAAACGCCTTGTTTTATAGAGAATGTGCTGTTTGAGTTCCAAAAGGTTTTTTTTTTATTATTTAGGTGGTATCATTATCCTTAAAATATTTTGATTATTGTTTAATATGTTTTAGTACTTGTGGTCTAAAAGCATTCTGATGTGAGACAGTGTTGATTAGCAAACTAATCATCACAAGGCTTTGTGTTATAGCTGTCTCTGTGCTGTTTGAGTTGCAAAAGGGTTTTTCTAAGTTAGGTGGTTTGATTAATTAAGTCGATTTGATTTGATTAAGTCTACCACCATCACTGATCCAATGGTCAACTTGTCGGTCAACTTCCTCTGTTGTCAAATACAAATGTGACAGGAAGATCCTGGGTTCAAAGCCATAATAAAGCATCCAAGAAGGGTTTCAGGAAGAACCATGCCTGGTCTCACCTTGCATATGAGACTCTAAAACACGGCTCCCTTGAAGAAACTTAGAAAGGTGCTACGAGAACCCATGAAGGTGCTAAGTTTAACTTTAATTGAATGTAGTAAGTCTATAGGCTTGATGGAAAATAGGATTTTACATCTATTTAATCATACTATCTACATAAGTATAATATTTACAAACAACATGAATGTAAACAATTATTTTAGAGCTCTGAAACGCATTTAAAACACATGTTCAGTTATCACATACAGCCACAGTACTTGCAGTGTTCAGAGGATTGATTTGCTAATTAAAGGAATGTTTCCAAAGCTGTGTTTGACTTTCTGGAAAAGGTTTAGCTTTCAGTATTTGGATTAAAGGTTACGTCCTCAGTCTAAGATATGAACAATAGGCCTGGCCAGGTGAAGCGTTTGACAATAAGTAATAACATCTCTTTTAATAAGAATAAGATACAAGACAGCCTCTATGCCTGTGTGTTCATACGAACAAAACAAAAAAAAAATCACATCTACCAGACCTAACCTGGGTACCTGTTGCAGCCTGCTCATAAACACAATGAAATAAAAGGAATATAATAGGGAATATGAGAGGTTTTGCACTGTTAGTGAAACTTGCACCATTGATTTTATTAAATATATTTGTCAACACAAACATTATGTGGCTATCACTGTGGAAATACCGTGGAAAAACACAGTATGATTAGTAGTAGTAGTTATTTAGTCACATTATTTTTTTAAAGATAAGCAAAACATGCCATGCAGCCAGTAGTTTTAAATGACTGATTTCTTGTATTTTGCAGTTGGTATTCAGTTATGCTTTCGTCAACACTGCAAAGACAAGCCAACAAAAGCACATCAATGCTAAGTTTAAATGTACCAATAATCAAAAATGTTAGCTTATCACTGTAACTCCTTGTTCCCTGAAGGAGGGAAGCAAGACACAGTGTATAAAAAGGGGAGTGTATACACACATCAGGCTATAAGGTGCTTATTCCCTTAATTCATCCTGCACTTCACTGAGTCTTTGGTGTCAGAGGGCAGCTGCCTTTGCCTCCTTTCCATCCTTTAGAGTAGGGAGTTATACAACTTTAAGTTTCCTTTCAGTTGGCTCAGTTGGACACAGTGTATGGGAAAGAGAATATACCATCATCATACTGTAACGACTCGGAGAAAAGGGCTGCACCTCGATCATGTCTCCCTGTGTACGGGACAGCACCTGTGTGAGAGGCATTCATTTCCCACAGTAGAGAGGAGATCCACTCCTACATTCATCACTCACTATAGCGGTCTGGATTGATAAGAAGTGCTTGAGTCTTCACATCAGCAAGTTGTGCTGCAATGAAGTGAGAGGTGAGAGCAAGAGACTGTGTCCTTCAAGATTTGTAAGGTCTGACCAAACATCATATGTGATAGAAAACTAACAATGGAGACACAGGTATTAAACATGTAGCGTAAATGTATGGGCTACACCTACATTTTATTTATTGTGTACATGTTAATGTGTTTACGCATTAGAATATGTCACCACTTTGATAGTTATCTCCTTAGTAATGTCTGCATATCTACATGAGTAAACACCTGCATTGGAAAAATAGCCCAATCCGAGGCTCAGTTTTGTCATATACACTCAAGAATGGTTCACCTAGCTTGCCAAGACCCTAAGGAAAGTTTCTGTGTCCTAATTTGTAGTGTATCCTTAGTTATAAATAAGTTATTGGCTGATTCTAATGCTATCGAATTCCACGTGTGATGAGAGTGGAAAGAACTGGAAACTACAAACTGGATGCTTCTTTTCAAAGGATTATTCATTGCGACTACAAATGACGATTTTCAGCATCATAGAATCATAACAAAATGAATCAATGCTGTTGCTTTTGGCTGGGTTGAAATATGCTACATTACAAATGAGATGGCCTATTTTGTGTCAAATTGGCAAAAACAGCCTGACAAATGTATGAATGTCTTCATAACTACCATAGGGAACAAACAAAACATATGGTTCCACATTGGGATTAAACAAATACTTCTTAACTAGAAATTTCTGCTGGATTTCTGCTCTAATTACCTACCTTGAAGAAAAGTTATGTCGATGTTGCAGTTCCTACTAGTCACCGATACAGCTGATGGATTGCTTAATATTTTTCTTAACATTATTATAATCAATATTAATATCAAGCAAAACATTACATTTAATAAAATCACATAGCCTAGCTTTAATATTACTTGATATTAACACAATAATTAATAATCCTTCAACTATCAAGATAGTTCAGCTAGTTCCAACAATAGTTCCACCCCCTAACCCTACACACAAGAAGGGTGTAGGGGGGCATCGACATACTACGCATGCGTAACACAGGAGCACCTGCTAACAAACATGTTTTTCTCTAAGAATTAAAAGACATGCCCGGGTCTCACAACAACACCAATGGCGTAATAAGACATTTAATGTACACGCTGTTTGGCTAATCAAATAAGCATCTCGCAGGAAAACGATGGTGGCCCGAATGAGAGACACTTATCAGACAAAGATGAAGCGGTCTGCGGGAGTTAAGCGAACAAGGAAGTAGGCGAAAATAATCGCTCCGCCAACCTCCCAAGGAGGTTCAACCTCCTTGCTGGAGACTTTCTCCATTATGTTTGCTTCTTTGCTCTCTGGTTGGAGAACGGCCAAGCCGGCAGACGCTACGTCATTTCCTCAAGTTATTTCCATTTGTTTGTAGCTAACGCCAACAGTTATTTGTTTCCTTATACAGCATAGATAACGTGAGCGCAGGCATTTCCTCCTATTTTACAAAATGACAAGGAGGAAATACTATCACTTGTATTTTCTATAAACAGCTATACTTTGAAGTTATGTTAGCGTGTTAGCGTTAGCTAAGTTGGGTAAACGTGCTAGGTAGTTGGTCAGCTAGCTAGCTATTTTAGGTTAATTAGCTAACTATTGTTAGCGATCTTGTTTTGTGTTACCGTTGATGCTGTTGTCCTGGCTAGCTAACTTAGCTACCAATTAGAAATTGATGGAGTGCCCTCATCTGAACTCAAACGTGTGCTTCGCCGTCGATTCCTCCAGGTTCCCCAATGGTACTCCGTCCTCCTGGTGCTGCAACGGTGAGAGAAATGGCTCTCTGCCTAGGGTTTGCTGAAATTAATTTAAAAGTGAAAAATATTTGTTATCTAATACATGTTTTGGATCCCAGCTTCAGGTCAGGCGATTTACATTGATTGTTGTTGTCTGGGGTTGCTAGATGGTTACAAGTCAAACCCACGGCTGTTGCTCGCAGGGATCATAATACACCTAACTCATTAGAACATGAACAGTCTACTGTTAATGGAGTACACGATTGAAACAGCAGGTAATGTCTACCTTCTACTTTCATGTCCAGTTTGCAGATCTAACAAAAGTCCATGGGTTTGCCTTACCTGTCTGATTGTGCATTGTGGAAGGTAAGTACTGACTGTTGTTTTTTGTTTGTAACTAAAGTTATACTCAAACATACCATGCTAGTAATTGAAATAATACACTAAAGTGTTTCTCAAACTTTTTGATTTTGGGGATTGGGAGACAGAGGCCCTTTTGACTCAGGAAACAGCAAGTCAATGCCAGCGGCATGTTCAGGAGTTGCTGCCATTGTGATAAAACATTTTCACATTGAGTCAGATGGAGATTAGTATACTGTATACATAACCAACAAGGTGACTGCTGAGCACTGGCCCTCAAACCTGAGTTTGAGAAACTACAAATTGGGTATTTGGCTGATGTGCTTATCCAAGCATCCTTGTTTTGCTCAAAGACACATAGACAGGACCTCTGGCAGTTGATGGACAAATTTCTGTGGAGATCAAAACTGCAACCTCTCACTTATGGGGCAGTGTCTCTCACTCTGCTGCCCAACTCTTTGATAACATTTATTACCATTATTCAGGCCTTTTGCCCTTTACCTTTTATAAATTCTATTACAAAAAAATCCAGATGTAGTGTGTTTTAAAGTAATCTCTTTCTGTACAGATACGTCAATGGACATGCAAAGAAACACTTTGAAGAGAGCCAAGTCCATGGCAATAACCAGAAGAAGGGTGAGAAACAGGAGAAGGAGAAAGCTCATCATTGTGTCTGCATGGACTGCAGCAACTACAGCATATTTTGGTGAGTGTCTTTCCTAACTAACTTATCTCAGTCTATGATCTGTCACTCAGCTTGGGGCACTGCAAAAGGTACAGTCATAAAAATGCAACAGTCAGAGGCTTGTTCTACTGTGGTCATAGGAACCAAATGTTTTTTGTTAGCTGAAATCCATTACTTTGCTAGTGATCCTACGTTTTTCTCTCCCTTTGCCTCAAGATTTTGTCTCTGTAAGGCAACACGCCACATTTGAACACAGGTGTAAACTACACACAAGAATCACTGGGATTTTTCCAAACTATCAGTCCCTCTTGGGTGCATTCACACCTGTGTTTAAATGTGGCTTGCTACTCCGTTGAGAGAAAATGCAGATGCTTTTTTAAACAATTACTGTGGCTATAAAGCCAGGTGTAAATGGGGTCAAAGTCTCAAGTTCATTATGTTTTAAGAAATGCTAAATATGTCTTGAAGTTGATTTGATGTGGATTTATAGTTACAGATGTGATGACTTTGTTGTCAATGACACCAAACTTGGGCAGGTGCAGAAGGTGAGGGAACATCTTCAGAGTTTGGAAAAGTAAGTACTTTACAATAGTCTTTAACAATATCACATATCGTGTTTGTTTTAATAATTACTTCTTTGATTTTTAATCTCTCATAATTAGCTATATCAAATGTGAATAACAGTCATTCAAAAGTAGCATTATTTTTTGACAGTTTCACAGTTCTTGACCTAAATCATTCTAAAAAGCCAAGATAATCTCTGCCAAAGAAAATCTACATACTCTGGGAGTTATAAGTAACAAAATTCTTCACAGCATGCTAAGGCTGGATAAAAGTGTTCAGATAAAACAATTTTCCCTCTTACAGCTCAGCATTGATTGGTGACAGACAAAGGAAAAGGAAACTGCAGGAAAGTCCATCTCTAAACAGCAAGATGTTAAAAGACAATGTAAGTGTGCCCAAACATGATTATTTTTTCATTGTAACAGCAAGAAAAGTGCTATCACTTTAGTTACATCCTTCAGTACAATCAAAGGACCAATGCTCACATTCTACCACAAATTTTCCTTTTACAATTCAAAATCCACCCTGCAGGGCATGTCTGAAAGTGTCTTCAAGTAATAGCAGTCTTTATGGAGTCCATACTGATGAGTGGAGCACTTGACTTACTGTCCTACTGTCCATGATTGTGTGTCTTTCCACACACTATCATGACTCGGGGCAGTATTCTCAGTCGAAGGAGGTAGAATAAAAGGATGCATTAGCACTTATGTCAAGTAATCAGACAAGCTGTAGCTTTTATACACGTGTTGGTAACAATTGGTAACATGCATTTCATGTTTTGAATAGTTCATCAGTTATATATACTGTCAATAATTTAATCTTATTTCAGTAGTCCTTTGGAGTTTTTAAGAATATGTTGTTGTGCTTTTCATTTGTCTCTGACAGGATGGGATGGCTCTGTGCGCCACAGGCCTGCGCAACCTGGGCAACACATGCTTCATGAATGCCATTCTGCAGTCGCTCAGGTAAGGCTCTGCGCTGACGATGAGGTATGTGGGTGGCCTGCTGGGTTTGCGTCGTGGTTCAGTAGCTGTGGCCTTGCAGACAGAGGGCCCCATGGCCAGTCATCCTTCAGTAATACAGTCTGGGGCAAAGCCAGGGGGATTACGCAGGCTGCTTGGAAACCAGAGGCAGTCAAAGGCCAGATTTTAAGGATATTAAGAAGAGGGCAACTGAGGCTTTTACAGTTAACTCCACCCTAATGAGATGAAATTGGTGTATTTAAATTTCAACCCGTCCATCGCAAACACAAGCTAACTCCACCAACTAACCTTCAGCATAGTCATGAGGGCAGTCATTATTACTTTTATTATTATTATTATTACATTATTACTGTTACTACATGTTTTGATCATTTTGTTCTCAGTTGCCATATATGTCACCAGAAAAAAATGTGTTTTTCTTTGACAGCAATATTGAGCAGTTCAGCTGTTATTTCAAGGAGTTGCCTGCGGTGGCGCTGCGCAGTGGTAAGACGGCAGGAAGGAGGATGTACCACACCCGCAGCCAAGGGGACACCAGTGTGTAAGGTCCTCTTCCGGAGGAGGGAGGAGTTATGGGGCTGAGTGCATTGGTCTGAAATGAATTGCTACTTTACAGCAAGCATAAAATGAAGAGAATGTATGTATTATGTATATATGACACGCTGGAGAGTAGAAATAGTTTTATGGGCATCCAATCCACTCCTGATTGATTTCCTCAAATTAAGAGGCAAACATAAGACAAAACTTTACCTGCAATTTGCACAGTGAGTGTGAAGAGCAGTTACACTTCACACAGATAATGACTTTTAACTGACCTGTGTGCTGATGACAGGAGGCTCTGCTGTGTATGGGAGATTACATATCCCCAAGGCTTGGGATTCAATGTTCAGTGCAGTTGGGGTCAAAAGTGGAGTGGGAGCACAAACAAAGATGAGAAGCTCAGTGGGAAAATGCTCTCTTATCGATCATTTCAGTACAATGCACTCTCCTATTCTGTTCATTGCTCTAATTCTGTTATTCTCTTATTTTGACCTTGTTGGATGTGCACACTTTGCAGCATTTTAAGAATGTCTCGGGAAGTTGAGTTTGACTTTTAGATACTAGTAAATGTGAGAGGGTTCATCAATGTCAGTTTGTCTGAGTGTTTTGTAATTTTTTTTTACCCTTGCTCAGTAGACTGTGATGATGAGATGTGCTGTTGATGTGGATTGTGTTGCTCTGTGTTGAACAGGTCTTTGGTGGAGGAGTTCAGGAAAACGTTATGCTCCCTGTGGCAAGGGAGCCAGACCGCCTTCAGTCCGGACTCCTTATTTTATGCCATATGGAAAATCATGCCAAGTTTCAGGTACATCAACATTGTATAGAGTCTGTAATTGTGGTTTGATGCTGTCTCCTTTGAATTAGATTACCATATTATATTGAGCTGAAATCCTGTTTTTCCCTGTTTTAAGCCAAAACCAGGCTAAAATATGAAGTGGTATCAAAGAAGTTCCCCAATCCTAAAATCAACATCCACATTGAAAATCTTGGAAACCAAAGCAAAATTACTTTTCTCGCTATTTCTTACACAGAGGAATGTTAGATCTTGCTTGAAAAGTGAATTATGTGCCATAATTTTTGTCCAATAACCCCAAAGTATATTGTTTTCAGTAAACGTAATGGAACACATCGGTACTCTGTATCAGCTGACTCAAAGTTTAATGCTCAGAATCGGCGCCGGCATCAGTGCATCTCTATTTGATGTCATTTGAGTAACTACCGCCCAGCTGACTGCAAAGCTAACTCTGAGCTGAGCATATTGTTTCACCCTTGCTGACCTGTGAAACCTGTGTTTTGTGTGTCCAGGGGCTACCAGCAGCAGGATGCCCATGAGTTCATGCGTTACCTGCTGGACCACCTCCACAGGGAGCTCCAGGGCAGCTGCAACGGGGCAGCCCACCCAGTCTCACCTCAGGATGGGGTCAGACTCTCCACCTCAGGGGGCAAATGCTGCATGTACGACACCCTAACCTTACTAATGTTTCTGTTATTTGTGCCAGTTTGTGTGTGCACGTTAGAGCTGAACAATTAATCAAAAAAAAAAATCAAAATCGCAATATGAACTAATGCAATTAATTGCTTAAGAGAGAGGGGTGTCCAAAATGGATTTCTGAACAAGGTGATTTAGAGCTCTGGGTAACCTTTGGTAAGCTTTGAAATTTACTGAGTTTGAGTATGATGAAAGGTTTTCACCAATACTGTACAGTATTGCTGAATTTCAAAGCTTACCAAAGTAAATCCTGCACAATGACATCTATTTTTTTTTTTTACAAAATCACTTTTCTTTAAACAATTTTTAAGTTCTAAAAAATTTTATGTCAAGGAAAAACTTGTGATGATATGAATCACAGTTTAAAGGAATAGTTCACCCAAAAATGAAAATTCTGTCATCATCTACTCACCCTCATGCCAAATGAAACACAGGTGAAATTTGTTAGTCCATATAACACACAGGGAGGTTGCCAGCACAACTTGGTAGCAGCCTTCTCCAAAACAACTGAAGTCAATGGGGACCTGTTCTTTAGAGTTCCAAAACAAAAACAGCCAAACAATCACACTGTGAATGGCAAGATCTATACACCATTATTTGTTGCAAATCAATCAGCTGTAGTTAAGATTTGCAGTAAATTATGGTGTAAATATACTGTAGGTCTTTTTGGAACTCTGAAGAACTGGTCCCCACTGACTTCAGTTGTTTTGGAGAAGGCTGCTATGGAGTTGTGCTGGCAACCTCCCTGTGTGTTATATGGACAAACTTCACCTGTGTTTCAACTGGCATGAGGGTGAAGAGATGATGACAGAATTTTCATTTTTGCGTGAACTATTCCTTAAAATCGCAATTGCAATATTCTGTCAAATAATCACAATATGATTTTTTTTTGGTCAGTATGCGTTTTCGTATTTTAAGTGTCTTTATACTGTACACGTATGCGAAGGTGTACAGATGATTTAGAAGGGAAAAACACATTAGACAACGTTAGCAATAGCATTGTACGAGTCATGTTGTCACCACTCCTTGACATTGCTCACACCAGTGGCTGTTTCCATTTTGCTGTTCTAATAACCCTATGGGATCTCAGTGTATGTTCTTGGACTGTGTCGTAGCAGAGCCTTGGTGCGATATGAAGTGCCGCCCCATTGTGGTTACATAAGATCTCCGTGCGTTTGGCTCGGCAAAGGAAGCTCATATTTGTTTGATAGGCAGCCTTCTCACTAAGTGTGTTTGGTGGGAAAATGCAGTGATGCCTCTTTGTTGAGACTGCAATACTGGCTCTGTTGAGACTGGTTTGGTGGTTTGTGTGGCAGGGATAGCAGTAGCAAAACCTGCTGGGAACATCAGGAAATAAATAGACTGCTACTGGGTCAGGCTGGTGAAATGGTGTGAGTGTGCCAGTTACGAGTCAGTAAGCGTTCACTGGTCCACAACTACCACACACACAGAATATATTGCGTTCTTTAAAGATTCTTTTGCTTGTGAGTGGTGTAACTGAAACTTTTTCGGTTGAGTACATTAATTGATTGTGTTGTAAAACCGTGTTTACCTTTGGTTCTTTTCAGAAATGGGACCGCCACTGTTGTCACATCTATATTTGGCGGCATACTTCAGAATGAAGTCAACTGCCTGATATGTGGGACAGAATCTCGGAAGTTTGACCCATTCCTTGGTAAGATGCACTGCTGTTCCTCTTAGACAGAGCCCACTGGGTGATGTGGTACCGAGGAGGAGGATTCATCTCCTTTCTTTTCCCATCTAGACCTGTCTTTGGACATTCCCAGCCAGTTCAGACAGAAGAGAAGTAAGGACCAGGAGCCTGGACCTACTTGCACCTTACGTGGTAGGTTCTGTTGCCCAGTGGTTGGGATAATGACTTGGTAGATTTTTTTTTGGCAGTGTTACCCTCTAAATGTGTGCCAGTGTTCAGCATGAGCATTCTATGTGCGGTTTGTCTCTTTTTAGACTGCTTGCGTAGCTTCACGGACCTGGAAGAGCTTGATGAAACCGAGCTCTACTTGTGTCATAAGTGTAAAAAGCGACAGAAATCCACCAAGAAGTTCTGGATCCAGAAGCTGCCAAAGGTTGGAGAATAATCATTCTCATTATTTTGCTATGAATCTAAACACAATTTACTCATTTGGAAATGCATTAAATTTAACTTTTTAATTTATTAAAGATATACAGTATATAGTAGAAAAAATATTTTTTTTTTTCTTTTGTATGATGGGAGGTTTTGTTTCCAATGGTAGGTTTTGTGTCTGCACCTGAAAAGGTTCCACTGGACAGCCTTTCTGAGAAATAAGGTGGATACCTATGTGGAGTTCCCACTGCGCAGCCTCGACATGAGGGGCTACTTACTGGAGGTGAGCTGAAAACGGTGTTGTAAGAAACCCAATGGCAAAAGTGTGTTGCTCGCCGCAATGCTAAAATTTTGACTTGGGAACCAAATGCTATAAAAAAAACTGCCATATTTTACATTCAGGCCAGGGTATCCACTCTTAAACTGAATAGTCTTAATTCTTTTACAAAGCTTTTAAGTTTTGTCATACAAATATAGTTTGCGATGAGGAATGTCTCAGTTTTACTTAATTGAATTGATTTCTTATACAGTGTATTTTTAAGCAAGAGATCTCTCAACATGGAATGATAGTACGCAGAGTGACATTTGACATGGTCAAGCACATGAAATATGATGGTGAACGATAAGGACTACATTGCGAGTTGGACTCAAGCAGGGCAAAGACAGACAGCATGAAAAAGAGACAATTTGAAATGTATATGTTATGGTAGGAGGTCTGTTTATATGCAGAAAATTACCATTATTATAGCCGATGATAGCTTCATAGCCAGTGAGGGACATTTTTTTTTGGTTCGTCTGCAACCACAGCAGATGGCCTCTGCCTGACCGAAGATAAGCTAAATGTGGAAATTTAAATGATAGTTTTAAAATTGCAGTGTCTTGTCCTACACACACAAATTACTTTTGATGTTTGTAAAGGAACAAAAAAAAACATAAATGTTAAATTCATGATAAACTGTAACTGGCAGGCATTGGCAGAATACTTGGATTGAATTAAATATTGATAGGTATTTGTATCATTGGGTGATGCCTGCAGTAGTGGCTCAGTTGCAGATCTCCTGCCTGCCATGTGGGGAGACTGGGTTTGATTCCCAGCCAATGCAGTACGTTCTCATCGCTGTAGCCGATGCAGCGCTGCGTTTGATTTCTGCCGGTCATGGAACATATGTTTTGGACGGCAGTGGCCTGCATTCAATGCAAGTCGCTCTGGATTAGAGTGTCAGCTAAATGCCTGAAATATAACGTAATGTAGTGGTTAGAAAGATCATTCTTCAACCAGAGGATCAAGGTTCAAGCCCTTGTGCCAATAATCCTCTCACTCTCTGAAGTGTCTGAATGTCTTCTAGCTCCAGGGGGCGCTGTTCTCTAGCTGACTGTCCTCTGCCTTCCTGAAGGGGGGCACAAGCAAAAAGAGGATTTCACTGCACTCTATTATCACTTTTTTTTAGTTCAATCTTTTGTAGCTCGGCACATAAAGCTGTATCCAGGCCAGATTGTGTTTAGGAAAGCTGTTTTCTCCACTTATTTACTTAGTTTTATTTATTTATTTTTATAAAGTTGGTACGTTAGTACATACACATGGCACATACTTTTCAGTCTTAATAATAACTTGTTACCATCTGTACATGCACTGTATATCTTGGACTGCATTTGACTGGGAGAACTTCCAGAATTTTCTGGAAAATTATTATTATTATTATTATACTATAGTTGAGTCTATCAGCAACACTTGACAGTTTGCAGGCTGGAACACAAAGTAATATGTATTTTCACACTCTTTTTACTCAGTGTTTGAATTGGCATGTGTTCTAATGCTTGTATAAAAGGGCCTATGAGTCCTGTAATATGCTGCCTTTAACAGCCATAATCACCCAGGTCTTTGAAATCTCAAACCATAATGTTTCATGCAAACCATTTCCCATTTTTATGTGTCTGCCAGACAGTTTGAAAGTCATACCTCTGACATGCAAACATGTGCAGATGGATGCTTTGGATATGTCTCACTCAAAGTTAGACTTTTTCACCTTGTTAGCAAATTCTTCATGTCATAATATACACCTATTTAACAATAAATAATAAATATGGCAAATAAAAATAGATTTTTATTTGCCATTTTTTTATGTTTACCTCATGGTGTACCAGTAGGCATAAATAAAAATTCCAACCGATACTACCATCACAGATTTTTTAACAATCCTGCCCCTCCACCCTTCCCATCAAATAAATCTGCTTTTCTCTCCCTAACTGATATCCCATTGGTTTATACTAAATGCATCAAATTTAAGAAGCAAGTTTCTCTCAAAATGCCGTTCGACTGGGACTTAAAATCGTCTATCACCGACTGCAAAACTTAAAAATAGTGTGGGTGGACTTGACTATCATTTGCTCACATTGAAATACCAGTTTTGGTTTTCCCCGCTGGGTTACTGATAAGTTAGACTTTTTTCATTCTCTTTCCACATAGTGTAAAGCATACCCATGTGTTGTCAGAGCTATTTTGATTGTAGTAATCTGCTCATTGCCCTTATGCATCCTTACAGGTGAAAAACACCTACATTTAAATAAATGTTCATTAAAGCTTTATGAAATTTTTATGAATTTTTTGGGGGGGAAATTCTGCTATAGAATTATTGTCAAAATAAGGTGCAATGCTATTTTTTGAGAACTGGAACAGTGCAACAGTAGTGATGATATTTAACAAAATTTATCATGGTGTCTGCAGGTCCTGAACAAGCCTTAAAATGTCTTGAATATGATTTATCTAAATTCATACTGAAATGTACAGCCTTGTAAGTCTAAAATTCCGTTTAGAGTTCTTAGAGGTTTCTATCCAGAAATCAGCCCAGTCACACAGACCTTTATACTGAAAGGATAAGGTTTTATTTTTTAATTTTCACAGTCATTCCAGTGGCAAAATCGGTCTAATATTTCATTTCATGTTACATTAAAATGGTCTTTAAAAAGTCTTAGATTTATCGTGATGAATCTTGCAGACATCTTGCACCATTTATGATGACCTCAGGTATCATGTTATATTCCTGTTACATAAGTGACTTTTGCACACTTCGAGGTGTCGGGAACCTCACAGCTTGTGGGGAACCGATTTGATTCTTGTTAGGGCCCGAGCACGACTTCGTGCGAAGCCCTATTGAAACTGAAGGAATTATTAGGGCCCGAGCACGATCTCGTGCGAAGCCCTATTGAAACTGAAGGAATTATTAGGGCCCGAGCACGACTTCGTGCGAAGCCCTATTGAAACTGAAGGAATTATTAGGGCCCGAGCACGACCTCGTGCGAAGCCCTATTGTATTTCGTTCTTGGTATTATTTTTCGCTGGACAAAAAAAACGCACTTTTGAGGGGCTAAAGGTGCTCGAAAACGGACCAAACTTTGCACACGCGTCAGAAGTGGTGAAAAATTCTATATTTTATGGGTCTTGCGCATGGGCGTGGCAAAACGGCTCGATAGCGCCCCCTACAAAATTTCAACGGAGTATCCCTCGCCGTACGTTTGTCCTAGACTTACGAAACTTGGTAGGCACGTGTATCATGTCCAGACTTAAAAAAAAGTCTGGTGGTACCATGCACCTAAAACCAACAGGAAGTCGGCCATTTTGAATTGATTGCGACATTTTTGGGCGTTTTTGGGCGTTTGCAGGGGTCGTACTTTAACGAACTCCTCCTAGGCGGTTGATCGGATCCACGTCAAACTTGGTCAGCGTGTATAAAAGAGTTTGACGATGAAAAGTTATCAAAAGCTTGAGTTTTCGTCACACGGCGTGGGCGTGGCGTGGCGTTGAATTTCCGTGTTTCGCCAGGAAACAGGAAGTGACTTGTAACTGGCCTGTACATGGTCAAATCTGGACCAAACTTCACACGTTGGATAAGAGTCCCGGCCTGAACACATCTATATGCCGATATTCAGTTATAGTCATAGCGCCACCTACTGGCGACAGGAAGCTGTGTGAATTTGCAGGGGTCGTACTTTAACGAACTCCTCCTAGGCGGTTGATCGGATCCACGTGAAACTTAGTCAGCGTGTATAAAAGCCCTCGACGATGAAAAGTTATCAAAAGCTTGAGTTTTCGTCACACGGCGTTGCCCTGGCGGCACGGTGAATTTCGATGTTTCGCCGTTAAACAGGAAGCTACCATAACTTGAGTGTACATCGTCCGATTTGCACCAGATTTCACATGCTGGACAAGAGTCCAGGCCTGAGGACATCTACAGGCCAATTAGGAGTCATAGGCATTGCGCCACCTACTGGTGACATGAAACAGGAAGTGGGCTGTAACGTGACTGTACATGGTCAAATCTGGCCCAAACTTCACACGTTTGATAACGGTCCTGGCCTGAACACATCTACATTCCGATATTCGGTTATAGTCATTGCGCCACCTACTGGCAAGAGGAAACAGGAAGTGGGTTGTAACGCCACTGTACATGGTCAAATCTGCCCCAAACTTCACAGGTTTGATAACGGTCCTGGCCTGAACACATCTACATTCCGATATTCGGTTATAGTCATAGCGCCACCTACTGGCGACAGGAAGTTGTGTGAACTTGAGCGTACATTGTCCGATCTGCACCAGATTTCACATGCTGGACAACAGTCCAGGCCTGAGGACATATACAAGCCAATTGGGAGCCACAGTCATTGCGCCACCTACTGGCGACAGGAAGTAAGCCTTGTGTGACAATCGCCACATGATTTACATGGAATTTTCATGGTGTGGGCCACGTCGACCGGTCGGTGTCCGGTAACGACGCCGCGGCTGCGGCACACCCCGACTGCGGCACACCCCGACTTGCACACAGAGGCGAGGGCCCGCTCATCACTGCTTGCAGTTTTAATTAGGGCCCGAGCACGACTTCGTGCGAAGCCCTATTGAAACTGAAGGAATTATTATTAGGGCCCGAGCACGACTTCGTGCGAAGCCCTATTGAAACTGAAGGAATTATTATTATTATTATTATTATTATTATTATTATTATTATTATTCCGCGTGTTTGATTGCATTTTTGAGGGGCTAAAGGTGCTCGAAAACGGACCAAACTTTGCACACGCGTCAGAACTGGCGAAAAATTTGATATTTTATGGGTCTCGCGCATGGGTGTGGCAAAATGGCTCGATAGCGCCCCCTACAAATTTAAAAAAAATACTCACGGCGGTACGTTTGTCCTAGACATACGAAACTTGGTAGGCACGTGTATCGTGTCCAGACTTAAAAAAAAGTCCATAAGTACCATGCACCTAAACCCGACAGGAAGTCCGCCATTTTGAATTGAGTGTGACATTTTGGGGCGTTTTTGGCCGTTTGCAGCGGTCGTACTTTAACGAACTCGTCCTAGGCGAATGATCGGATCCGCGTCAAACTCGGTCAGCGTGTATAAAAGACCTGGACGATGAAAAGTTATCAAAAGCTTGAGTTTTCGTCACACGGCGTGGGCGTGGCGTGGCGTCGAATTTCCGTGTTTCGCCACGAAACAGGAAGTGGGTTGTAACACCACTGTACATGGTCACATCTGGCCGAAACTTCACACGTTGGATGACAGTCCCGGCCTGAACACATCTACGTGCCGATATTCGGTTATAGTCATAGCGCCACCTACTGGCGAGAGGAAGTTGTGTGAACTTGAGCGTACGTTGTCCGATCTGCACCGGATTTCACATGCTGGACGAGAGTCCAGGCCTGAGGACATCTACATGTCCCGCGGCTGCAACACGCCCCGACTTGCACACGGAGGCGAGGGCCCGCTCATCACTGCTTGCAGTTTTAATTAGGGCCCGAGCACGACTTCGTGCGAAGCCCTATTGAAACTGAAGGAATTATTATTATTATTATGATTTTTATTCCGCGTGTTTGCTCACATTTTTGAGGGGCTAAAGGTGCTCAAAAAGTTGCGCAACTTTGCACATGCGTCAGAAGTGGTGAAAAATTTGGTATTTTATGGGTCTTGGACATGGGTGTGGAAAAATGGCTCAATAGCGCCCCCTACAAAATTTCAAAACAAAAGCCCCCACCTTTCTGTTTCCCCTAGACGTACGAAACTTGGTAGGCACGTGCATCATGTCCAGACTTAAAAAAAAGCCTCTTGGTGCCCTGGCCTAAACCCGACAGGAAGTCGGCCATTTTGAATTGAGTGCGACATTTTGGGGCGTTTTGGGGCGTTTGCAGGGGTCGTACTTTAACGAACTCGTCCTAGGGGAATGATCGGATCCGCGTCAAACTCGGTCAGCGTGTATAAAAGAGCTGGACGATGAAAAGTTATCAAAAGCTTGAGTTTTCGTCACACGGCGTGGGCGTGGTGAGGCGGCGAATTTCCGCGTTTCGCCACGAAACAGGAAGTGGGTTGTAACGCCACTGTACATGGTCACATCTGGCCGAAACTTCACACGTTTGATGAGAGTCCCGGCCTGAACGCGTCTACGTGCCGATATTCGGTTATAGTCATAGCGCCACCTACTGGCGACAGGAAGCTGTGTGAATTTGCAGGGGTCGTACTTTAACGAACTCCTCCTAGGCATTTGATCGGATTCACGTCAAACTTGGTCAGCGTGTATAAAAGAGTTTGACGATGAGAATTTATCAAAAGCTTGAGTTTTCATCACACGGCGTGGGCGTGGCGTGGCGTGGAATTTCGATGTTTCGCCATGAAACAGGAAGCTGCGTTACCTTGAGTTTACGTCGTCCGATCAGCACCGGATTTCAAATGCTGGACAAGAGACCGGGCCTGAGGACATCTACAGGCCGATTAGGAGCAATAGTCAATGCGCCACCTACTGGCGACACGAAACAGGAAGTGGGTTGTAACGCGACTGTACGTACTCACATCTGGCCCAAATTTGACACGTTTGACTAGAGTCCAGGCCTGAATACATCTACAGGCCGATATTCAGTTATAGTCATAGCGCCACCTACTGGCAACAGGAAGTTGTGAGAACTTAAGCGTACATTGTCCGATCTGCACCGGATTTCACGTGCTGGACCAGAGTCCAGGTCTGAGGACATCTACAGGCCGATTAGGAGTCATAGTCATAGCGCCACCTACTGGCGACAGGAAGTTGTGTGAACTTGAGCGTACGTTGTCCGATCTGCACCGGATTTCACATGCTGGACGAGAGTCCAGGCCTGAAGACGTCTACATGCCCCGCGGCTGCAACACGCCCCGACTTGCACACGGAGGCGAGGGCCCGCTCATCACTGCTTGCAGTTTTAATTAGGGCCCGAGCACGACTTCGTGCGAAGCCCTATTGAAACTGAAGGAATTATTATTATTATTATTATTATGATTCTTATTCTTATTGTTTGATCGCATTTTTGAGGGGCTAAAGGTGCTCGAAAACGGACAAAACTTTGCACACGCATCAGAACTGGTGAAAATTCAAGTATTTTATGGGTCTTGGACATGGGCGTGGCAAAATGGCTCGATAGCGCCCCCTACAAATTTTCAATACCAAAGCCCCCACCTTTCTGTTTGCCCTAGACGTACGAAACTTGGTAGGCACATGTACCATGTCCACACTTAAAAAAAAGTCTCTTGGAGCCCTGGCCTAAACCCAACAGGAAGTCCGCCATTTTTAATTGAGTGCGACATTTTGGGGCGTTTTTGGCCGTTTGCAGGGGTCGTACTTTAACGAACTCGTCCTAGGCGAATGATCGGATCCGCGTCAAACTTGGTCAGCGTGTATAAAAGAGCTGGACGATGAAAAGTTATCAAAAGCTTGAGTTTTCGTCACACGGCGTGGGCGTGGTGAGGCGGCGAATTTCCACGTTTCGCCACGAAACAGGAAGTGGCTTGTAACTGGCCTGTACATGGTCATATCTGGACCAAACTTCACACGTTTGATGAGAGTCCCGGCCTGAACGCGTCTACGTGCCGATATTCTGTCATAGTCATAGCGCCACCTACTGGCGACGGGAAATGACATGTTTTATACTGGGGTGTGCTACTACTAGCGGGTTGACCAGATCCACCTCAAATGTGGTCAGAAAAGCCATAGGACCTTGATGACGCTTCGTGGTGAAGATCGGGAGCGTTCGTCGAACGGCGTTGCCATGGTGGTGCGGCGAATTTCGATGTTTCGCCGTGAAACAGGAAGCTGCGTTAACTTGAGTTTACGTCGTCCGATCAGCACCAAATTTCGCATGCTGGTCCAGAGTACAGCCCTGAGGACATCTACAGGCCGATTGGGAGTCATAGGCATTGCGCCACCTACTGGCGACATGAAACAGGAAGTGGGTTAGTCATAGCGCCACCTACTGGCGACAGGAAGTTGTGTGAACTTGAGCGTACATTGTCCGATCTGCACCGGATTTCACATGCTGGACCACAGTCCAGGCTTGAGCACATATACGGGACAATATTCAGTCACAGACATTGCGCCACCTACTGGCGACAGGAAGTAAGCCTTGCATGACAATCATCATTGGATTTAAATGGGATTTTCATGGTGTGGGCCATGTCGACCGGTCGGTGTGCGGTAACGACGCCGCGGCCGCGACACACCCCGACCGCAGCACACCCCGACTTGCACACGGAGGCGAGGGCCCGCTCATCACTGCTTGCAGTTTTAATTATTATTATTTTTCTTCGCTCAAAAAAATCGGGCTTTTGAGGGCCTAAACGTGCTCGAAAACTCACCAAACTTTGCACACGCGTCAGAAGTGGCGAAAATTTATATATTATATGGGTCTCGCGCATGGGTGTGGCAAAATGGCTCGATAGCGCCCCCTACAAATTTCAAAAAAATACTCACGGCCGTACGTTTGTCCTAGACGTACGAAACTTGGTAGGCACGTGTATCGTGTCCAGACTTAAAAAAAAGTCCGTAGGTACCATGCACCTAAACCCGACAGGAAGTCCGCCATTTTGAATTGAGTGCCACATTTTGGGGCGTTTTTGGCCGTTTGCAGGGGTCGTACTTTAACGAACTCGTCCTAGGCGAATGATCGGATCCGCGTCAAACTCGGTCAGCGTGTATAAAAGACCTCGACGATGAAAAGTTATCAAAAGCTTGAGTTTTCGTCACAGGGCGTGGGCGTGGTGAGGCGGCGAATTTCCATGTTTCGCCACGAAACAGGAAGTGGCTTGTAACTGACCTATACATGGTCAAATCTTGACCAAACTTCACACGTTTGATGAGAGTCCCGGCCTGAACACATCTATATGCCCATAGTCAGTTCTAGTCATAGCGCCACCTCCTGGCGACAGGAAATGACATGTTTTATACTGTGGTGTACTACTCCGAGCGGATTGACCAAAGCCACCTCAAATGTGGTCAGAAAAGCCGTAGGACCTTGATGACGCTTCATGATGAAGATTGGGAGCGTTCGTCGCACGGCGTTGCCATGGCGGCGCGGCGAATTTCGATGCTTCGCCGTGACACAGGAAGCTGCGTTAACTTGAGCGTACGTCGTCCGATCAGCACCGGATTTCACATGCTGGTCCAGAGTCCAGGCCTGAGGACATCTACAGGCCGATTGGGAGTCATAGGCATTGCGCCACCTACTGGCGACACCAAACAGGAAGTGGGTTGTAACACCACTCTACGTGGTCAAATCTGGCCCAAACTTCACATGTCGGATGAGAGTCCCGGCCTGAACGCGTCTACGTGCCGATATTCGGTTATAGCCATAGCGCCGCCTACTGGCGACAGGAAGTTGTGTGAACTTGAGCGAACGTTGTCCGATCTGCACCGGATTTCACATGAGGGACAAGAGTCCAGGCCTGAGGACATCTACATGTCCCGCGGCTGCGACACGCCCCGACTTGCACACGGAGGCGAGGGCCCGCTCATCACTGCTTGCAGTTTTAATTATTATTCTTTTTCTTAGGCCAAATAAATCGCACTTTTGAGGGCCTAAACGTGCTCGAAAAGTTGCGAAACTTTGCACACGCGTCAGAACTGGTGAAAAATTATATATTTTAAGGGTCTCGCGCATGGGTGTGGCAAAGTGGCTCGATAGCGCCCCCTACAAATTTCAAAAAAATACTCACGGCCGTACGTTTGTCCTAGACGTACGAAACTTGGTAGGCACGTGTATCGTGTCCAGACTTAAAAAAAAGTCCGTAGGTACCATGCACCTAAACCCGACAGGAAGTCGGCCATTTTGAATTGAGTGCGACATTTTGGGGCGTTTTTGGCCGTTTGCAGGGGTCGTACTTTAACGAACTCCTCCTAGGCGGTTCATCGGATCCGCGTCAAACTCGGTCAGCGTGTATAAAAGACCTGGACGATGAAAAGTTATCAAAAGCTTGAGTTTTCGTCACACGGCGTGGGCGTGGCGTGGCGCTGAATTTCCACGTTTCGCCACGAAACAGGAAGTGGCTTGTAACACCACTGTACATGGTCACATCTGGCCGAAACTTCACACGCTGCATGAGAGTCCCGGCCTGAACACATCTACGTGCTGATATTCGGTTATAGTCATAGCGCCACCTACTGGCGAGAGGAAATGACATGTTTTATACTGGGGTGTGCTACTACTAGCGGGTTGACCAGATCCACCTCAAATGTGGTCAGAAAAGCCGTAGGACCTTGATGACGCTTCGTGATGAAGATCGGGAGCGTTCGTCGCACGGCGTTGCCATGGCGGCGCGGCGAATTTCGATGCTTCGCTGTGACACAGGAAGCTGCGTTAACTTGAGTTTACGTCGTCCGATCAGCACCGGATTTCACATGCTGGTCCAGAGTCCAGGCCTGAGGACATCTACAGGCCGATTGGGAGTCACAGGCATTGCGCCACCTACTGGCGACACCAAACAGGAAGTGGGTTGTAACGCGACTCTACGTGGTCAAATCTGGCCCAAACTTCACATGTCGAATGAGAGTCCCGGCCTGAACGCGTCTACGTGCCGATATTCGGTTATAGCCATAGCGCCGCCTACTGGCGACAGGAAGTTGTGTGAACTTGAGCGTACGTTGTCCGATCTGCACCGGATTTCACATGAGGGACGAGAGTCCAGGCCTGAGGACATCTACATGTCCCGCGGCTGCAACACGCCCCGACTTGCGCACGGAGGCGAGGGCCCGCTCATCACTGCTTGCAGTTTTAATTATTATTATTTAGGGCCCGAGCACGACTTCGTGCGAAGCCCTATTGAAACTGAAGGAATTATTATTCTTTTTCTTCTTCGCTAATGAAAATCGGACTTTTGAGGGCCTAAACGTGCTCGGAAAGTTGCACAACTTTGCACACGCATCAGAAGTGGCGAAAAATTTGATATTTTATGGGTCTCGCGCATGGGTGTGGTAAAATGGCTCGATAGCGCCCCCTACAAAATTTCAAAAAAATACTCACGGCCGTACGTTTCCCCTAGACGTACGAAACTTGGTAGGCACGTGTATCGTGTCCAGACTTAAAAAAAAGTCCATAGGTACCATGCGCCTAAACCCGACAGGAAGTCGGCCATTTTGAAATGATTGCGACATTTTTGGCCGTTTTTGGGCGTTTGCAGGGGTCGTACTTTAACGAACTCGTCCTAGGCGGTTCATCGGATCCGCGTCAAACTCGGTCAGCGTGTATAAAAGACCTGGACGATGAAAAGTTATCAAAAGCTTGAGTTTTCGTCACACGGCGTGGGCGTGGCGTGGCGTCGAATTTCCGTGTTTCGCCACGAAACAGGAAGTGGCTTGTAACTGGCCTGTACATGGTCAAATCTGGACCAAACTTCACACGTTTGATGAGAGTCCCGGCCTGAACACATCTATATGCCGATATTCCGTTATAGTCATAGCGCCACCTACTGGCGACAGGAAGCTGTGTGCATTTGCAGGGGTCGTACTTTAACGAACTCCTCCTAGGCGGTTGATCGGATCCACGTCAAACTTAGTCAGCGTGTATAAAAGCCCTCGACGATGAAAAGTTATCAAAAGCTTGAGTTTTCGTCACACGGCGTTGCCCTGGCGGCGCGGCGAATTTCCATGTTTCGCCGTGAAACAGGAAGCTGCAATAACTTGAGTGTACGTCGTCCGATCTGCACCAGACTTCACATGCTGGACAAGAGTCCAGGCCTGAGGACATCTACAGGCCGATTGGGAGTCATACTCATAGCGCCACCTATTGGTGACATGAAACAGGAAGTGGGTTGTAACGTGACTGTACATGGTCAAATCTGGCCCAAACTTCACACGTTTGACTAGTGTCCAGGCCTGACGACATCTACATGCCGATATTCGGTTATAGTCATTGCGCCACCTACTGGCGAGAGGAAACAGGAAGTGGGTTGTAACGCCGCTGTACATGGTCAAATCTGCCCCAAACTTCACAGGTTCGATAACGGTCCCGGCCTGAACGCGTCTACGTGCCGATATTCGGTTATAGTCACAGCGCCACCTACTGGCGACAGGAAGTTGTGTGAACTTGAGCGTGCATTGTCCGATCTGCACCTGATTTCACATGCTGGACAAGACTCCATGCCTAAGGACATCTACATGTCCCGCAGCTGCAACACGCCCCGACTTGCGCACGGAGGCGAGGGCCCGCTCATCACTGCTTGCAGTTTTAATTTTTTTTTTATTTTTCTTATTCTTAGTCGGACAAAAAAATCGGACTTTTCAGGGGCTAAACGTGCTCGAAAACGGACCAAACTTTGCACACGCGTCAGAAGTGGCGAAAAATTATATATTTTAAGGGTCTCGCGCATGGGTGTGGCAAAATGGCTCAATAGCGCCCCCTATAAAATTTCAAAAAAATACTCACGGCCGTACGTTTGTCCTAGACGTACGAAACTTGGTAGGCACGTGTATCGTGTCCAGACTTAAAAAAAAGTCCGTAGGTACCATGCGCCTAAACCCGACAGGAAGTCCGCCATTTTGAATTGAGTGCCACATTTTGGGGCGTTTTTGGCCGTTTGCAGGGGTCGTACTTTAACGAACTCGTCCTAGGCGAATGATCGGATCCACGTCAAACTCGGTCAGCGTGTATAAAAGACCTGGACGATGAAAAGTTATCAAAAGCTTGAGTTTTCGTCACACGGCGTGGGCGTGGTGAGGCGGCGAATTTCCACGTTTCGCCACGAAACAGGAAGTGGGTTGTAACACCACTGTACGTGGTCACATCTGGCCGAAACTTCACACGTTTGATGAGAGTCCCGGCCTGAACGCGTCTACGTGCCGATATTCGGTTATAGTCATAGCGCCACCTACTGGCGACAGGAAGCTGTGTGAATTTGCAGGGGTCGTACTTTAACGAACTCCTCCTAGGCGGTTGATCGGATCCACGTCAAACTTAGTCAGCGTGTATAAAAGCCCTCAACGATGAAAAGTTATCAAAAGCTTGAGTTTTCCTCACACGGCCTTGCCCTGGCGGTGCAGCGAATTTCGATGTTTCGCCGTGAAACAGGAAGCTGCGTTAAGTTGAGTTTACGTCGTCCGATCTGCACCAGATTTCACATGCTGGTCCAGAGTCCAGGCCTGAGGACATCTACAGGCCGATTAGGAGTCATAGGCATTGCGCCATCTACTGGTGACATGAAACAGGAAGTGGGTTGTAACGTGGCTGTACGTGGTCAAATCTGGCCCAAACTTCACATGTTTGACTAGTGTCCAGGCCTGACGACATCTACGTGCCGATATTCCGTTATAGTCATTGCGCCACCTACTGGCGAGAGGAAACAGGAAGTGGGTTGTAACGCCACTGTACATGGTCAAATCTGCCCCAAACTTCACAGGTTTGATAACGGTCCCGGCCTGAACACGTCTACGTGCCGATATTCGGTTATAGTCATAGTGCCATCTACTGGAGACAGGAAGTTGTGTGAACTTAAGCGTACATTGTCCGATCTGCACCGGATTTCACATGCTGGACAAGACTCCATGCCTGAGGACGTCTACATGCCCCGCGGCTGCAGCACACCCCGACTTGCACACAGAGGCGAGGGCCCGCTCATCACTGCTTGCAGTTTTAATTAGGGCCCGAGCACGATCTCGTGCGAAGCCCTATTGAAACTGAAGGAATTATTATTATTTTTCTTAGGCCAAATAAATCGGACTTTTGAGGGCCTAAACGTGCTCGAAAAGTTGCGAAACTTTGCACACCCATCAGAAGTGGTGAAAAATTATATATTTTAAGGGTCTCGCGCAAGGGTGTGGCAAAATGGCTCGATAGCGCCCCCTACAAAATTTAAAAAAAATACTCCTCGCCGTACGTTTCCCCCAGACGTACGAAACTTGGTAGGCACGTGTATCGTGTCCAGACTTAAAAAAAAGTCCATAGGTACCATGCGCCTAAACCCGACAGGAAGTCGGCCATTTTGAATTGATTGTGACATTTTTGGGCGTTTTTGGGCGTTTGCAGGTGTCGTACTTTAACGAACTCCTCCTAGGCGGTTCATCGGATCCACGTCAAACTCGGTCAGCGTGTATAAAAGACCTGGACGATGAAAAGTTATCAAAAGCTTGAGTTTTCGTCACACGGCGTGGGCGTGGCGTGGCGTCGAATTTCCGTGTTTCGCCACGAAACAGGAAGTGGCTTGTAACTGGCCTGTACATGGTCAAATCTGGACCAAACTTCACACGTTTGATGAGAGTCCCGGCCTGAACACGTCTACGTGCCGATATTCAGTTATAGTCATAGCGCCACCTACTGGCGACAGGAAGCTGTGTGAATTTGCAGGGGTCGTACTTTAACGAACTCCTCCTAGGCGGTTGATCGGATCCACGTCAAACTTAGTCAGCGTGTATAAAAGCCCTCGATGATGAAAAGTTATCAAAAGCTTGAGTTTTCGTCACACGGCGTTGCCCTGGCGGCGCGGCGAATTTCGATGTTTCGCCGTGAAACAGGAAGCTGCGTTAACTTGAGTTTACGTCGTCCGATCTGCACCAGATTTCACATGCTGGACAAGAGTCCAGGCCTGAGGACATCTACAGGCCGATTGGGAGTAATTGTCATTGCGCCACCTACTGGCGACACGAAACAGGAAGTGGGTTGTAACGCGACTGTACGTGGTCAAATCTGCCCCAAACTTCACACGTTGGATGACAGTCCCGGCCTGAACACGTCTACGTGCCGATATTCGGTTATAGTCATAGCGCCGCCTACTGGCGACAGGAAGTTGTGTGAACTTGAGTGTACATTGTCCGATCCGCACCGGATTTGACATGCTGGACAAGAGTCCAGGCCTGAGGACGTCTACATGTCCCGCGGCTGCAACACGCCCCGACTTGCACACGGAGGCGAGGGCCCGCTCATCACTGCTTGTTAGGGCCCGAGCACGATCTCGTGCGAAGCCCTATTGAAACTGAAGGAATTATTATTTTTCTTCTCCTTACTTGGACAAAAAAATCGGACTTTTGAGGGCCTAAACATGCTCGGAAAGTTGCGCAACTTTGCACACGCGTCAGAAGTGGCGAAAAATTATATATTTTATGGGTCTCGCGCATGGGTGTGGCAAAATGGCTCGATAGCGCCCCCTACAAAATTTCAAAAAAATACTCCTCGCCGTACGTTTCCCCTAGACGTACGAAACTTGGTAGGCACGTGTATCGTGTCCAGACTTAAAAAAAAGTCCATAGGTACCATGCGCCTAAACCCGACAGGAAGTCGGCCATTTTGAATTGATTGCGACATTTTTGGGCGTTTTTGGGCGTTTGCAGGGGTCGTACTTTAACGAACTCCTCCTAGGCGGTTCATCTGATCCACGTCAAACTTGGTCCGCGTGTATAGCAGACCTCAACGATGAAAAGTTATCAACACCTTGAGTTTTCGTCACACGGCGTGGGCGTGGTGAGGCGTCGAATTTCCGTGTTTCGCCACGAAACAGGAAGTGACTTGTAACTGGCCTGTACATGGTCAAATCTGGACCAAACTTCACACGTTGGATGAGAGTCCCGGCCTGAACACGTCTATATGCCAATATTTAGTTATAGTCATAGCGCCACCTACTGGCGACAGGAAGCTGTGTGAATTTGCAGGGGTCGTACTTTAACGAACTCCTCCTAGGCGGTTGATCGGATCCGCGTCAAACTTAGTCAGCGTGTATAAAAGCCCTCGACGATGAAAAGTTATCAAAAGCTTGAGTTTTCGTCACACGGCGTTGCCCTGGCGGCGCGGCGAATTTCGATGTTTCGCCGTGAAACAGGAAGCTGCGATAACTTGAGTGTACATCGTCCGATTTGCACCAGATTTCACATGCTGGACGAGAGTCCAGGCCTGAACACATCTACATGTCGATATTCAATTATAGTCATAGCGCCACCTACTGTCGACACAAAACAGGAAGTGGGTTGTAACTGGACTGTACATGGTCAAATATGGCCCAAAATTCACATGTTGGACGAGAGACCCGGCCTGAACGCATCTACGTGCCGATATTCGATTATAGCCATAGCGCCGCCTACTGGCGACAGGAAGTTGTGTGAACTTGAGCGTACGTTGTCCGATCTGCACCGGATTTCACATGAGGGACGAGAGTCCAGGCCTGACGACGTCTACATGCCCCGCGGCTGCAACACGCCCCGACTTGCACACGGAGGCGAGGGCCCGCTCATCACTGCTTGCAGTTTTAATTAGGGCCCGAGCACGACTTCGTGCGAAGCCCTATTGAAACTGAAGGAATTATTATTATTAGGGCCCGAGCACGACTTCGTGCGAAGCCCTATTGAAACTGAAGGAATTATTATTATTATTATTATTATGATTTTTATTCCGCGTGTTTGATTGCATTTTTGAGGGGCTAAAGGTGCTCGAAAACGGACCAAACTTTGCAAACGCGTCAGAACTGGTGAAAATTGAAGTCTTTTATGGGTCTCGGACATGGGAGTGGCAAAATGGCTCAATAGCGCCCCCTACAATATTTCAAAACAAAAGCCCCCACCTTTCGGTTTCAGCTAGACGTACGAAACTTGGTATGCTCATGTATAATGTCCAGACTTAAAAAAAAGTCTCTTGGTGCCATGCCCTAAACCCAACAGGAAGTGGGCCATTTTGAATTGATTGCGACATTTTTGGGCGTTTTTGGGCGTTTGCAGGGGTCGTACTTTAACGAACTCCTCCTAGGCGGTTCATCTGATCCGCGTCAAACTCGGTCAGCGTGTATAAAAGACCTGGACGATGAAAAGTTATCAAAAGCTTGAGTTTTCGTCACACGCCGTGGGCGTGGCGTGGCGTCGAATTTCCGTGTTTCGCCACGAAACAGGAAGTGGGTTGTAACACCACTGTACATGGTCACATCTGGCCGAAACTTCACACGTTTGATGAGAGTCCCGGCCTGAACACATCTATATGCCGATATTCGGTTATAGTCATAGCGCCACCTACTGGCGACAGGAAGCTGTGTGAATTTGCAGGGGTCGTACTTTAACAAACTCCTCCTAGGAGGTTGATCGGATCCACGTCAAACTTAGTCAGCGTGTATAAAAGCCCTCGACGATGAAAAGTTATCAAAAGCTTGAGTTTTCGTCACACGGCGTTGCCCTGGCGGCGCGGCGAATGTCGATGTTTCGCCGTGAAACAGGAAGCTGCCATAACTTGAGTGTACATCGTCCGATTTGCACCAGATTTCACATGCTGGACCAGAGTCCAGGCCTGAGGACATCTACAGGCCGCTTAGGAGTCATAGGCATTGCGCCACCTACTGGTGACATGAAACAGGAAGTGGGTTGTAACGTGACTGTACGTGGTCAAATCTGGCCCAAACTTCACACATTTGACTAGTGTCCAGGCCTGAGGACATCTACATGCCGATATTCAATTATGGTCATTGCGCCACCTACTGGCGAGAGGAAACAGGAAGTGGGTTGTAATGCCACTGTACATGGTCAAATCTGCCCCAAACTTCACAGGTTTGATAACGGTCCCGGCCTGAACGAGTCTACGTGCCGATATTCGGTTATAGTCATAGCGCCACCTACTGGCGACAGCAAGTTGTGTGAATTTGAGCTTACATTGTCCGATATGCACCGGATTTCACATGCTGGACAAGACTCCATGCCTGAGGACATGTACATGTCCCGCGGCTGCGACACACCCCGACTTGCACACGGAGGCGAGGGCCCGCTCATCACTGCTTGCAGTTTTAATTAGGGCCCGAGCACGACTTCGTGCGAAGCCCTATTGAAACTGAAGGAATTATTATTATTATTATTATTATTATTATTATTTTTCTCCTTCGCTAAAAAAAATCGGACTTTTGAGGGCCTAAACGTGCTCGGAAAGTTGCGAAACTTTGCACACGCGTCAGAAGTGGCGAAAAATTATATATTTTATGGGTCTCGCGCATGGGTGTGGCAAAATGGCTCGATAGCGCCCCCTACAGACGATACCTCGCCGTACGTTTCCCCTAGACGTACGAAATTTGGTAGGCACGTGTATCATGTCCAGACTTAAAAAAAAGTCTATTGGTACCATGCGCCTAAACCCAACAGGAAGTCGGCCATTTTGACATTTTTGGACGTTTTTGGCCGTTTGCAGGGGTCGTACTTTAACGAACTCGTCCTAGGCGAATGATCGGATCCGCGTCAAACTCGGTCAGCGTGTATAAAAGACCTGGACGATGAAAAGTTATCAAAAGCTTGAGTTTTCGTCACACGGCGTGGGCGTGGAGAGGCGACGAATTTCCACGTTTCGCCACGAAACAGGAAGTGGCTTGTAACGCAACTGTACATGGTCACATCTGGCCGAAACTTCACACGTTTGATGAGAGTCCCGGCCTGAACACGTCTACGTGCCGATATTCAGTTATAGTCATAGCGCCACCTACTGGCGACAGGAAATGACATGTTTTATACTGTGGTGTACTACTCCGAGCGGGTTGACCAGAGCCACCTCAAATGTGGTCAGAAAAGCCGTAGGACCTTGATGACGCTTCGTGATGAAGATCGGGAGCGTTCGTCGCACGGCGATGCCATGGCGGCGCGGCGAATTTTGATGCTTCGCCGTGACACAGGAAGCTGCGTTAACTTGAGTTTACGTCGTCCGATCGGCACCGGATTTCACATGCTGGTCCAGAGTCCAGGCCTGAGGACGTCTACAGGCCGATTGGGAGTCATAGGCATTGCGCCACCTACTGGCGACACCAAACAGGAAGTGGGTTGTAACGCGACTCTACGTGGTCAAATCTGGCCCAAACTTCACATGTCGGATGAGAGTCCCGGCCTGAACACGTCTACGTGCCGATATTCGGTTATAGCCATAGCGCCGCCTACTGGCGACAGGAAGTTGTGTGAACTTGAGCGTACGTTGTCCGATCTGCACCGGATTTCACATTAGGGACGAGAGTCCAAGCCTGAGGACGTCTACATGTCCCGCGGCTGCAACACACCCCGACTTGCACACGGAGGCGAGGGCCCGCTCATCACTGCTTGCAGTTTTAATTATTATTATTATTTTTCGCCGGCCAAATAAATCGGACTTTTGAGGGGCTAAACGTGCTCCAAAACTCACCAAACTTTGCACACGCGTCAGAAGTGGCGAAAAATTATATATTTTATGGGTCTCGCGCATTGGTGTGGCAAAACGGCTCGATAGCGCCCCCTACAAAATTTCAACGAAATACTCCACGCCGTACGTTTGTCCTAGACGTACGAAACTCGGTAGGCACGTGTATCATGTCCAGACTTAAAAAAAAGTCTGTTGGTTCCATGCGCCTAAACCCGACAGGAAGTCCGCCATTTTGAATTGATTGTGTCATTTTTGGGCGTTTCAGGCCGTTTGCAGGGGTCGTACTTTAACGAACTCCTCCTAGGCGAATGATCGGATCCACGTCAAACTTAGTCAGCGTGTTTAAAAGACCTCGACGATGAAAAGTTATCAAAAGCTTGAGTTTTCGTCACACGGCGTGGGCGTGGTGAGGCGGCGAATTTCCACGTTTCGCCACGAAACAGGAAGTGGCTTGTAACTGGCCTGTACATGGTCACATCTGGACCAAACTTCACACGTTTGATGAGAGTCCCGGCCTGAACACATCTACGTGCCGATATTCGGTTATAGTCATAGCGCCACCTACTGGCGACAGGAAGCTGTGTGAATTTGCAGGGGTTGTACTTTAACGAACTCCTCCTAGGCGGTTGATCGGATCCATGTCAAACTTAGTCAGCGTGTATAAAAGCCTTCGACGATGAAAAGTTATCAAAAGCTTGAGTTTTCGTCACACGGCGTTGCCCTGGCAACGCGGCGAATTTCGATGTTTCGCCGTGACACAGGAAGCTGCGTTAACTTGAGTTTACGTCGTCCGATCTGCACCAGATTTCACATGCTGGACAAGAGTCCAGGCCTGAGGACATCTACAGGCCGATTAGGAGTCATAGGCATTGCGCCACCTACTGGTGACATGAAACAGGAAGTGGGTTGTAATGTGGCTGTACGTGGTCAAATCTGGCCCAAACTTCACACGTTTGACTAGTGTCCAGGCCTGACGACATCTACCTGCCGATATTCCGTTATAGTCATTGCGCCACCTACTGGCGAGAGGAAACAGGAAGTGGGTTGTAACGCCACTGTACATGGTCAAATCTGCCCCAAACTTCACAGGTTTGATAACAGTCCCGGCCTGAACGCGTCTACGTGCCCATACTCGGTTATAGTCATAGCGCCACCTACTGGAGACAGGAAGTTGTGTGAACTTGAGCGTACATTGTCCGATCTGCACCAGATTTCACATGCTGGACAAGACTCCATGCCTGAGGACATGTACATGTCCCGCGGCTGCAACACACCCCGACTTGCACACGGAGGCGAGGGCCCGCTCATCACTGCTTGCAGTTTTAATTCTTTTTCTTTTTAGGGCCCGAGCACGACTTCGTGCGAAGCCCTATTGAAACTGAAGGAATTATTATTAGGGCCCGAGCACGACTTCGTGCGAAGCCCTATTGAAACTGAAGGAATTATTATTATTAGGGCCCGAGCACGACTTCGTGCGAAGCCCTATTGAAACTGAAGGAATTATTATTATTATTATTATGATATTTATTCTTATTGTTTCATGGCATTTTTGAGGGCCTAAAGGTGCTCGAAAACTCACCGAACTTTGCACACGCGTCAGAACTGGTGAAAAATTTGACATTTTATGGGTCTCGGAAATGGGAGTGGCAAAATGGCTCGATAGCGCCCCCTACAATATTTCAAAACCAAAGCCCCCACCTTTCGGTTTCAGCTAGACGTACGAAACTTGGTATGCTAATGTATCATGTCCAGACTTAAAAAAAAGTCTCTTGGTGCCATACCCTAAACCCGACAGGAAGTCGACCATTTTGAATTGATTGCGACATTTTTGGGCGTTTTTGGGCGTTTGCAGGGGTCGTACTTTAACGAACTCCTCCTAGGCGGTTCATCGGATCCGCGTCAAACTCGGTCAGTGTGTATAAAAGAGCTGGACGATGAAAAGTTATCAAAAGCTTGAGTTTTCGTCACACGGCGTGGGCGTGGCGTGGCGTCGAATTTCCATGTTTCGCCACAAAACAGGAAGTGGGTTGTAACACCACTGTACAGGTCACATCTGGCCGAAACTTCACACGTTTGATAAGAGTCCCGGCCTGAACACATCTATGTGCCGTTATTCGGTTATAGTCATAGCGCCACCTACTGGCGACAGGAAGCTGTGTGAATTTGCAGGGGTCGTACTTTAACGAACTCCTCCTAGGCGGTTGATTGGATCCACGTCAAACTTCGTCAGCGTGTATAAAAGCCCTCGACGATGAAAAGTTATCAAAAGCTTGAGTTTTCGTCACACGGCGTTGCCCTGGCGGCGCGGCGAATTTCGATGTTTCGCCGTGAAACAGGAAGCTGCGATAACTTGAGTTTACATCGTCCGATCTGCACCGGATTTCACATGCTGGACCAGAGTCCAGGCCTGAACACATCTACATGTCAATATTCGGTTATAGTCATAGCGCCACCTACTGTCGACACGAAACAGGAAGTGGGTTGTAACTGCACTGTACGTGGTCAAATATGGCCCAAAATTCACATGTTGGACGAGAGTCCCGGCCTGAACGCGTCTACGTGCCGATATTCGGTTATAGCCATAGCGCCGCCTACTGGCGACAGGAAGATGTGTGAACTTGAGCGTACGTTGTCCGATCTGCACCGGATTTCACATGAGGGACGAGAGTCCAGGCCTGAGGACGTCTACATGTCCCGCGGCTGCAACACGCCCCGACTTGCACACGGAGGCGAGGGCCCGCTCATCACTGCTTGCAGTTTTAATTATTATTATTTTTCTTCTTCTTCTTCTTACTCGGACAAATAAATCGGGCTTTTGAGGGGCTAAACGTGCTCGAAAACGGACCAAACTTTGCACACGCGTCAGAACTGGTGAAAAATTATATATTTTATGGGTCTCGCGCATGGGTGTGGCAAAACGGCTCGATAGCGCCCCCTACAAATTTCAAAAAAATACTCACGGCCGTACGTTTGTCCTAGATGTACGAAACTTGGTAGGCATGTGTATCGTGTCCAGACTTAAAAAAAAGTCCATAGGTACCATGCGCCTAAACCCGACAGGAAGTCCGCCATTTTGAATTGAGTGCGACATTTTGGGGCGTTTTTGGCCGTTTGCAGGGGTCGTACTTTAACGAACTCGTCCTAGGCGAATGATCGGATCCACGTCAAACTCGGTCAGCGTGTATAAAAGACCTGGCCGATGAAAAGTTATCAAAAGCTTGAGTTTTCGTCACACGGCGTGGGCGTGGTGAGGCGGCGAATTTCCACGTTTCGCCACGAAACAGGAAGTGGCTTGTAACGCAACTGTACATGGTCACATCTGGACCAAACTTCACACGCTGCATGACAGTCCCGGCCTGAACACATCTACGTGCTGATATTCGGTCATAGTCATAGCGCCACCTACTGGCGAGAGGAAATGACATGTTTAATACTGGGGTGTGCTACTACTAGCAGGTTGACCAGATCCACCTCAAATGTGGTCAGAAAAGCCGTAGGACCTTGATGACGCTTCATGATGAAGATCGGGAGCGTTCGTCGCACGGCGTTGCCATGGCGGCGCGGCGAATTTCGATGCTTCGCCGTGACACAGGAAGCTGCATTAACTTGAGTTTACGTCGTCCGATCAGCACCGGATTTCACATGCTGGTCCAGAGTCCAGGCCTGAGGACATCTACAGGCCGATTGGGAGTCATAGGCATTGCGCCACCTACTGGCGACACCAAACAGGAAGTGGGTTGTAACGCGACTCTACGTGGTCAAATCTGGCCCAAACTTTACATGTCGGATGAGAGTCCCGGCCTGAACGCGTCTACGTGCCGATATTCGGTTATAGCCATCGCGCCGCCTACTGGCGACAGGAAGTTGTGTGAACTTGAGCGTACGTTGTCCGATCTGCACCGGATTTCACATTAGGGACGAGAGTCCAAGCCTGAGGACGTCTACACGTCCCGCGGCTGCAACACGCCCCGACTTGCACACGGAGGCGAGGGCCCGCTCATCACTGCTTGCAGTTTTAATTAGGGCCCGAGCACGACTTCGTGCGAAGCCCTATTGAAATTGAAGGAATTATTATTATTATTATTATTATTATTATTCTTTTTCTTAGTCGCTAATGAAAATCGGACTTTTGAGGGCCTAAACGTACTCAAAAAGTTGCGCAACTTTGCACACGAATCAGAAGTGGCGAAAAATTTGATATTTTATGGGTCTCGCGCATGGGTGTGGCAAAATGGCTCGATAGCGCCCCCTACAAAATTTCAAAAAAATACTCACGGCCGTACGTTTGTCCTACACGTACAAAACTTGGTAGGCACGTGTATCGTGTCCAGACTTAAAAAAAAGTCCATAGGTACCATGCGCCTAAACCCGACAGGAAGTCCGCCATTTTGAATTGAGTGCGACATTTTGGGGCGTTTTTGGCCGTTTGCAGGGGTCGTACTTTAACGAACTCGTCCTAGGCGAATGATCGGATCCGCGTCAAACTCGGTCAGCGTGTATAAAAGAGCTGGACGATGAAAAGTTATCAAAAGCTTGCGTTTTCGTCACACGGCGTGGGCGTGGTGAGGCGGCGAATTTCCACGTTTCGCCACGAAACAGGAAGTGGGTTGTAACACCACTGTACATGGTCACATCTGGACCAAACTTCACACGCTGCATGAGAGTCCCGGCCTGAACACGTCTACGTGCCGATATTCGGTTATAGTCATAGCGCCACCTACTGGCGACAGGAAATGACATGTTTTATACTGGGGTGTGCTACTACTAGCGGGTTAACCAGATCCACCTCAAATGTGCTCAGAAAAGCCGTAGGACCATGATGACGCTTCGTGGTGAAGATCGGGAGCGTTCGTCGCACGGCGTTGCCATGGCGGCGCGGCAAATTTCCATGTTTCGCTGTCAAACAGGAAGCTGCGTTAACTTGAGTTTACGTCGTCCGATCAGCACCGGATTTCACATGCTGGACAAGAGTCCAGGCCTGAGGACGTCTACAGGCCGATTGGGAGTCATAGGCATTGCGCCACCTACTGGCGACACCAAACAGGAAGTGGGTTGTAACGCGACTCTACGTGGTCATATCTGGCCCAAACTTCACATGTCGGATGACAGTCCCGGCCTGAACGCGTCTACGTACCGATATTCGGTTATAGCCATAGCGCCGCCTACTGGCGACAGGAAGTTGTGTGAACTTGAGCGTACGTTGTCCGATCTGCACCGGATTTCACATGAGGGACGAGAGTCCAGGCCTGAGGACGTCTACATGTCCCGCGGCTGCGACACGCCCCGACTTGCACACGGAGGCGAGGGCCCGCTCATCACTGCTTGCAGTTTTAATTAGGGCCCGAGCACGACTTCGTGCGAAGCCCTATTGAAATTGAAGGAATTATTATTATTATTATTATTTTTCTTACACGGACAAAAAAATCGGACTTTTGAGGGCCTAAACGTGCTCGGAAAGTTGCGAAACTTTGCACACGTGTCAGAAGTGGTGAAAAATTATATATTTTATGGGTCTCGCGCATGGGTGTGGCAAAATGGCTCGATAGCGCCACCTACAAAATTTCAAAAAAATACTCACGGCCGTACGTTTGTCCTAGATGTACAACACTTGGTAGGCACGTGTATCGTGTCCAGACTTAAAAAAAAGTCCGTAGGTACCATGCACCTAAACCCGACAGCAAGTCCGCCATTTTGAATTGAGTGCGACATTTTGGGGCGTTTTTGGCCGTTTGCAGGGGTCGTACTTTAACGAACTCGTCCTAGGCGAATGATCGGATCCGCGTCAAACTCGGTCAGCGTGTATAAAAGAGCTGGACGATGAAAAGTTATCAAAAGCTTGAGTTTTCGTCACACGGCGTGGGCGTGGTGAGGCGACGAATTTCCACGTTTCGCCACGAAACAGGAAGTGGCTTGTAACTGGCCTGTACATGGTCCAATCTGGCCCAAACTTCACACGCTGCATGAGAGTCCCGGCCTGAACACGTCTACGTGTCGATATTCTGTCATAGTCATAGCGCCACCTACTGGCGACGGGAAATGACATGTTTGATACTGGGGTGTGCTACTACTAGCGGGTTGACCAGATCCACCTCAAATGTGGTCAGAAAAGCCATAGGACCTTGATGACGCCTCGTGGTGAAGATCGGGAGCGTTCGTCGAACGGCGTTGCCATGGCGGCGCGGCGAATTTCGATGTTTCGCCTAGAAACAGGAAGCTGCGTTAACTTCAGTTTACGTCGTCCGATCGGCACCGGATTTCACATGCTGGTCCACAGTCCAGGCCTGAGGACATCTACAGGCCGATTGGGAGTCATAGGCATTGCGCCACCTACTGGCGACACCAAACAGGAAGTGGGTTGTAACGCGACTCTACGTGGTCAAATCTGGCCCAAACTTCACATGTCGGATGAGAGTCCCGGCCTGAACGCGTCTACGTGCCGATATTCGGTTACAGCCATAGCGCCGCCTACTGGCGACAGGAAGTTGTGTGAACTTCAGCGTACGTTGTCCGATCTGCACCGGATTTCACATGAGGGACAAGAGTCCAGGCCTGAGGACGTCTACATGTCCCGCGGCTGCGACACACCCCGACTTGCACACGGAGGCGAGGGCCCGCTCATCACTGCTTGCAGTTTTAATTATTATTATTTTTCTTCTTCTTCTTACTCGGACAAAAAAATCGGACTTTTGAGGGGCTAAACGTGCTCAAAAACTCACCAAACTTTGCACACGCATCAGAAGTGGCGAAAAATTATATATTTTATGGGTCCCGCGCATGGGTGTGGCAAAACGGCTCGATAGCGCCCCCTACAAAATTTCAAAAAAATACTCACGGCCGTACGTTTGTCCTAGACGTACGAAACTTGGTAGGCACGTGTATCATGTCCAGACTTAAAAAAAAGTCCATAGGTAGCATGCGCCTAAACCCGACAGGAAGTCGGCCATTTTGTATTGATTGCTACATTTTGGGGCGTTTTGGGGCGTTTGCAGGGGTCGTACTTTAACGAACTCGTCCTAGGCGAATGATCGGATCCGCGTCAAACTCGGTCAGCGTGTATAAAAGACCTGGACGATGAAAAGTTATCAAAAGCTTGAGTTTTCGTCACACGGCGTGGGCGTGGTGAGGCGGCGAATTTCCGCGTTTCGCCACGAAACAGGAAGTGGGTTGTAACGCCACTGTACATGGTCACATCTGGCCGAAACTTCACACGTTGGATGAGAGTCCCGGCCTGAACACGTCTACGTGCCGATATTCGGTTATAGTCATAGCGCCACCTACTGGCGAGAGGAAATGACATGTTTTATACTGGGGTGTGCTACTACTAGGGGGTTGACCAGATCCACCTCAAATGTGGTCAGAAAAGCCATAGGACCTTGATGACGCTCAGTGGTGAAGATCGGGAGCGTTCGTCGCACGGCGTTGCCATGGCGGCGCGGCGCATTTCGATGTTTCGCCGTGAAACAGGAAGCTGCGATAACTTGAGTTTACGTCGTCCGATCTGCACCAGATTTCACATGTTGGACAAGAGTCCAGGCCTGAGGACATCTACACAGCAATTACGACACATAGGTTTTGCGCCACCTACTGGTGACACAAAACAGGAAGTGGGTTGTAACGTGACTCTACATGGTCAAATCTGGCCCAAACTTCACACGTTTGAATAGAGTCCAGGCCTGAGGACATCTACATGCCGATATTCAGTTATAGTCATTGCGCCACCTACTGGCGACACCAAACAGGAAGTGGGTTGTAACACCACTCTACGTGGTCAAATCTGGCCCAAACTTCACATGTCGGATGAGAGTCCCGGCCTGAACGCGTCTACGTGCCGATATTCGGTTATAGCCATAGCGCCGCCTACTGGCGACAGGAAGTTGTGTGAACTTGAGCGTACGTTGTCCGATCTGCACCGGATTTCACATGAGGGACGAGAGTCCAGGCCTGAGGACGTCTACATGTCCCGCGGCTGCGACACACCCCGACTTGTTTAGTTTGATTCTTGTTTAGTTTTATACTTAATCTGACACTTGATTAGTTACAGGCTCATGCATGGTCAGACAGTTTGAAAGACTGTGATTTTGGCAGTAATAGTGCTGACTCCAGAGGAGGAATTGTCATCCTGCTGTTTTGTGTTTACAGCCAGAGAATTCCTTACCAGGGAGCTGCCTGTATGACCTTGTTGCTGTGGTAGTGCATCATGGATCTGGGTGAGTAGGTAACTGTTGGAGCATCTTTCGGGCATTAATGTGTATGGGTGTATTTGAATGTTTATAGTGGAGAATGACAGGAAATATTCACTTAATTAAGGAATTTGCTTACCCAAGAAGTATCCCATGGTTTAAGCATTCAAATGGACTAGAAAGTGCTGTTTTATCACCTGAGCCATGAATAATACTTGATATTCATGCCTGGTTTTTGTGATAAAGTATCACATCTTAAATTAGAATTTACGATTTGTATAATCATTGATGAACGATGATTTAGTGGTTTTACAATCTCTTACAGCAGCATATTGCTTATCTCAGCCTTGTTTTAGGTCAATCTGTCGCTCACTCCATGAGTTTGTTCTAGCTGACACATGTTCATGTGCTCTGGAGCAGGCGAGAACAGTTTCTGTCACCATGGTAACAAAATGAACAGCTGGTCACCTACATTGCCAAAACAAAACTTGGTGATGAATCTCTAAATTGTCATCTGCCTGCCAGCTCTGCCTACTACAGTTGGCTGTCAATCACAAAGGCATAATGAGTAAATCTCACCCAATCTCTGCTCAATAATTTGGATCCAGTTTTGTAGGAAAGCCTTGTGGACAGCTGCATATTAAAACCTTGTGTAGCCGCTAGATATTGAAAGGCATCAGACTGAAAGGTACTGAAAATGTGTTTAAACATGCTAAGAAGAGCTGTTATCCATTAATCTGCTGCTATTCTCCCTGTGGCCACTAAGTGGTGATATTGCGCTGCCACAGCGTTGTCAAGCTAAACGTGTTCCTCTCACTTGCATTGCTGCGAGCGACGTGTTGCATGAAGCCAGGCAGCATAATGTGATATATCCGTCTGTGTTCGCAGGGTTGGATCAGGGCATTATACGGCATATGGCAGCCACGAGGGCCGCTGGTACCACTTCAACGACAGCACGGTGACTCTGACGAACGAGGACACAGTGAGGAAGGCCAAGGCCTACATCCTCTTCTATGTGGCAAGGCCTGACAAGACAGCCACAGACAGGGAGGCTCTGGACACGGCAGCCGCGGACAGGGCTACCCGAGAAATAGTTGCTCAGGACAAGGTTGCGGTGGATACGGTAGCTACAGACAGGGCTTTGCCGGACGTGCCAGCCTCTCACATGGGCACTCTGAGCACGGTAGCCCCAGATGAGGCTGCACTGGAAAAGGTGGGTGACGACGTGGCTGCGTTGGATGAAGCTGACTTGGAGGAGATGGCTCCACAGAAAGTCCAAACAGATAGGGATACCTCAGATCAGGGTGCCTCGGACCGGGCTGCCGCAGAGAATGCTAGCCCAGCTATACAAGCTGCTGCACAATGATGCCTTGAGACTGTCACAGCCTCAGACCAGCTCCTCACTCCACTTCTGCCTCACCTGAATCACATTTCTCACAGTGCTTGATTTTAACTAGTTCATTTCACATTTGATGTATGTGCAAGTATTTTGTTTTTATGACGTTTTGTGTATGACAGCGTCGTGTATAACTTGCTGCTTGATTTTTTTTGTTTAGTATGAATTTGTTGCATTTGTTTCCTTGATGTCACATTCCTCGATTGAGGTAGACTTCTCCTAATGTAATAGATTCCAAAGGTGATCGTTTAAAATAATGAAGAAAGCTTTAGCCTTGGAAAACCTCAGTTGGTCCAATGTTAAGTCTAGACTGAAGAGATTCACATTGTGTCAAGACACTTTGTGTCATTGTGATAATATTTTTGATTGTCTATTGTTTATAAAGTTCCTAGTTGACTTTTATATTTACCACCTCTAAACAACCTCTAGTAGTACTCTTTTCCAATTAGTAGGGGAGATTGTAGGCATTAGAATGCAACAGATTTATTGATTGACAACTGCTGAAAGTTGTTATAACCTCTTGACCAGAACCAATGTGAACAAAAATGATCATTCTGAAATTTTGTTTTATTATATTTGTCTGTATTGGCTTGCTAGTCTTCACTGTAACATCTTAAGTTAATCTGAATTGGGCTGGAAAAATAGACCTAAAGAAACACCTTGTCTTTTTCAAACATGTATCAGGCAGGTGTGAAAATGACAAATTAGGTGGGAGAAACAACCTTTTCTTCAAATGTTTATGATATTTTGCAGTTAAGCAAATTTGAAACCCTAACCCATCCACTGCTCAAACCCAAAACTGTGGCCCCCTCTTTCATTGAGCCCAACCTTCCATCTGCCGCACCACACCCAGAGAACCTGTAGCAGTTGGGGCAGGACATAGACAATTTATTACATTCTACAATAGTCTTTTTAAGCAGTTGAAATCTTGTTCATTTAGCAGGTTCTAATGATTATTTTAGTGATGTTTTAAATGGCAGAAGCACCCGTTATTGAAGTACTTGAGTTGAAATGAATAGGGCCCATAGGTCTCATAATAAGGCAAAATCCACCCTCAAATAAAGAGATACAGATGAAGTTTATTAGTGACTCCGTTTCTTTTATTCCGTCAGTAGGATACATAGTCATGAAGTGTAGTTGAAAAACACTGGCACTTTGGAAACTGTTGCACAATTGATTCGTATTTTAGTAGGATTTTAATTTGCCGGAAGTAAGATGAGATGAAACCTTTTAAGGACAAAGGGAAGGACATAGTTAAAGTGCAGCAGGACTACTAGATCCAAAAAATGTCTTTATAAACTGAACTTCTCTCTGCAGCTAGCTGTGTTTTTATACTGTTTCGTAATGTTCTTTGAGGCACTTACAAAGAAAAAAATACTGACATCAAAAGTATGTAGACAGGGCTTTAAATTTCCTGACTCTATAAGTGAGGAAATGTTCTTGCACCTAGGGTGTCATGTGATTACGTAAGCTGGATACACACTCACCATTCTACATTCTGCTGATATGCCCTGTGTAATTATCCAACCCTCTTATTATGGCTTGTAATAGAAAAGAGCCTTTGATATGTCCAACAACCTCAGAGGAGCGAGCGCAAATGTTTCAGCAAGGCTTTGTGTTGTTTTTCTTTTCCCTCTAGCGAACATCTCCGCCCACACAAACACACATAGGAGCTCCCCTCAGGACACGTGCCAGCCAGTCAGCCTTCTCGCTTAGGCAGGAACAAGCACTCCTGTATGTTAAAAAGGAACAGCTGCTCTTCCTAGCCCTCTCACAGGTGGCTGTCTGTGGGCTCGCTACTCTGTCCCCATTAAAGGCACAAGTAGCCTTTTTTTTTTTTTTTTAATCTTTCCTTTTGGAGTTTAGGTCGCAGCTGCTAATGAGCTCACGTTGCCTGGTGTTTGTAATGCTTTAGATGAGAGCTCATCATGACTCGCAGTGAGTCACGATACAGGCTGTAACCACCTTCCCTACAGTGGCATTTCCCAATGTCCTGTGGGTTTAATAGACTGGTGATATTAAGTAGAACAGGAAATGGCTGGTGATGGGTACACTTTGTGTAGAGTGGACTGATGAAATGGATACAGCGGCATTCTCCTGTTCATTCCTGTCGTCTCAGTATGTCCTCTCAGCGCTGCACATGTGCAATTTCAAACGCACATGCACTGAGTCATAGTTCACTGTGTTCCTTCAGGCAAAAGCTATGCAACACTATTGCGGCTGTCACTTTCATTCACATGGAGGGCGTGTTAGGTTTAAGTTGTGTAATTGGAATAGGTTTCGTAATTAATTTATTATCTTAAGTGAGTAGCAGATAGAATGGAGGAAAGTTCTGGTCCTAAAATGGGTCATTAAAGTTGTATATGTAAGGCCTCGGATACATTTCTGTTTGAGAATTAGGCCAGGACAGTGTAAACATCTGGCTCAGTCCAGCGGGCTGCTTGCCGCCTGTTGAGAGCCATATGACAGATGGAAAGGGAGTGTATGGCTCACACATTTCCATCTTTGACTGCACCGGCAGTTGTCTTCCCAAAATAGCCTTCACTCCACGGCCTTATATGTGCAGGCCTCCAGCGTGCGCCTAAGGAGGCATCATGTATCTAGGCCACACAATACGGACTGCAGGCTCATTGTTGCTGTGTGTCAGCGGGCCTTTCACTGCCCCGGGGACGAGGCCTTTCTTTCTCTCTCTCTCGGACGGCTCACCATGCATCTCACCCAGCTCAACCGCGAGTGTCTGCTCCACCTCTTCTCCTTCTTGGACAAGGACAGCCGGAGGAGTCTGTCTCTGACCTGTCAGCGGCTCCGCGAGGTCTTCCTGGATCCCTGCCTCTGGTCGCTGCTCCACTTCAGCTCCCCATGCCAGCTAAGATGGGACAACTTTGTGCTGGGACCCTCACTGCGCTTCTTGACAATCTGCTGGTACTCCAGCAGGGTCCAGCAAGTGTGCAACATCGAGGACTGGCTGAAGACCTCGTTTCAGAGGGACATCTGCAGTAAACACGAAAGTCTGGTCAGCACTTTCCTGGCCCATGTCTGCCATATGTGAGTGTTTGTGTGATTTTCCCCTGCTCTGCCACATGTAATTTGAATTGTACTGGGATTCTGCTGAAGATTACTAATCTTAACAATCAATGATGAAATACAAACATTAGACATAGCTGCTTGTCACAACATTGTGCTAGAATGTAGTAGGGAATTCACCGGAGCCTTAGTTTCAGTTTTGTGATTTGCATAACCATATATGAAAGAAGAAACTCCAGTGACTTGGTCTGCCAGGCACTTTGTCATTCAGACCCACCACAGGACACAAAGCTGTTGTCATTCAGTAGCATACGACTTACTAAAAATCCATTATGTTCAGCTGTAAGCACTAGGAGACACAAACCTGCTCTAACCTAAAATGGTTTCAAACAAACGCCAGTGTGTCAACATCACCTGCCTCTAAGGGGAGATAATGTTGAGGGAAAATAGTGTTTACCTCAATCAATCAGCTGCTCTTGGACTAACATGTCACTGTGATAGCACAGGGAAAGGGCAGATAAGAACACATTCATTTAACATCCTGCATTGCTTTCCACTGTGTTCTCATTAGAGACAGTCTATCCAGATTGGCTACAGAGACAGAAAAATGACACAGCTGTAAGGCATAAAGCTATGATAGATCTATTAACTAATACTATATAACTATGGTCAGATGTCAGATAATATTTAGCTAAGTGAATTATGCGACAGTTGAATTTGATAGGATACTGAAACGTAGAACTTGCCAATTCTATTGACTTTTGGCCTTCTGCATAGCCGGCTGCACAGAAGAATCAGCCTTGAGAGGCATAATGAGGTCTCTGGACAATTTCTTCAAGGCAGCCAGTAATAACCGTTGACGCGAGGGAGCCTGGCCACCACAGCTGTCTGGGACAAGAGGAGGGGAAAGGGGCTGGCTCATTTGCAAAGAGCTCAGTGTGTAACCTTGTGAGGATTTCCTGTATTGTGAAACTTGAGACACAAGCCACAGCTATAAGACCAGTCAAAACTAGAACCGCCGACTTTGTCTGAGTTCCCTATCTCATCCCCTCGAGCCGCCATGAAATGCCGTACTGATAAACCCTCCAAAATTGTTAAAGGAAAAGAAAACAAGGGCACGTGACAAAGTGGGAGGAGGAGGAGAGAGGCTGTGGGGGAGATAAAGAGTGATTTGGCCGCAGACCCTCCCAGTCTGCTGCAGACTGGAGATTTACACAGGCAGGTGGAGCCTACAATTGGCTCTTTGTTGCTGTCAGAGGAATGAACATGTGCGTCTGCCTCTGCCTGCCTCTTCCTGGATAAGGCTCCACACACACTCTGACGCCAAGCTCAGATCCGTTTTTTTTCTCTCTCTCTCTCTCTCTAACGGAAAAACTATAAAACACAATGTCTTTGGGTCTCTTTACATGGTGTAATTTCATGTAGTTTCCAATTTAATGCTATTCTAATGCCAGTTGACTACAGAGCATCAATTTTGGGCATCAAGGACTCAGTTATTTAGATTTTGCAAGTGAGTCACAGTGGCAGAATTTTACAACATAAAATGACATGTACTCAAAGCGCAATGTTTTGTGGGTGGAGGGTACAGTGGGTGAAACAATAAGCCTTGGCATGAGGTGAAAATGACACATATTCCTGTAGTTGAAAAGCTTCTATCTTCTCTTACAATATGAGTGCTGGCATGAAAGCAAACACATTATGTGTTACTGTTTATGAGTCATGAACTTTGCTTACAAAGTATTTACACTTCAAGCATAAGGGCAGCTGTGTTTTTGAAATATTCACTGCTGAATTTAGATAGTAAAAGATTTCCAAAATCGATTTAGTGTTTCCAAAACAAACCCTTCAACTGAAGAGGCCAGAGGATTTGAACACTAAATGTATGTCTTAGTTCCCTCTGGAGTTCACTGGACGACTTGACCAGGCAAAATAACTGTTAGGAAACCAAACAAGTCATTAGAGAGATGATTACAGCTTTAAAAGGTGGTGTGGAGTTCTGCTGTGGCCTTTGCAGTGAGCTGTCTTCAGCTCAAACTAAACTGCCCTCCCTGTAGTTTGTTTTAGTGTAAACCATATCACAAGAAATGCCTCAAACATAAATGAGAAGGGGAAATGCTGTTGACATTTTGCAGCATATGATTGAAAAAAATACAAGCTGTTCACAGATATACCATGGTCAAAGATGAGACTGATTATTTTAAGTACCTTGAAGACACACTGGATGATGTAACTTGTTTTTCTTCACTTTTTTTTTTTTATAATAGTAGACTAGAAAACAGATGCCTTCGCAAAGCCCACATCATGATTTGCTGTATTTCATCTTGCATTCCCAAGAGATTAAACTATAATTCACATATTCCCATGCAAAGAAGGCACAAAACCAAAAAAGGCATCAGTGGAATAAACCTGCCACAGGGCAAGATTATACAATACAAGATAATACACTAACAAAAACACAGATACCTACCTCTTCTTCCCTCGTCTCTCCCTCCGGATCAGTTTGAAACTGAGTGCACATACTGTAGATGTGATTGACAACGGTGGTGGTGGGATTCTAGTATTAGTCTCTAGTAGGATTAGTTTGATGATTCCCAAAGTCCGAGGTGCCTTTGCCACACACTGATACTGCCAGAGAATATCTTATATACTGATAGCTAACAACTTAAAAAAACTCAAAAAATACTTTTATTGCTTTGAAAAAATGTGCATACATACAGTCTTGAAAGCTGGGAAAACAATATAGGTGCAGTCCTTGTGTCAAGTGAAAACTGTTTTACATCAGAACACACAAACAAAGGAATCAGTAGGGTGAGTGTGGCACCACAGGAGGTGCAATGAGGCACTTGCAAATTATGTCTTAAAGAGTAAAATATTAGTTAACGTGTGTGTGTGTATGATAGAGAGAGAAAGTGAGAGAGAGAGAGAAAGAGAGAGAGAGAGAGGAATTTGGGGAGGAGGAGTGATTAAAGCATGAGAGACAGTCTGTTGTGTAGACAGTTATGCTTTCGCAAAAAAAAAACAAAAAAAACATCTGCACAAAGGCAGGGGAGGTACCATGAGAGCAGGGCGGATTATGTAACGAGGGCTGATGAAGTTTTTATTCCCGTCGTGTTTACCTCCATTCACTGCTCTGATACACGTCTCTCCTGCGTTATAACTAACTGCAGTCAACACAGAGCGACTGAATCTCTCTAAATGCCACCGGCTTTGAGCTCCCGTCATTCCAAAACCCCCCTTTCTGTTAATGTCAATACCGTGCAATCACATCCGCTGATAAAGCCCCGCATTGGCCCCATGCAACAATGCAGTGGGGCACGTGTATTCACTGTGCTATGCCATGTACAGAGGTTATTGGGACAGTACCCACAACACTCACAGGCAACTGGAATGTGTTTGCCTCACATGTGGTAAAGTGGTAAGATTATGTAAGTCTTTATGTAATCTGCATCAGTGAACGTGAATGACATCCCCGAGCCACTGCCATCAGTGTGTCTGTCTGCCAGCTCTGTGCTGTGGGCCTGCCAGTAGGCTGCAGCGCTCTCCTGATACTGGGAGGCAACATAAACACCATTTACTGCAACAACTCAGTCTCATTTCAGATATTGGTAAAAATTAAGCATGAAAAACTGTCATTGTATGCCGTGTTCCAATTTCCAGTCAGACATCCTGCAATTGTCCTGTAGCACAGACACAGTTTTTTCACAAAAGCTCGATTTTTGGAGGACAGAAACATATATTCCCACTGGGACAGTGCATAAAGAAAAGATAGCTTGGTTTAGGCATTAAACTGCTCTATTGTCAGACAGATCAGGTTGCTGCCTCTCAATGGTGTTGTTTACAGCCTGTTGACATATGGCTCGGATCAGGCCCCGATCTATACGGTGTCTTCTGTTATCTGATTCCATTCAAAGGACTTGAAGTGTATTCATCTTAAAATCAGCACACACGCCAAACAGCATTGCTTACTTTAGACAAGTCCTTCTCCAAACAAACTAATCCCTTGTTACTCTACTGTATGCCCTAAGGCACGATGAGTAAAGATGACGCAGAACAGGACTCCTTGTACTCCCTCACGTGTGTCTAAACCTGTCGCCACAGTTGATGTTCAAACCTGACTGACTGCTGTCTCTCTCACAGGTGCCCCAACCTGCTCTCCCTGACTCTCTCTGGCTGTGCCCACATCACTGACCAGGATGTGACGGCCGTGCTGCAGGGCTGCAGGAGGCTGCACTGCCTCCGGCTGGAGAACTGCGTCCGCATCACCGACTGTGTCCTGGAGGCTGTGGCAGCCCACGGCGGCAGCCTGGTGGAGCTCCAGGTGGACTTCTGCCGGAACGTCACCCAGGCGGGGCTGCAACTGGTCAGGGAGAGGAGGCCGGCCGTTCGGCTGAGCGCAGAGAGGAGCGCCGGGATGATCCCAGACAGCATGCCTGATGAGAGGCTGCAGCTCAGGAGGACCCTGCAGAAGGTCCTGCAGTTCTCCTGATGTCTGTCCTCTCTCATGGACCACAATTCAACAAGGGACCACAAGGAGGAGCACTACAGGGCCAGCTCAGCGCTTCACCTTCTGAACTAAATATTTCAGGACCACTGGATTGCCTGGATTGGTTTCGCTTTTGTATTTAATTTAATAGAACTGTTTTTACAAACACTTTTTGATACATAGACTCTTTTTATATGTTGCTTCGTCTATATTTATATTCCATGTTGTCCTAATCAGATAGAATGCCATGCACATTCATTGCAATTAAGTCTTATCAAGACAGATGGCCTTATCAATATGTTTCAAACAATACATTTTATTGAAATGGTTGCATTGATTCTGTGATTAAAACAACAACTACACACACACACATACACACACACACACACACACACACACACACACACACACACACACACCTCCTCCAGAGGAGCCATGCACACCTACAAAACACAATTGCCCAGACTATAAGAGAAGTGAGGTTCAACTGTGTGTTTATTCTCTGTCACTGTAAGCCATCTCAGCGTTATAGGAAGGGTTCTCCGAGGGCAAAGTGGCAGTCCGCCTGAGCTGTGATTGGAAGCATGTTATATAAGACTGTGAGACACATGAAAGTAGGTTGATTAGGCAAGTGTGTCTGTCTGTAAAATCCATGTGACAAATTTATTGTAGGCTGCTGCTACTGCGGTGGGGCGCTCCCTGTCCTGTGACTGCGTCTCTGAAGCGTGGCCATATTTTCTTACAGAAGGTCAACTTAATGAAAAAATAGCTTCTTTTTTTTTCGCCACTCCTGTTCTCAGAAGGACATGCTTTTCAGACACTGTTCTGAAGGTTATGTTGCAAAATTACACAACTGTTTCCTTTTCTTGCTCAAGAAGGGTTAGGCTACTATTTTATAATGATGACCCAATGGAAATAAGAGCTGTTACATTGTTTAAATTTGTATGATCTGTGAAACTATTAAAGACTGATATTCTAAGAAGGTGTTTAACAGTTGCCTAACAAGTGTTTTTTTTTTTTAAAGTGCCATAAAAATCACTTTTCACATGGCGCTATAATGCACCAACTCAAAAACAAATTGATACATATAAATATGATTCTGTGCAGAACCCCTGCAGAGCCAAAAAGAGCCATTAACAGTTTTATATTGATCCAGTATTGCAGAATTATAGCACCAGTGGTTGCAAAGAGCGATATTTCCTGCATATAAAGTAGAGGCATTTGTTATCAGCATCACCATGAAATGTTTCTTGCCTTTGGCAAGCAATTTAAATTGTATTTAATAACACTGTAGGCTACTTAGACAAGGAATAGGTTGTATCCCAACACTAATTTATTCAACATGATTTGATTTGTGATATTTAATGACAAAAATGGTCAGAATTTATATTTGAAATCATTCTTGAAGGCCCCTAACACTCCCTAACATGTTGATTGTTTGGTGGTATTACTCTTTGGCCAACATGGTCTTGGAATTATTTGACAGCTCTAATTTTTTCAGCTGTGATATTTCCAGAGGGCAGAATGAGCTGAGAAATGTTGTTAGAGTGGGTATATTGTCTGTGAGGATCAATTTCAAGAGTCCCATTGGCTGGGTATTCATTGAACAAGCATGCAATTATATTCAAATGCAATTAGAAGTTTATCTTTCCAATGATGTCAAATCAGGTGCATTTCAGAAATATAAACATCTATGTAAAATCAGATAGACTCACAATATTTACAAGATCCATTTTTCCCATTTTGGCTCTCTGTGGATGGATGGCCTCCATGGCAGCTGCTGACACATTTAAAATGCCTGAAGTTTATTTCTTGCCATGACCTTTACCACTGATCTTGCATCTTCTCCATAGCTACACTGATGTAACACTCTGGCAGTTGAACTAAGAAGTGTGAATACCACATATCATGGTGATGCAAGAGAGCCCCCACGGGAGGGTGATGATAGCATAGCATGTACTCTTAATAATAATGTGAACGTTGGGTTGTTTTCCAACAAACAGCCCCAAACCAACAACTAGATAAATATAGCTGTGTTATAGCACTGATACAGGGGCTCACTGTTTAGAGGCCAGACAACAAATAACATATTATTCACCATCTAGATTAGAATTTGGCCTCAATAGTACTGTGCTTGCCAGGAGAGATCGTTTGGAGTTATGAGTTCCAGGTGGGGAGACTCCTGAGGCACATCCGCCCGCCTGCAGCACTCCAGCACAATAACAGGAATGAGCCATAGACATGTAACAGCGTGACTGTATCAAAGCATCACTCCTCTGTAGTTTCCCCATGGGGCACATATATAATTTATTTAATTTATCTTTTTTTTTTTATAGCTGTATGATTTCAAAAGACGACAGTCTGGAAAGACCTGTTGCCCAGATGTTTGTCCTTAAAAGCACTGAACTTTGCTGTGAGCTTTCCACTCTGAGGCTGCTGAAACCTGTCACCTTGCTAATACTGTCGTACTTGCTGATACTGTTAACAGTAGACAATGTATTGTCTGACTCCGCAGCTCTTTCAATCCCTTCTTAATTGTGAATAAGGTATCCCAGCCCAGCCTGCACTCTCGTACAATTTGTTAAAATGTAATGATTTGTAACGATGGACAAATAGGCAGTTTGTGTCTGGAAGGAGGAGCGAATACCATGTGGAATCTCATTCCATTAAACTGTGGGAGGAAGTCACATTGTGAGCTGAACAACTATCTTTCTGTGTGTGTGATTCAAAAATTGAATGATTGCCCAGAACCCTAATATACACACTAAAGATCTGTTAGTATCTGTTATTCAGGCCTTCCACATTTCTATTAGCATGAATGTCCTTTTTTCATGGATTTCTAGTGGAAGATTCAGTAGAGTTGTGTTCTTGTGTTGGTTGGTTTCATTTCTGTATTCTTGGCCTTAGTTGGTTTTATTTCGCTGTTCAAAGGACTGTTCACTTTATTATGATAGTGTTCAGTTCAGTCTGCAGTGTAATATAAACCACCAAGATCAAATGAGGACCCCCACATGTGTGCCTGGCTCCACAAGGGAGTGTGAGGGAGCTAAAACTGGTTAAAGGAACCCAGCCAGGGGTGGGAGAGACACAACGTGTGGCTTTGGGGGTTGGGGCTAACTGCGTCTTCAAACAGACCACGCTTTGCAATTAGACTTTCTTTATGAGAACAGTCTGCTAAAAAGTTCATGTTCAAAAGCGCCTGTGTGGAATTTTATGCCAACAGATTACTAGTTATAGCTGTTATCAAGATTAACCATTTCATCTTCACTACCTAGAAGACAGGATATGTTATCCTGGCTGTTTCTAAAACAAGCATGTAATTCGTGATAAACTGTGACCAGTTTGGCGCTAAATTGACTCACTCAGTGGTGGAAAGACTACTAGAATATCCTACCCATGTAGAAGTACTGTGACTTTGCTGATATTTTAGTAGAACTAAAAGTACTGGTGGTAAAATCTACGTAAGTAAAAGTAAAAAAGCAGCTAATTTAACATACTAACAGTAAAAGTAAGAGTTACTTTTTAGAAAAGAGAAGTTTGTTAGATGATAAAAAATATACTTCAGTAAAAGTAAAATTACTGACTTTAACAAATACTCAAAGTACAATTACACAAAAATGCTACTCAACAGTTACGTGAGTAAATGTTAGTTAAATGAGTTACTTCCACCCTTGGGCATAGCTTTCAAAATCTGTAGATTCCCGCACACGTCTTCACTTACAAGGGTTTTATTTCAAGACACAAAGTTCTGGTCAAGTGACCTTCGTCAGGTATCACTGATTTTGATTTTATCTTTCCCCTCCGACGCACCCTTAGTTCTGACACATACATTCAGTTGTGCAAAGATTATCTTTTTGGCATACATATGCTTTACCAACCTAGCTAAACTCAAAGTGATACGGCAGTCAGGCTAATACTCATACCTCTGTCCCTCAATGGCACATGCACAGAAAAGTTTTTTTTAAATGTTGGAACCGGCCGACAATGATATATATTATATTTATACTACCTGCTGGTTGCAGCTAAAAAAGCAAACAGCAGCTTTGTTTGCCCCAGAAGCTGGCATTCCCTGAATGGTGTTTCAGTTGGAACATTAGTGGATGTTGTATTGCCAGCTTTTCCTTTTTAGTTCCCAATGTTACTCTTCCATTGGGGACACATTGTTGTTTAGATTTCGCATCTGGTTGTTTGCTGATATGCTTTCCACAAAGCTTCAGTCAAATAATCCACCTAAAACAGGTACAGGACTGTGGAAGTGGTGTGTCTTATGGGAGAAAGCTTGTAAGAGCCTTTTAAGTAGAAATTGGATCAGCTTCAGGGTCTGCAGATTTCCCTTCCAACCAAACACTACAGCAGCTGATTTCACTGATTAGCACACTTTCAACAAGAGAGGAGGAAGCAATTAGTGAAATCCCCTTTTGTCATGATGGGTTGGAAGGAAATCTGCATACTCCCGGTCCTCCATGGCACATGATTGGACACCACTGATCAAAATGATTTGATTTAAATTTTGTAGTCCTGACAGAAAATAATACAAAAGGCTCATTCCAAGGGATTGATTCAATTTGTTTCCCCTGCCCCATTAGAATAACAAATTTCATTAAAAATTTCCAACCAAAGGAAACGATTAACTGTAATCATTTTAATTAGCTGCTCTGCTCTCTTCAAGTGGTGCCACACAGAGATGTGGACTATGTGAGACCAGCAATGTGGCATTGTGTATTTAGTAAGGAAGACGCATGTATAGATTATATTTTTATGAATCACAAAAAGTGAAAAGATAAGGAGACTAGATTTGAATAATATGCTTGTATCCTTTGTTTGTCCTTTTGTTGTTTGTCTATTTCAATTTGTACTTTATAATAGGTTATAGTAAACAAGCTGCCTCACTACTAGCAGAATTATACTGAAAGCAACAGTTCAAAATTCAGTCAAGACCATTGATGTGCAGCCTTCCAGATAAGTAAGATGGTCTATTTTGTAATTCTATGAATCCATTATGGAAAGTTTGCTCTCTTGATTCCTTTGCCATGCAATTGCACTGTTTATTTTGGTTCCTCAACTTTCTCCAAATGACTTCTAAAAGCCATACTTTAGACAGGACTGGAATGTTAAGCTGGTGGAAATGATCCCATTCAATGAGATGCGGTTTTCAACAGATTCAGAAAAATTTTGTCTCATTAATCAACTCAGTGCCACTCAGAGTCAGTGTTGTTAGGATTGACCCTAAATCAATAAATGTGATAAAATACCACTACAAATGCTATACACACTGTGGGAAACATTTGGTTTTTGATGGGGAAAAAGCGCTAGTCTGCATCCTGCCATTAGCAGAGCAGAGAGCGTTGTTTCTACAAATAATATGTGGATATTCATTGAATGGGAGCAGAGAAAGAATCAGATGCATTATCTCAAGGATTTATGCTGCCAGAAAGTCTTTGTGGAGCTGGCAGCACGGGCCTTTCCCCCATGTGAAATATGAGATGATAAAGGCAGGATGTTGGTGGTAATAGAGGGAGGGGAAGCTGAAGCCGCGGAGGTATATGGGAAGGGGGCAGCCATTCGAGCCCTGAAACCTGAAATCAGCAGTTTCCTGACAGCCTTATAAGGCCGGCCATGGGAGGCATTTCCAGTATATCAGTATCCACCCACTGATTACTCAGCCATGGGTCGGGGTGTGCTTGTGTGTGTGTGTGTGTGGGGGGGGTGTTAGAGGTTTGAGCGGAAGGAGGGAAAAGGAATGGGGGAGGGGTTGGCTTTTTTTTTTCTTTTCTTTTTTACTTTGTACTTTGTGTCTGCAAGTCTGTGATTGAGTGTGTGTGTGTGTGTGTGTGTGTCTCCATGTATGGATCAGGGCCCAAGGCAGGGAGGGGCTCCGTTGATCTCCATCTTATTCACTACAGAGGACATCTGAGCCTCAGTGTGATATCAGATGCGGAGCCAGTTGGCTTCAGGGACTAACTAACACATCAATAACTGTGCTACTTTTCACAACCCTTAGCTTTATGTCATAAGAGTCTGGGGCAGGCTGTTACCTAAAACCCTCTCTTCCAGATTGTACATTCTACAATGTGATGTTTAATACAGTCTAGACAGTGGGAACATGTGTCAACATCCTTTGTATAGACGCACAATTCCCCCCTCTATTATCTTGAGTAAATACGCATGCAAGCGATGTGTCTACTCTGAAAAGCCTGTTCAGAGCTCTTTATCAGACTTTCATTATAAAAACCGCCTCCCAAGTCTCATTTGAATTGACATTCCAGTGCTGTGCGTGTTGCATCTTTGTTCTTCACTGCTTATATGTGCCATACCTTACACCTGCTCAGGTAGGTGTGAGTGTGTCCTCAGGGCCCAGTCTGCAGATGGAGAGACCGTTTTAATAATGTAGCAGTGCTTTGAAGCCCCTTTCTTGTCTTAGTATACTTTATTCACCATATTTCCCACTGGAGTAACTCATAGGCTCCTTGCCTGAGGCCAAGCTCCTTGGATAGCACTCTGGAGTGAGCCCCGTAGCAGAGGCCGTAGCTGTGAATTATTTACAGAGTTGTAGTCTGTGGTAGCAATGTGTAGACAGCTGTAATCCCTGTATTCACAATAATTCAAATCTAAGATATACACTACCAGTCAAAAGTTTGGACACACACATTTTTCTTTATTTTTACTATTTTTCACATTAAGAATAATAGTAAAGACATCAAAACTATGAAATAACACAAATGGTATTATGCAGTGACTAAAAAGGTGTTAAACAAATCAAAACTATCTTATATTTTAGATTCTTTAAAGTAGCCACCCTTTGCCTTGATGGAAAGGCAAAGGCTTTGTAAAGAAATTCATACATAGGCATCAACTTCACTGTTTATATTTGTCTAAGAAACAAATTTCAAACATTTAAGCATAAGCCTTTAGATCAAAATGGCTTTAAGATAATGAAAAACATAGTACATTCAATCAGGTGTGTCCAAACTTCTGACTGGTAGTGTACAAACTTGGAAATGACAATAATATTGAAATTAAAATCAATACCTTTCCAGCCATACTTTACTTTCAAAGACCCTAAATCTGGAGCGAAATTGGTGGCAATCGTAACTAAACCAAGAATTGGCTAAGAATTGTTTATCCAGCAGCTGTGGCATGTATTTTCCTGGACCATAACCATAACCATGATACAGATATTGAATATAAGGTGTTGAAATGAAACAGCTCACATAGCGGTGTAGGAGAAAGAGGGAGGGGAAAGATGCAGGGGTCAGTGGAAGGCCGGCTCAAGGACGGGGCAGCGGTGGCATCCAGCGCAGAGACGATGTCTGTCTGCTACAACATGGCAGCCAAAAAATGGAGCAGAAGGGGCAACATAATATAATACTTCCATGGGCAACACAGACGGAGGTTTGACTCACTCGTTGGCAGTCTCTCACCTCCCACTTTCACACTCTGTGAAAACGCATCAAGATGTCACCCTGACTTTATATGTAGACTTTTTTTTGCACAGGAAACTCCAGTAATACTTCCTCAGATTGAGCCTTTGTACATTCTATCCTAAAGTTAAATTTGGAACGAGTGAAAGACTGAAACGTGCATACTTAATTTCAATCATGAATCTTTTTCGCCCAATTGGATTCTAATGGATTCTAATGTTTTCTTCCATCTTACACTGGCATTGTGCTAGTTCAGCACACTACTGCCTCTCTCCAGACTTCTGTACCACACAGCCTTAGAGCAGAGGTTATCAACCTTTTTGGCTTGTGACCGCTTAAATTAAACAATGCCTACTTGCAACCTCCCGCCACAGGCTGCATATGCACAGCGGTGAACAGTTCAACCACAGAATTATTTTCTCTTTTCAGGTTGTTTCATTTGGCCTAGAGGTTGAAAACTATTTTACAAGCAAAAAGCAAAAGAGAAAAATCACAAATAGAACAAATTTGTGTAGCAAAAATGTTTTTTTCCTATCCCATAAATCATCTCCTGACCTCCCCAAATTATTTTGCAACCCCCTGGGGGGTCCCGACCCCCAGGTTGAGTGCCACTGCCTTCTCATCGCCTGCAGAGCATCATGTAACATGCAACTGACTGACAGACAGAAGGTCGTGAGCTTGAGTAATCCAATCGCCACACTAGTGGCACCCTGCAGATAGAGATAGAAGGCTCCTTTTATCTCTCCATTGTCTATATTCAGCCAGTCTCTCATAGGCTTGGAGCACTACAGACTGAAGCAGACCTACAGGTTATTACAACTTTGTTAAGAAGTTTCATGTGAAGTAAATGCAGCTGCCTAGTTTCACTGTTATTTTGTCCTGCAATTTCACACTGAACTGCTCTAGATTGTACTCTGTTATTGACAGACTGCAGAAAGCTCCAGACCAACCTATTTTCATAACAATACGTATTTATGCACGCATTTCTCTTTCTCCCTGGATACTTTGGGTATGATCTAATAATTCCAAATTTGATTTCCCTGTGGTTCTTAGCTAACTTGTTTTGGCCCGAGGCACACACGAAATAGGAGGCAAGAGCGCACAGAAGTGGGGCTACTGCTCCCCTGTGGGCTGGAGGATGGGTCTATTTGTGGAGCTATTTCTGTTTCCGTCTGTCAGAGCATCCATAAAGGCTGAGCTTCGGCCAGAGCGCATGTGAGGGAGTAACTGGAGCACTAAGGGGAAGAAAAGCGAAGAGGTTGGATGGACACTGACAATGCTCCTTGGCCTGGCTTCAGGCAAGGACAAAATCAATCAATGTTTACGCCATGCAGGATGTGAAGCAGGCACAGAGCTGATATTGTACACCCTGTGCTGTTTGCATGGCTCCCATGTGGCCTGGTAATTAGACAGGCAGTATGAGGGCCCTCTGTTTCTGCTGTCAGTCAGAGCTTCCACAGAGAGGCTGGATACTTGGACCAGACTGCCTATCCAACTGGTCGCACTCTGCAGGGGATGGAGGAGGACAGCCAGCCTCTTCTGACGTTAGCATGGATAGAGGACAGAGCAGCAGATGACATGTGCAAATAGGAGTGGGAGGCTGAATGAAGCATGCTAGTTAGTCACAGCATGGGCACATGGGAGCCCTACTTATAATGACAGGCTTTCATCGTGAGTTCAGACGGCATTCACTGTATTGTTGGTGGTACTCAGATTGTATGGGAGAATTCCTTCAAGGAAGTACAAATAATTTCTCTTGTAAAATGAATGTTTGGCTCAGCTTCTACTTGATTTTAATGGATTATGAACTGAGTGAGGCTAGGTCTCTGACCTTGGTGAACAGGGAAAAAGCAGATATAGCAGCAAAAGCAGCTATATCTAAAAAACTTGATCCTCTCTCATATGTTCTGGGACAGGCCACATTTCAACATCTGTGCTCAGTGTTAAGTGGGGAAGATCATTCACCCCACTTGCTTTAGCACAAGACAGACCACCGGGTGTCAGAAAACGCAAGAAACAATGATCCAGACGCATGCACACTGTTTGACCGGCTTAAGTATTTAAGACAGCAAGCCAGCTTTTAGAATTACAGACATAGCTGGGAGAGTGTCCACATAAATCTCTGTCCCAGTATGGTGATCCGCCATGCAGTATGTGAACGGTGCCTGCACGCGTGCTTAACCCTCCAGTCTGACCATGATTAATGTGCAGATCCGCTGCCCCGGCTGTGCACATGTAGAGCTGACGGTCTGAGGAATCAGCTGTTCTAGATAACTTAGGTTTAGCCCCACTTGGCCGCTATGCCAGATCATGTCATCGGACAGCCTCCATCATTATCTTCTCTGTGTGCAGCATCATTATTCTGGTCATGCTCACTGTACGCCGCCGCAACCTGACACATTTCGTCGTGAACCTTCCGAACTCTGACCTCATTCAAATGACTTCCTGGTTGATATATGGTTCAGCCGTGACATTTTAGCTGACTGTCCATGAATGTTTTAGAAAATGAACTCCCGGAGAGGTCAGGCCAGACCTCACATTTCACATTGTGTCTTGTTACATTCTACTCAAAAGGCAATGCCAAAGGTCGGGTCAGGTGCGGTAAGAATAGCTGTGAGCTGTTCGTGTCAAAAGCTTCCTATAGAAACTCAAGAGAATGAATGGGGACCCACTTTCGCCCTATTTCTGTGTTATCCTATTGTATTGCAAGATTCTATATTTGTGGGCCAATGACAAAAACAAAGTCACATGCTCAAGGGTATACACTGCAAAATATAAAAAAGTTGGATCAAAAATCATGAGTTGCTCTAATCTAGTAAAACCCACTGAGTAAACTTGAGACAGTAAGTTCAATCAGTAAGTGTCTAGTCGTGTTGACAAGTTGTTAGTTGAATCCACTAACTGATGAATTGCACCCCAGTGTTACTTACTCTTTGACTAGTGAGGTTTTAGGGTCAGTTGTCCATGTGTCACAATTGTGGCAACAAGCAAGCAGCTGACTCTGCACTAATGCAAGTGCAAGAGGTGGACACTATTTGCCATGTCAAGTAAAACTGAGAAAAGATTAATGGGTGTAAGCATTGAACTGGATACTAATTTTCATCATGGTTATCACAATTTTCATTTTAATCAGAAATGTACTAATGATTCACCTTAGACTGAAAAAAGTCTCTGTCCTGTAACTTTATCCAATTAATATGATCAGTTTAGTGAATGCTTGGTAAGATGTTCTTTTCTCAAACTCAAATCAAGAGACATTAACTCATGATTATAAGTTCTGAAGATGATAACAAGCAATTGCACATTGAAATTGACAAACATGAAACATCTATTGAGTTAGGCTAATGATTAAAGGTCAGTCGATTTCACTTAATTGCACTATGAGTTTTTTTTGAGTAGGTACAAGGAGGTAATTTAAGGAATGTAAATTTTTCCATGGACAAGAGGACTGGAGCTCTGCTGAAGAAGAAAAGCTCTGCTGAGGCCAAGGACAACGAGAGGTCACTTTAGTGGATAATCACTTATCTTTGGTACTTTAGTGTTTCAGCGTCAAATGCCAGAGAGAAACAGTCAAAATGCACAACGGCACAGAAGTGTGGGCTGACAGTATTTCCTGCATTTTGCTCTTTGGGGTGTTGAACCTCGTACTCTCACCATATTACAACCAGTGGATTTACTGTAAATCCACCACTGTAATTAAGAATGCCTTTAAATTGAGATTGTGCCATCTCAATTTCAATAATTTGTCAATTTTTGTGTTACAAAAGTAACTTTCAAATCCAAATTTTCCCTTAAAAATATAGACTAAAACTGGTTACTCTTAAAACTTTGGGATGTACACACAAACACACTAATGCACGTGGCCCGACACATATGTTCACATGGAAAGACACACACACACAAAAGGTACGCAAACTCATTGACCTTCTGAAGGCCCATCCCCCTTCTCTCTCTTTGCTAAGAAATGCAGGCTATTCAGCTCCTGGGCTCAGCCATCTGTGACACTCTGAACCTACTGACCCTGTGGAGAAGCAGACCCCCTCAATTAGCCTAAAACATTTGCCTGAAGCCTGTCCCCCAGAGGATTGTCACAGTCACTGGGCTTAGCTGTGTTGTGAGACTATTTCTCTTTGCATTCACACATTCTCGCCGTACCTGGCTGGCTTAGGCACGTGTGTTTGAGAAGGTCATTCCACTGCTCAGAGGCAAAATATCTTTAAGATCCCACTGCTCCATGCATCTTGCTTACATAATCACATGGTTGCTTTTACCTGCTGTTACTAATATTTTGTTGCATTATTAAGCATGTAACATACTGCTGCTGTCCATTGTCAAAATTACACTATAATGTAAAACACAAGGCTGCTTTTCATTTGTGTTAAAATGTGTTTTGCAGTTTTGTAGTGAACTGCAATTAACAGAGGGGAAATACAGTCACGAACGCAGATAACGACTATTTATCAAGGAGGAAATTGAGAACCAGTCTCTGGAAAAATAACCCACGACCTCGCTAGATGGTCACGTTTTATTGACTAAATGAAAATACCACAGAGAGGATGGGTTTAACTGGGGTGAGTTCCGTCCAACTCGCTATGAAATCATACGGAGAAGTAGAATGGGATCCACATGCTTAAACAGAGAAAATCACAGATCCGGACCTTTATGGGAGCGGAAAAACATATCATTCAAAAGCTCGGGAGCTTACAGCAAAGCAAGATTTAGTGCCGGATAAATGGCTGTAATATTGTGTGTCCTTGACTGGCTTAGTTTGTGGCTACGTAATTAGCTGTGTGACCACTAAACTGTTTAACCAGGATCCTGCTGAGCTGGGCTCCACTGGATGCTGCTGGAATTCAGACCTCCTTGGAAAGTTAATGGGCCATGGGGGAGACTTGAGCTAAAATTAGGAAAAGGAGCTTCATCCTGACTATGAGATTTGTACCCAAAGTCCTCAGAATTCCCCCCTCCCCCCTCTGTCACCACTAGTCTTGACTGTTGGCAGATTCATTTGTGCTTGACCTAGTTAGTGTCTCTGGAGAGATGGAGAAGTAAACACACGCAACTGCTCCTCTCCAGAAAACCTGGAATTTTCCACACGTTAAACGCCCAGCTCACAGGCCAGGCTAGTGTCCACACTAAGGTGAATGGGAGGAGCATTTTTGGCATGTGATCTCTGTTGGGGAAAATCCCTATAGCTTTACAGTGCAACACTGACATTGTAACAAGCCAGCCTATAGGTTTGTGACCTTTATGAAATGAAAATAAGGAAGACATTTGTTGAGAAACAGGTTTGAAATGTTCAGTTCTGGAGACATTTGAGAGAAGGATTTATCCAAATGTTAGGTTTATCCCCTGTGGCCTCCTGTACAGTGTTTGCTGTTTAGAGCCTCCATGTTCTGCGGCTTAACATACTATGGGGTGAAATCAAATTTAAGATTCCTCTTCATGAATGACAAGTGGGCATGTCCTTCCCTTTGGTCCTGCTTCCAATGCACATGTGAGCATGTACAGTGTAATGGTACTATAAGCCACTCAGTGTAGAGTACTGACTGCAAATAAAATATACCCAGATTAATAGTTTAAAGTGCTTTATATCAGCAAATAGTCTTTCAATTAACATATTGAGGGCAGTTAATGGACGCAAAACATCAACAGCAGCAGCTTTTATATCTTTAAAAGTGCCCTCTTACTCTTACCCTCTCTTTTAAAAGTACCTATTAAGTGGTTTGTGAAGTCTTATACAAATAAGACTAAATTGAATTGGAAACTCTTTAGAATAATCCTTTCTCTTTATCTCTCTCTCTGTCTCTTTCTCTCTCTTGTTTATAATTTTGAGATGTTTATGAATGGGGTATGCTGTGTATTATGAATATAATAACTCATATTTGCTCAAATATTTACATTATCATGAGACAGGAACATTTTCAATTCCATGATTAGTTAAGCGTTGTTTAGTTGTTCAGTATTAATAAACATAAATGCTGGAATCATTATGATCATTAATCAAATTGCATCATTTTCTGCAACAGCTCTAAATAGTATGTTGCACTTTCAATGTGTAGTCCTCCAACAATGACATTATGACATAGATAAATAGACACCTAAAATCCTGTTTGTTTGTTTGTTTGTTTTTTAGATCATATTCCAAACATAAAATAAAATCAGACAAGTATAGTCTTATTGCTGTATCGGCTTCAGGTAATGCCTGTGGAAGTACAAATTGCAAAATCGCTGTTTGAGTCATCCGGCCTTTTTTGTTTTGTCTATGGCTATTTCCTGAAGCACATACTCCATGGGCGACAGAAAACACCCTGCTGCGGCACACTGCAGTTCGCTTTGTATTCATTCTCTTCATGGGCCCCATGGTGTCTGTGTACATTTGATAACAGCAGAAGATTCACACTGTACAAGTGATCCAAAGTGTATCCAAAGAATCCAAAAATCCAAAGTACCAAAAAGTAAGAAACACTGTGAATTATGTATTATTATGTAGGACTTTGCATGAACCCGTTTTTGAATTATTGTTTAAAACTATGGTAAAAGAGCACAAGCTGTATTTCTTGAACTCCATCATGCTGAAGATCACACAGGGGAAGGATGCTGGTGTTTGCACGTGTGTACTCCGTGGGCAAGATGGGATAATGTGAGAGAGAGATGGGGGTGGGTGGGGAGCATGATACAAGAATGTGTGTGTGTGTGTGTGTATGGAGAGGAGGGGGGGGGGGGGGGGCACTGATTGAAAAGGAGGAGGGAAAGGGTGTGTGAGAAAGTGAGAGAGGGCAGAGAGGGAGCAGGAACAAGAATAGGACATATAGAGAGACAGGAAGTGTGTGTGTGTCAGAGAGAGAGAGAGAGAGAGAGAGGGGGGGGGGGGGGGGGCAGGGTAGTGAGAGAGTGTCACGTGTATCCCAGAATAAGCACAGAGCTGCACTAGGGCAATCTCTGGACACAGCAGCAGCAGCAGCAGCAGCAGCACAGACCCTCACGTCCCTCAGGTCCCTCATGTTCCTTCCACATGTACTTTCTCTAGCAATCACACAAAGCTCTGACACCTGTCCTCCCCCTCGCCTTATCTAACCATGCCCCCCAGGCAGGTTCTCTCTCTCTCTCTCTCTTTCTCTTTCTCTTTCTCTTTCTCTTTCTCTGTGTCTCTCTGTCTTTCTGTCCCCAGCTCTCTCTTGAGCATCGCCCACCTCGTCAGAACCACATTGTTGTAATCATTTACTCCTATTCCCGCTCCAGTACCAGGATGTTTCCTCCTGTGAAAGAAGAGGATTCTGAATGATCCCTATACAGACATTAATCTCTGCGCGCATGCTCTTTCGCCAGGAAGGCTTTACTGTAAATGTGTGTTGACATTTAAAAGCCATTACACATGTACTGCCTCATTTGAGCCCGTGTGTAAGAGCAGCTCCAGTGTGCACCCTATGGCTAAGTATAGGGTTCGCTTAGTCACTCATTTAAAGTGGCATCTTCGTATTTCTATTTCAAAGGAGGTGATGGTGGGGTGGGGTGGGGTGGTGTGGTGAGGGGGGGGACGAACTCTGCCACGGCCCTCACTGCCCCCCTGAGTCCCAGCGCTGCTCCTCAGAAGAGAGCTGTTGGAGTGGTGCCAGGTACTTTTTCACTTCTAAAGGTTGGGATGATTTCCAAACAAAGAATTATAGTCCTAATGTGGGCCTCCCAATGTTATGCAAGTGTATGAGCGCGGCAGCCCAATAAAAAAAAAAAAAAAAAAATTACATAAAGCCCACGTTTCTGCTCTTCTGTTCCTATTGGTGAGGGAAGTAGAAACCTCACACCTGGGGCAGGGCCGAGGACATGTGTTACCCACTATGAAACCACATCTCTATTAAAGAGAGTGATCTTTTCTGGATGGAACTTTTTCTGAGCTCTGACTCTTTATGTGAACTGTCCTGTAATGCAACTCCAAATGGGCGGCTAATGCCTGGCCGCTCTGCTGCTACAGAGGTGAGGTGTGACTGTAGGGTGAACTCAAGGTGAATTTGCACTCCTTACATTCTGCCACTCTCCAGGTTCACAAAGCAACCCTGCCAAACATTATTAGTGACATTACTTGGCTTCACTGGCGGTAAAAAAACATAGGATGTTAGATGAAAATTATTTTGCATGGCCTGATCAGATATTCTCATGTCTCTATTATGCAGAACCCTGTTGTTCAGTCCATAATAACACCATTGATATATCAGTGAATAGCTACCAAACTTACACATCCATGCTGCTTCCCTGTTTTCATGAGATAATGTTTTGTCTCATGAGAAATGTGATAAGATATAAGTCGATGCTGTTCAACACGCAATTAAGATGATTTCATCACATGCTTCATTCCGCACTTTTTCAAAACTATGCCTGCAGTTTAAATTGTGAATTAGCAGGCATACTTATGGCTGAATTTAATTTACATTGCACAGCACCTGTGTCTTATAAAGTGTTCACCATCCTTATTGCCATATACTGTAGAAGAGTGGTTGTTAATCTTGGGCCTGGGACCTCTCAGGGGGTTGCAAGATGAATTTGGGGAAGGATGCAAGATGACTCATTGAATCTGAAAAAGCATATTTGCAATAAACAAAAG